>NC_091963.1:102834382-103174025 GCF_031021105.1 Erythrolamprus reginae | reverse complement strand
CGAAGCCGCCGCCGCGTCGCTCGTGCTGGGATCGCACGAGAGCGGCGAAAATTGCAAAAAATTCTTGAGCGTGCCGGCGGCTGTTAAAAGTGGAGGTCTATGGCCTGGGGGGGTTGCCCCCCCCCAAAGGAACAGCGCGGTGACATAGAGGGCTAATTTCCCTCAGAAGTCTTTCCCGCGCCCGCCATTTTGTCCCTCGGCGGGAAAGTTGCTCTCCGCCCAGAGAATGGGCGCGATCAACCAATCGGGGCAGGAATTGCGCATGCGCTAGCCCCAGGGGTGCCTGGTCGCCATTTTGTGCGTGGTGTTGGTGTGAGCTAGTTGCAATCTCTTATCTCCGGTGTTACTGTAAGTACAATGGAAGATCAAATGAATCCAGGGAAAGTGCCTTCTCCTAGCACTGCCCCCAAGGCCAAGGCCAAGGCTAAAGATAAAGCCAAATCCCAGCATTCCTCTTCTTCACTAAAAGATGCAGAAAAGAGGATTCAGGCCTTGGAAAAAAGGCTGGAAGCGGCCCTTCACACCCCTTTGACGGTTTCCCCTCTGTCTGCGCAGTATTTGCCCCTGGCCAGGGACACACCAGTTCCCCATACTGCCATAAGGCCAGCAGAGGTGATGTCAGACCGCGATTGGTCTCCAGACAGACAGATGCCAATGATGCCTCAGGTGCTCCCTTCTCCTGGTCCTATTCAGCCTAGGCCAGGGTCAGCAAGTCAGTCTCTAAGGAGCGGCCAGGGACCCTCAGCCACCTTCACGCCAACAGCAGCGGGGCTTCGTGGTCCACCTGAGCATTGGGCTTCTACAGGGGTTAGGCCTCTACCAGATACTTGGCCTCAGATGTCCCCTTCGGTTCAGGATTTAATTAATAATGCCTACACTCAGGGGATGGCGGCGGGGGTGCAACAAGTTACGCAGCAGCCTCGTCAGGTGCAATCAAAAAACCTGTGGTGCGCACCGCCCCCCTCAGGCTTGGGGTCTTGGGCTGAGGAGGCCAGCCCGTCAGAGGAAATTGAAAAAGACTATGAGCTCTCTGATGATGAGACACCACCAGAACAGCCTGTGGCTGCTGGGCTCTTTAAGGCCTCAACTTTCAGAGTATTGCTTCAGAAAGCAAAACAGACTGTCGACTTGCCAGGCCCTGAAAAAGCAGCAGACCCCTCAGATGGGACAAAACCGGCTACAGTCCTCTTTAAAGAACCCCAGCCTGAGTCAGAGCACATCCCATCCTCTGATATCATCCTGCAAAGTGTCAAAAGACCCTGGCAACATCCAGCTGCCGCTCAGGGTCCCTCTGCAGTAGAGAGAAGATTCTACACATGTGATGAGGAGGTAGAGAAATTATTGGAATTCCCTCCTATAGACCAGCCTGTCATGCAGCTGATTTCTAAGTCTTTAGTGCCCTCTGAGACAGGCGATAGCCTAAAGCCTGAGGACAGAAAGGCAGAGGTGTTGATCCGAAAAACCCACCAGATGGCGAGCTGGGGATTTCGAGCAGCGGCGGCTGCTTCCTTTTTCACCCGAGCATCTATTGTCTGGCTGCAGGAGATGCAGGCCAGACTTGGACCAGATGAGGGTCGCTTGCGACAGGATCTTGGGAAGCTGTTGGCAGCAGCGGAGTTTTCAGCAGACGCCACTCTGCATGCTGCCAAGTTTTCGGCCAGGAGTATGGCAGCAACACTTTCATCAAGGCGCCTACTCTGGCTGCGGAGCTGGCCAGCGGACCTCAAGTCCAAATGGAACCTGGCCTCGGCTCCTTTTCAAGGAGAAAAGCTTTTTGGGGAGGCGTTAGATCCAGTCCTTGTTGAAGACAAGGATAAAAGAAAGTCCCTCCCCAGAGCCTACCGGCGCCAAGAGCGTCGCTATACTCCCTACCAGCGCAGGCCGTCCTTTCGGTGGGACTCTTCTGCTCCAGCGGGTCAGAATGCAAGACCCTACTCTCAGACCCCATATAACTCCAACACGTTCCGGGGAGATAGAGCGCCCTTCCAGGATCGCCAAGGAGGGTATCAACAGTCGAGACGCCCCTTTCGTGGCGGCCAGAGGGGCTTCAAGCGCTCTAAGTGACTCTCTTCAACAACCCCTGGGAGGAAAACTTCGGTTTTTCGAAGCCGCCTGGCGGACTACATCCTCCGACAGGTGGGCGTTAGCAACTGTCTCCCAGGGCTTGCGCTTGGAGTTCCTGCAGCCCCCTCCTTACCGTTATGTGCAGTGCCCAGTTCAGCGGGACCCCCTGAAGAGGTCTCAGCTTCTGCAAGAGGTTGCCCATCTGTTGGAGATCCGGGCAATAGAGGAGGTGCCCAGGCACGAGATAGGTACCAGCTTTTATTCAAAGGTCTTCCTTGTGCCAAAGTCATCGGGAGGGGTTCGCATGATCCTCAATTTAAAGCACCTCAATACTTATATCAAATATCGGCGATTCCGGATGCATTCCCTTCAAACCATCTTGGCCGCAATTCGAATGCAGGACCTATTAACCTCCATAGACTTAAAAGAGGCCTACCTGCATGTGCCCATCCTACAGTCTCATCGGAGATTTCTCCGGTTCGCCCTGGGAGGCTCTCACTATCAGTACAGGGCAATGCCGTTCGGCCTGTCTTCGGCCCCTCGCACCTTTACAAAGTTGCTCGACGTTCTGACGGCGGAAATCAGATCCCAGGGTATTCGTGTTCTGGCATACCTGGACGATCTCATTATCCTGTCCAGATCCTCCCAGAGGGCGCGGGCAGATTTGGCAGTTACCAGACACACGTTGGAATCCCATGGGTTCACAATCAACGAGAAAAAAAGTCATCTTCTTCCGACAGCCAGGCTGTTGCACCTGGGTTCCATGATAGACACCTCCACAGGGACTGTGACTTTGTCTCCAGAAAGGATGGCAAACATCCGACAATTGATTTCGCATCTTCGGCAACAACAACGGGTGTCTCTCGCATTCCTTTCCAAGCTCCTAGGCACCCTTGTTTCCGCTATCGGCATTGTACCTTGGGCCCGTCATCATCTCAGGGCCCTTCAATGGTTTCTTCTACCTTGGCAAAAGGCCAAACTGAGTCACTCTCAAAAATCAGTTCACCTTCCTTCCTCGGTCAAGGCATCGTTGGGCTGGTGGACTTCCCCTGCCTTGGACAACGGAACCTTCTTCTGCAACCGGGACCGCTTAATCCTCACAACGGATGCCAGTCTGTCCGGTTGGGGGGCCCACATGGGGCTACACATGGCCCAGGGCCTTTGGTCTCCGGAAGATCTGAGCCCAATCAACATCAACTTTTTGGAGCTCAGGGCTGTCTTTCTGGCTCTTCAGGCCTTCCTCCCTTGGGTTCTGGGCAAGCATGTGTTGGTCTTGACCGACAATG
This sequence comes from Erythrolamprus reginae, assembly GCF_031021105.1. NCBI lineage: Eukaryota > Metazoa > Chordata > Lepidosauria > Squamata > Dipsadidae > Erythrolamprus > Erythrolamprus reginae. Next base: position 103,170,675 of record NC_091963.1, on the reverse strand, counting down.
TTGCTACCAGGGCCCACCTGAATCATCAAGGGGGAACGAAGTCGCTTCGCTTAATGGTCGAGTCAGCGGCTCTCTTCGACTGGGCGGAACCCCGTTTAGCCTCTCTGTCGGCCGAACATATAGCCGGGACCAGCAACGTTCAGGCAGACTGGCTGAGCAGATCTACCCTGGACCCCGGAGAGTGGAGACTGGATCCCGGAGTATTTCACCTGATAAGTCAACGTTTCGGGACTCCTCTGGTGGACCTCTTTGCATCTCAAGCCAACACGCAGCTGGTGAGGTTTTATTCACGGTTCCCTTCACCGAGGGCAGAGAAAGTCAACGCTCTATTGTCTCCATGGCCCAGCGGCCTACTGTATGCTTTTCCCCCAACGTGTCTACTGCAACGCGTGCTGGACAAAATAATTCAGGAGGCGGCGGAGGTCATCTTAGTGGCGCCATATTGGCCCCGTCGGCCGTGGTTCGCGGACCTGGTAGCTCTCTCAGTGTCCCCTCCTTGGAGGATTCCGGATCGCCTGGTCTCCCTCACTCAGGGCTCCATTTGTCACCCGGAGCCTCAATGGTTCCAGTTAGCCGCCTGGCGTGTGAGCGGGAGCGACTAGTGCAGCAACACCTACCGGACACTGTCATTGCGACTATGCAGGCGGCTCGTCGGCCATCGACAGTGCGGATATACCAGGCAACGTGGGCAGCCTTCTGCAGATTTTGTTCGGCCCGTCATTGTGATCCAAAGCAGGCCTCGCTCATTGCAATTCTTGAATTTCTCCAATCAGGCATTGAGCGGGGTTTAGCCCCCAACACCTTGAAAAGACAGGTGGCGGCCCTGTCCACTATAGTCCGTGTATCAGAATTCCGATCTTTAGCTCAACATCCATGGGTGAGAGATTTCATCAAAGGAGCTATTAACCAACACGCTCCTCCGGTAAGGAGATTCCCGACATGGGACCTCACCCTAGTGTTACGGGCCCTCACGGGACCCCCCTTTGAGCCAATGAGGTCAATTTCCTATAGACTGTTATCAATAAAGACATTGTTTTTGGTGGCGATTACATCTGCCCGTAGAGTCTCGGAGTTGTCAGCACTTTCCGTCAGGCCAGACTTATGTGTGTTCCATCCGGACAGAGTGGTGCTCCGGTTGGACCCTTCGTTTATCCCGAAGGTGAATTCCGATTTTCACAGACGGCAGGAACTGGTTCTACCGGACTTCTGCACACATGGTCAACATCCCTCTGAACTTCGTTGGCACAAGATCGATGTCCGAAGAGCCTTGAAGCTCTATATCAGGAGGACAGCGCCTTTTCGAAAGACAGAAAGACTCTTTGTTTCCTTTGCTCAGACCTCAATGGGTCTAGCAGTGTCTTCGCAATCCCTTAGTCGCTGGATTAAAGATTGCATTGCGGAGGCTTATGCATCGAGATCTCAATCTCCCCCCGCCGGGGTCCTGGCCCATTCCACCAGAAGTGCGGCTGGTTCGGCGGCTTGGTCAACGCAAGCTTCCTTGGAGGATATCTGTCGTGCCGCTACTTGGGCCTCCTCTTCTACTTTTATACGCCATTATAAACTGGACTCATGGGCTTCGGCGGAGGCTTCATTTGGCAGGCGTGTCTTACAGCGAGTGTGTGTCACTCCAACGACCTCGGCCCAGCCTTTTCCCTCCCAGGGGACTTGATCTTTGGTATATCCCATGATGGACTCTCCTTCCAGAGTCAATGGAGAAGAACCGTTGTACATACCTGAACGGTCTTCTCAGTGCTCTGGAAGGAGAGTCCATACCCACCCGGCATGGTGTTTGGCCAGGTCGCCGGAGTGCTGGGACTGTTAAACTTTATTGTTTGGTTATGAAGTTAATAAAAGTTTCTGATTTTTACATTGTCTTCGTTTTTAAAACTGGCTCATGGGGGCTGCTAAGGGGGCGGTGCCAGTTAATTAATTATTTAAATTAACTCAGTCTCTACCAATAGGATTGGTTAACAACCCATGATGGACTCTCCTTCCAGAGCACTGAGAAGACCGTTCAGGTATGTACAACGGTTCTTCTAAGACTTTAACACAGAGATACAGAGAGAGGGTGAAATAAAGAGATGGAAAGAGAGAGAGAGACAGGGGGAAGAGGGATACAGAGAGAGGGGTGAGGAGGTGAGGTAGGGATGGAGGAGAGAGATACATAGAGAGAGGGAGATAGACAGGAAAAGGGGGAGAGAGCCATAGAGAGATGTAGGGGGAGGGGGAGAGATACAGAAATAGAGAGGGAGAGCGGAAAGAGATATATAGGCAAAGGAAAGGGGGATGAAGAGAGAGATAAATAAAGAGAAGTAGAAAGAGAGAAAGGGATCTTGTGGTTCCCAGTTCTCTGTCCTAATGACCGGCTGGGTAGGTGTTGTTAGAGGGTCATGTGACTGGGTGGGAGTGCATGATGTCAAGTTGGCCACACCCACCCAGGTTTTGTGGCTCCCGGTGGGTTTTTTCCCCTGCAGGAAACAGGTGCAAATGGCTCTTTGAATGTTTAAATTTGCCGGTCCCTGGGCTAGAACACAGTGATGTGTTATTCAAGGACCTATAGCTGTGATGGGGAACCTATAACACACATGCCATTCGGGGCACACAGAGTCATATCTGAGGGCATGTGAGGCATTGTCCTATGTCAGCTCCAGCGTACATGCGCATCCTGGCCAGCTGATTTTTAGCCCTGGGGAAAGTCATTTTCATCCTCCTCAGGTTTCAGGAGGCTTCCCTGAAACCTCTGGAGTGCGAAAAACAACCCAGTGGACAAACCAGAAGTCTGTTTTTCTGAACTTCTGGTTTGTTCGTTGGGCTGTTTTTCAAATTACAGAGGCTTCATGGAAGCCTGAGGATAAAAAAGAGCCCAACATGGGAGGCTTGTGCAAGAATGTGTGCTTGTTCAGGGATGCACACATGCATAGTGGTGCATGGAAGGGTTTGTGCACACGAGTCTGCTGCCTAACATGAACGAGCACTCCAATTTTTGGCACACACACACAAAAGATTCACCATTACTAAGCTATAGTGAACTATGAAAATCTTAGGAGAAAGAACCACAGTTTTTAATCATAAGACAAGTCAAGGGAAATTGTGACACTTATCAATAAGATCAATCTTAGCCCAGGCAGGAATAGTCTGCGGAGTCTGTGGAGAGGGGTGGCATACAAATCTAATAAATAATAATAATAATAATAATAATAATAATAATAATAATAATAATAATAATAATACTATAATAATAATAATAATAATAATAATAATAATAATAATAATAATAATAATAATAATAATAATAATAGAATTAGAGAAAGTATCTCAGTTTGGATGCTCACTAATTCTCTTTAGGGGAAAGACAGGAATGAGCAAGGCATATTCAGACTTGCAAGATTCTGTTATTATAACACTATGATAAAAATACACCGTTGAAAAAAATAAAGGGAACACCTAAAGAACACAATATAACTCCAAGTAAATCAAACTTCTGTGAAATCAAACTGTCCAATTAGGAAGCAACACTGATTGACAACCAATCCCACATGCTGTTGTGCACATTCAACTTTGTACAGAACGAAGTATTCAATGATAATATTTCATTCATTCAGATCTAGGATGTGTTATTTGAATGTTCCCTTTATTTTTTGAGCAGTATAGTTTTAACATTCATTATTTTGGTGTTCAAGTCTGGTCTACTTCAGCCCCTACTTCAACCCTACTTAGCAATGCAGAACTCTATTTTCAAATTAAATGTGGATTACTATTAATATTTCAAGGCAATCTCATATATAATGTGAACTGTGTTATTCCTTCTTTTAGTGGGTTGGTGGGGAGCATAACCTCATACAGAATTGACTGGTGCTGGATACCAGTGTATAGTATTAGTATTCTGCACTAGATATAGCAATCTCTCCATTTTTGGCATCTTTGATTTTTAAAAATATTTTTATTGTTTATAATCTTTGAGGGGAATAAGTGCCACTTAGGAGTGTGACAGATGTTCTGCCTGCAAACTGTAAGTAAAACTGCCTACAAAGAGCACTATCAGATATAAATGTATGAAGTAGAAATTCATACTAAGTTAAGTATACCTTATTTTTTTGGGTTAGGTTTATAAAAAGTTGGGGCAGACCCATCTTGCACTGATGAACTTTTCCTGGGCAATGGACTTGGATCCCAAAGGCGCCAATAACCAGATCAAAGAGGCCATTGACAAGCGGTACCTTCCTGATGATGAAGAACCTGTAACACAAGAAGAACAGATCAGTGAATGCTGTCCATATGAGTCAGGTTGTTTTTTTATATTGGCTGTCTTATTTGTTCTTCTCTTGAGGTAAAAAGAGATACCTTCTCTTTGGCTAATTTGAAAATATTGTCATAACAACAATCCTAAAGTTTACCACTGCTATTTTATATTTTAAAAAATCAAATAAATAAAATAAATAGCACAGATCCTAGTTTTGTGCAGGTTTCTTATGGTCACTGTATCTCATGGCTGGAAACGCTTCCTTATTTTTTTCTAAGTTTGAAAAGAAGTTTTTAACATTAAGCATTCCCATCCTATATAGCAGGCAAATTTATTTGAATGTCATAACATCCTGTTTCTTGTTATTCTTCTCCCTGCCACACTTAATTAAAATAACTGTAAAGTAAATATTCATTTAAGCAAATGAGAAAAAATTAAAGTTCCTTGAATAAGCTCAATTCTTGCTGATTTCATGGATGTATCCGTGAGGTCATCTTGGGAATATTACAGAAATGGTTGGCACTGGAATGAATACTTTTTTACTTTCCAGTCTAGCCTATATAATTCTGGTGTTTTCTGTGGTCTTCATGTATTAACTAGGATCAGTTTAGCTTTTTGAGACCATCCAAGTTTGGATGGGTATAGCTATGTAGCTGGGCATGCAAGTTATAACACTTTGTAAAGCAATCTGATCATTGCTTAATATGATCTTATCAAATAAGAGCAGAATACCAGAGCTGAAGTATCAATCTAATAAAAGGAAGTCCTATCTTAAGTTTTTGCATAAAGCTTTAATAAATAATACACAATATTCAAGCACAATACCACCCAGCTTGGAAAAGTTAGAATCACTAGTACTTCTCCTTTAAAAATTGGCATCTTTAAAAATTTAGGGGATGATCATTTAAGGTGGGGAAATGTAACTTGGAGCAACCTGATAGCTGCACAAGAAGTTATGTGGCCTGCTGTGGGCATTTTAAAAGTGGACTTGGTGAAGATTCATTTTGAAATAGGGTTGCAGAGTTTTAAAACATAAGATGAATACCCTAAGATTTGCAAATATTTAAATACCTTTTTATTGTTTAAACTCTTGACTTAAAAAATGGAAGTAGTTTGCAATGCTTGGCTTTACCCACTTGGGAGGGATTCTGGTAGCACAAAAGGGATGATGGTAGATCGTATGTGACTACCAGGCTGCATTTTTTTTCACTTCATGTAAGAGGTATAAAGGGTGGGGGGACTATAGTTGCTGGGCTTTCTTCTTCTGGCACATTAAAGGGACTAGAAAATCAGCTATGAATACAGAAACATGAATTAGAATTTGGCTTCTCTGGTGTCATGTAATATAATGTCCAGAGTCTTGGTTTAGGGCAAAGAGTAATTCCAATATAAATCTAATGCTACTTTCTAAATGTACTGCTGTGAAGTTATATGAGGAAGGGGGAGAAAGAAGAAAGGGATAAAACTGAAATAAGTTAACCATCCAGATAGTTTTAAGCAAGCTATTAGTTCACCCCCATAAGGTTCATATTGTGGGGATTATGAATCTAACTAACTTTGCAGTTTGATTGTATAGTTTATAACAAAAATAATTTATGGTGAAAATCATTTACAGTTTCTATGCTGCCTAAATGCTAAATGCCTGGTCTAATTACTACATATATCAAACTTATTTGAAGAATTGCATTATAGAATTGGATCTGAAACTATCTTTGTAGACTGAATTAAAATTCACTCAAACACAATTAATTCAGGTTCTAAGATTTTGCATGTAATTTGGGGAATTGCCTAGTATTTGAGCTTTGAAAGAAAAGAGTACATTTTGAATGTATGATTATATATAATTCTCCAAAAACTGGGTTGGAACAATGTATAAATAAGATATAAAAGGTATAATGAAAAACTAGTCTTCCCATTATAGAATCCTAAACCTTGTGAAATATGCAAATAATATAAATAAATCTTATTTAATCGTGTTATTTTTTTCTCCAAAAGTTGGCACAGATGAGTCTCAGACCAGTAGCATGACTGACGCAGATGACACACAACTCCATGCGGTAGAAAGTGATGAATTTTAACTTCCAAGTGGATTTTGAGTTTGGATCTTTGACTGACTCGTTTTATTGGACTCTTCCTTTCCCTTCCTACCACAGAGCCAGCATTGTTTTAGTGTTCCACTGATACCCCAAGCGCATCATTCATCAGATTTTAATTAACTCCGAATTAATGGCAGTATATTTGGGGGTCATAATTTTAGTCTGAATTATTGACTTCATCTTTGTAAACATGATTCTTCAAGGAGGAAATACTTTTTCTAAAATCTCCTTTTTGTTGACAAACCTATCATGGAAGGTGAAATTTGCTGTACAGGAACTGGGAGATATGGGAAAGTAACTGATGAAGCAGTTACTTGCTCTGTCCCCAGAAGAGTTTTAATTTGACTCTTTCCAAGAAGCAGAGACCTGCACTTCTCCATTCCACATTCTTCAGAGATAATTGTGGAAGTACAGGACTGGAATGTGTTGAAGACATTTCTGAATATTATTTGAGTGTAAATTAAATGCCAGAAAATATAAATGACTTTTAAATTGAATTTTTCTCTTGTGAACGCTTTACAAAAAATATAAAATCCAATATCCCTTCTTTAGATTTATCAACTTGCCAGAATAGAAACTTCCACAGAATACATTAGTATTCCACCAAGAAGTTAACTTCAACAGGCTAACTTCCAAAGCATCAGTTGTTTGTATTTGTATACCATTCAGCTCAATAACATGATGTTGCTCATCATGTGCTCCTTGCAATTGCACCTGACAGTTCAAAAAAAAAATCAAAATGCTGTTGCAATTATTAATTCCTAGAAAAGAAATAAATGTGCAGATTTGCAGTGTTGAAAAATGCAATGAAATAAATTCACAATAACAGAATGCCAAGATGACAATGGAAGCCTTAATCCAATCAAACCTTACAATGGTGGTGCATCCCCCATCTATTTACAGCAGTGACCCCTTCAAAAATTATTTTGTAAAGTGTTGTCTGAATGAACAGATGCAAAAAAATTGTGCAATTATCTGTCTTTTGGGAGAGGGGGGTTGGGTTGGGTTTTTTATCTTGTAAGTTTTGAGTACTTCCTCTATAATGTCTTGTAGGAATATAGACCCCGAGATGACTATTTCTCTGAGGAAAGAAGCTAGGCTGTATTAACAAAACCAGTTTTTTCCTCCTTTGTAGCATTCCTGCAACAAAGGTGGTTGGCTTTTGTGAAGTGACCATCAAGAAAGTGTATGATAACCTTACAGTTCTAAAGAGAAAATTATGCACAATAAAATGGTTTAAATTTTATAAAATTGTATTGTGGTAAGTTTTTGCATATTTTATTTTAGTCTATTTCTACAAGGCCTTCATTAATATGTATTAATACAGACATGATTCTCTAAATTGCCAGCTCTTTGGTAGCTAAAATGCAAACATCACATGCTAGCTGGGGTAAGAGTAGAATTTTAGAAATATCAGGGCTTCTACATGGTTGGGTTTTTTTAAGGGGTTATATAACCTTCCCAAAATTCCGGCTAAGGAAGTTTAAAATGCTATCTGAGGTATGGTAATGTGAAAAAGAATGGAAAGACTTGAAAATCAAACAGTGAATATTTCACCTTTTATTCCTTTTGTTAACACAGCCTAAAAAGGCTGATAATGCCCTAGGTTGCATTAACAGAGAACTGGAAACAAAATCATGTAAGTGTTGGTACAATTTTATAACGTTTAGTAAGTCTGCTCTTGAAATACTGCATTCAGATTTGGTCCCCACAATGTAAAAAAAAGATGCTGAGATACTAGAAAGAGTGAAGAAAGAGCAACAAAGATTATTAGGGGATTGAAGCTAAAAAGTAACAAACTGGTTGCAGAAATTGCATATGTCTAGCGGACAAAGAGAAGATTAGGGGACATGACAGCAATGTTCCAGTAGCTATTCTTCAAAATAGCTTAAGGCAGCACAAGAAGCAATGGATGGAAACTAATCAAGAAGAAACTAGGAGAAATTTCCTGACAGAACAACTAATCAGTGGAAAAACTTGCCTTCAGATGGTGTGGTACACCAACATTGGAGGTTTTTAAGAAGAGATTGTCCAAAATGGTATAGGTTTCCTGATTGATCAGAATGTTGGACTAGAAGCCCCCCTTCCAACACTGTTATTCTGAGAATAAACTTGTATTTGACTAATTGTACTTCATTGTCCTATCCCTATTTCACTGACATTCAAGTCCCATTCAACTACTAAACATATAGCTAGTAAATTACCAATAAAAGTTAGTGTTTTTTCTTTAAATCTACTTATGACCCATAAAAATTAATGAATACTGTTTCTGCCTCCAATGGTCATGTGTTTGCATTCCAAGTGTCCAAAATGTATGACCAGTTCCATGTCCTGCAGTCACACATCTACAATTTGCAATAAATTTTTTTTTTGCTGTTTCCACCAAAAAGATGCCATATAATGTATAAGTAGATGCTATGTCTTAACCTGAAACAAGGCTCTCTTTGGATCCAGAAAATTGTGACAGCTATGGCCAACTTTTCCTTTTTGATTCCTAATACTGTAATGTGATAGAACTACAGTTATAGACTATTCTAGGTGGAATGGATTAGCCATATTCTTTTTAGTCAGGATTCAGAATCAATGGCTAGGATGGAAGGTATGGATTACCAGCATTGAGACATGGATTGAGAAATATATATTTCCTGGTCATTTTTGATACTTGCAAGATATAATTCAATAATTATATCTTTCTAGATTGCTTTTATCTCACTGTAGAGTTATGTAATATCCTATTAATTCTTTTATGGAGTTACTATTTTTCCTTTCAATTATGTTCAATTCTTGGAGACTGCCTTATGAGTCTCTAAATTTTTCTTGGCACATTTTTTTAGAAATGATTTGCTATTGCCTTCTTCCTAGGACTGGGAGAAACTGAACAAGGTCATCCAATTACTTTTATGACTAAGGTGTGACTATAATTCAGTCTCCCAATTTTTAGCCTGATGTCTTCACCACTACAATGTTGGCATTCTCAGGTGATAGAGGAGGAAATAAAAGTCATCCAAATAGATAATAATTTGATATATTGCAGGGTGTGTCTCTTATTATTTAACAGAAGTTGTTGGGATAATTCATTGGTTTAGAATATGGTAAGATCAATATGCTGATGATATATAAAGCCATTGGGGATTGACTCAGAATTGTTACCCATTGCCTGGGGGTTGCTACCGTAAGCCCAGCATAGAAGGAAACAAGAAAAACTGAATCCATGAGAGAGATTCTGTTTTTCAGAAGCTATCTTCTGAAAGACAACTCTGGTTGGGGAAATTATTTAGCCAATCCCTACAGTTTTTCCACTCAACAAATGATTGGATGGCTAACAATAAAAATACAAAATTTTTCAAATAATACAAAAGTTAAAATAGATAGCAGTTGAGAAGTAAATACAAATCGCTAGTACAGCCAGAAGCACATCCCTGTATAGTTGCAGGCACCAAGCCTAGGATTCTTCCATGACATGATATAAAATGCACTCCTTACTTATTTGCATGTGACATTTTGGCATCGTGGTTAGCTGTCCATGTCTCCAGAGAAAATCTGTGGTCAAGGCCTAGCTCAAGAGAATGAAAAATTGTGATTCATTACAAGCAGAACTTTCTCTAGGTATAATTCTCTCTCTCTTATATTATTCAAGAAGCTCTAAATTATTCTTATGAAATAATGTGAATTCTCAAAAGTGTAAACAGGAAAGGGAACAAGATCTTGGCTTAAGAAATGCCATGTCACATGATGCTATCTAATTGGAAACTATCCTGTTTCTAATATCTCCACAGCTCCTGAATTTAAATTATGATGTGTAATCTTCAATACGGATTTTTATAATTTAAGCTCAATATTTCAAAAAACGGGGAGGATGTTCTTTTGACAGTTACCAAAAGGGGATTGAAAGCATGTCAGTTATGCAAACTAACATTTTGGAGAACTTGCTTGCAGGATATCGTAGTAGAATTTTCTTATGATCAGCATAATCAGAAACCCATAATATAAGATGAAAGAAGAATAAAGCATAAAATTTTACAATACTGTTTTTTAACAATAGAAATCCAGTGACACAATATAGCTAGCAATGGAATTAACACTTGTACCTTGAGCAATTAGGCCATTCACTAAACAGATTCACCCATAAGCCATAATATGATTTATTTGGTTTTGGTTGAATGTTGTGTATAGTCAGCTAATTGTACTTCATTCAATAATCTACATTTTATGCGATCTTAACTTCTTGAATTTGTAGTGAAGGAATGTTTTATGTTTTAATGGATGAGAATGTTTCAGTAATATGTCATATTCAGTATTCCATTTGCTTTTACTATTAGGTCTAAGTGTAACTATAAGACTTTTTAGTGGCTTGGACGAACATTAAGTAGTTAGCTGCTTAGTTAGTTTTGTTTTAAATTATTTTGCGGCCAGGAAGATGCTTGTGACATGTTTCTGCCTCAGCTCCCCCAATCCCTGGCTTCCACTATGCCCAAGTATCTGCTATAGAGATGAGGTGATGTATGTGATGACATACTACTACCCTTCAAAAAGACCTTGACTATGTATCAGAATGGTCAAACAAATGGCAACTTCAAATCTCAATCAACAAATGTTCAGTCTTGCACAATGGCAAAAATAATCAGAACACAAATACAAACTAGATGATCACGACTTTCTTGCTGATCTTCACTCAATAAAGGACCTTGGCATATTCATATCTAATAATCTAAGTGCTAGAGCAACACCATTGCTAAGAAGGCATTAAGCATGGCTAACCTAATCTTGTGTAGCTTCTTCTCTAATAATGTACTTTTAACCAGATCATGTACAACATTTGCTAGATCAATTCTCAAATGCAGCTCATCTGTCTGAAACCCACACTACATATCAGACATTAATACAGTTGAGAATGTCTAAACATATTTCACAAGAAGAGTACTACACTCCTCTGCATAGTTCCCTCTAAGCTGAACAGTGAGCAATCGCTCACTTAAAAATCATCATCAACTCAAGAGTTTTCCAAACCTGCCCAGAAGCCGAGGGGGAAAGAGTGAGAGGGAAGGAGCGAGAGAGCAAGAGAGCAAGAGAGAGAAACAGATAGAAAAAAGAGAGGAAGGAAAAGAGAAAGAAAAAAAATGGGAGTAAGGAAGAGAGAAAGAAAAAAAATGGGAGTAAGGAAGAGAGAAAGAAAATCAAAATCTAGTTTGAAACTAGCTCAACTATTTAAGTGGCATTTTGATATTGATAGAGTTGCCCTATTATGAGCTCACTGTTATAGACACACAGTACAGTATTTTATTTTGAAATTCTCTGAGCCAAAACAGGGTGGGTTTTTTATTTATTTGTTTGTTTGATTGTTTATTTACTATTTCTGTGCCGCCCAGTCCCAAAGGGACTGCCGCTCAGACACTATACTTTTCTGCCCCCCCCCCAAAAAAAAATTAGAGGGAACACTGCTCCTCTGTTTGCAACAGAATACCTTATGCCACCAGACTTGAACTTTTGGGTGTAGAAAATTTAGAACTACACCGCCTTTGATCTGACCTAATTGTAAACATACAAAATTATCTGCTACAATGTCCTATCTGTCAATGACTACAGCTTCAACCGCAACAATATGAGCTTACAATGTACATACAAATTTAATGTAAACTGCTCCAAACTTGATTGCAAAAAATTGACTTGAGCAACAGAGTGGTCATCGCCTGGAATACATTACTGGACTCTGTATTTTTTTCCCCAAATCCTCAAACTTTAACCTTTGACTGTCTTCCATTGACCTTACCCCATTCCTAGGAGGTCTGTAAAGGGTGTGCATAAGCGCACCAGCATGCCTACCATCCCTGTCCTAACATCCCCATGTATTTGTAAAATATCATTTACTTATAACCATGCTTATACTTATGTTTATACTTTGTAATTATATAAATGTTTGACTAAATAAATAAATTCATAATCAAACAAACAAAGCCTTTGAGTTACCAAGTAACTACTTGGACTGCAAGCACAAAAGTCCAGGACTGTACAATACCTGATTTGATGTTTTCCTCATCTTGATTGCTATGTTCCTCATCCTGATTATTTTGACTTGGTAAATTAGGAACATCATCACACCTTTGGTATAAATTCTAGATTATATATATCTTCTTAAAACCCACCTCTGCCGTCAGGCTTGGGGGAATTGAGACACCTCCCCCGGGCCTATACAGTTTATGCATGGTATGATTGTGTGTATGTTCTTTGCTTTTTAATAGGGTTTTTTTAGTGATTTTAAATTATTAGATTTGTTATACATTGTTTTATTGTTGTTGTGAGCCGCCCCGAGTCTACAGGGAGGGGAGGCATACAAATCTAATATATATTATATTAAAATCTAATATATATATATATTTATATATGTATGTGTGTGTGTGTGTGTGTGTGTGTGTGTGTATGTCACATGTTTAAGCTGAATTTGAAAATTAAGGGAGACTAGGATAGATCTATTTCGGCCTTATTTTGGCCTCATCAGCTAGCCATACCCACTGGGACTTGAACCTGCAACCTTTGCCTTGTAAGGCAGAGAATTATCCTCTAGGCTACAGTATCTAATCCCTTCAGCTCTGCACCAGGGAAGGGTTACATTTTGTGTCGAATCACCCTGGTATATTGAAGGAACATCACAGCTCCTTTTTTGCCTCTCGGCCCAACCCAGGGCCATTTCCAAGGCAGTTAATTTTATTGATAGCCGACAATTCTATCTGTATGTGTCACATGTTTAAGCTGAATTTGAAAATTAAGGGAGACTAGGATAGATCTATTTCGGCCTTATTTTGGCCTCATCAGCTAGCCATACCCACTGGGACTTGAACCTGCAACCTTTGCCTTGTAAGCTACAGTATCCAATCCCTTCAGCTCTGTACCAGGGAAGGGTTACATTTTGTGTAATATGATATATATATATCATATATACATATACATATACATCAAGAATAGTCCTAAAAATGCGAGTTCCAGGTACATACGTGAATGATGAGGCAGCAGCCATCTCGATCACCGGAACATAGAAACTTTAATAAAATCACTTAGCTTTCGTTAGCGTGCTGCTAACTTCGTCAGACCACACCCCGTGGTAAAAGCGGCAGGTCTCCCTATAGCCAGCAGGATTAAGCCTCACAATTCCACCCCCTTGGGGAGGGAAAAAGGCAACAAACACGAGCAAAAGAGGTAGATCTCCCTTCAACCAGCATGATTAAGCCCACAATTAGGCTTACCGCAGGGGGGAGGGAAGGGTGTGGCCCCGTGACACGGGCAATGAGCAGACTGAGTAATGCTTTATAAAGATGTTTGTCTCCCACGGCATTTTAAAACTCTGACGAAGTTAGCAGCACGCTAACGAAAGCTAAGTGATTTTATTAAAGCAGGCTGGTGTTTCTGTCCTTCTTCTAGGGCGAACACTGCGAGACCTGAGCTGCCTTCCTTCTATAAATACTGGTGGCTGGGTGTGGCTTGATGGCTCAGCAATTGCCTGCTGTGTAGAAACTTCCTGGTGAGTCAGTGGGGTAATGCCTGGGGTCGTTGATGTAGCTGAGGTATGCTGATTAGTTAATGGTTGTAGATTAGGCATGATATCCTGAGTAGTTGGAGCTTGCAGGCTACTCGATTGTTTTGCAATGTGTGTTCTGAGTCTGGTTTCTATGGCTGGGATACGTTTGAGGGCTGGTTTCCAGATGTCTGGTAGGCGGGAGGTATCATCCCGCTTGTTCATATTTTGTGAATGATACAGTGATCCCTCTATTATCGCGAGGGTTCCGTTCCAGGACCCCTTGCGATAATCGATTTTTCGCGAAGTAGCGGTGCGGAAGTAAAAACACCATCTGCGCATGCGCAGATGGTGTTTTTACTTCCACCGCCGCCCGCCCTTCGCCCGCCCACCCCGTTGCTCGCGCCTGGGGTTTCCCCGCGCGCGCACCGCCCGCCCGCCCACGCCATTGCTGGGGCCGCTTCCCAGCTGGGAAGTGGAGCTGGGATGTCCCCAAGCGCGCGCGCATTGCTGGGGCCGCTTCCCAGCTGGGAAGCGGAGCTGGGGTGTCCCCAAGCGCGCGCGCACCGCCCGCCCGCCCACGCCGTTGCTGGGGCCGCTTCCCAGCTGGGAAGCGGAGCTGGGGTGTCCCCAAGCGCGCGCGTGTTGCTGGGGCCGCTTCCCAGCTGGGAAGCAGAGCTGGGGTTTCCCCAAGCGCGTGCGCACCGCCCGCCCACGCCGTTGCTGGGGCCGCTTCCCAGCTGGGAAGCAGAGCTGGGGTTTCCCCAAGCGCGCGTGCACCGCCCGCCTGCCCACGCCGTTGCTGGGGCTGCTTCCCAGCTGGGAAGCGGAGCTGGGGTGTCCCCGCGTGTGCCGCCCGCCCACGCCGTTGCTCGCGCCGCCGCTGGGGTCTTACCGGGGCAAGAGGGGGAAGACCCAGGGAAGCCGCCCAGCAGCTTATCTGCCTGGCGGGAAACTCCACCATCTACGCATGTGTGGCCATAGAAAAAAGGCACGCATGCGCAGATGGTGGAGTTTACTTCCGGGTTGAAAACTAGCGATATAGCCCTTTCGCGATGCTCGAGGACGCGAAACTCGAGGGATCACTGTATATATATTTTCACGGGTACAGGTATGACGGTCTTGGTATATTCGGGTTTCTTCCCATGTAGGATTTGGAAATTTCTGGCGACGTTTCGACGAGGTCCCACTCGTCATCTTCAGGCTGGTGTTTCTGTCCTTGTTCTAGGGCGAATACTGCAGTGTTCGCCCTAGAACAAGGACAGAAACACCAGCCTGAAGATGACGAGTGGGACCTCGTCGAAACGTCGCCAGAAATTTCCAAATCCTACACAGGAAGAAACCCGAATATACCAAGACCGTCATATATATATATATATATGAAATATATATATATGTCACATGGTTTTTTTGAAAATTAACGGACACTAGGATAGATCTATTTTGGTCTTATTTTGGCCTCATCAGCTAGCCATACCCACTGGGACTTGAACCTGCAACCTTTGCCATATATACATACATACATACATACATACATACATACATACATACATACATACATATATATTTACAACAGCACGAAGCTTGAAACTTCAGCCTGATGATGGTGAATGTGATTTCACCGAAACGTCGCATAGACACTCAAAATATTACACGGGGCAAAACCCGAACTCAGAACAGTCTAATATGATATATTATCTACAGAGAGATTTAGAAATCAGTACATAATGGTTACTTTTATATAAGATAACAGGTATCCTATTTCATAATTTATTGTATTATATGTGCTATCCATTTGCTGCTTCATATTTGGTCCTTGACCATGTTAGACATTAGGAAAGTTTGGTTTTCTGAAAAGATGTAGGGGAATTCAACCTCCTGTGTTGTGATGGATGCATTTTAGCATCTTTTCAAAGGCGATGATATAATTTATATAATACTAACACTTTTGTGACTAACATGATTGAAACCATACATCATATGGCAAAGTGTGTCAAGTAAGATAACTAAAATGAAGTAACGGAATGCATCCAAAATCCGAAACGCATAATTCCTATAGAATTGAAGTTTGGGGAATTTTATAAAGCATTTTATGACATACTACATAATTTCCTCACGTGTGATGGTTCTACACAATTCAGCATGGCCTATTTTCCAGGCAACGATCTCTGAATATACCCTTGAATTTTTGAGAATTTTTCTAACGAAGGCAATTTATTAGAGCTCTGTCATTATTAAAGGCATTGAGGAATGTGGTAAGAAAATATCTTTGAAATGATGACACGGCAGATTATGGGTTCTTACAAAATTCTGATATACTAGGCCGACTATTGTTGCTAAGTACAGTGATACCTTGTCTTACAAACTTAATTGGTTCTGGGACGAGGTTCTTAAGGTGAAAGGTTTGTAAGACGAAACAATGTTTCCCATAGGAATCAATGGAAAAGCGATTAATGCGTGCAAACCCAAAATTCACCCCTTTTGCCAGCCAAAGCGCCTGTTTTTGTGCTGCTGGGATTCCCCTGCAGCATCACAAAAACACGGAAGTCCGGAGGTGGGGTTTCCCATGGAGGGGAGCCTCAGAGGAATCCCAGCAGCAAAAAAACGGGTGCTTTGCTGGCAACGGAAGTCCAGAGGTGGGGCATCCCAGTGGCAGCGGTGGGTTTGTAAGGTGAAAATAGTTTGTAAGAAGAGGCAAAAAAATCTTAAACCCCGGGTTTGTATCTCGAAAAGTTTGTATGATGAGGCGTTTGTAAGATGAGGTATCACTGTATTCAACTCTTCACTAAAAAAACCCACACCTTCACTACTGATATGATTACAGAAAAGGAATGTACTATTATTTTAATATAATCATAACTTGATTTACCTCTAGAAGGCGCAACTAAACTTCCTTTATTTTCATAACAATTTTGCAAAATGTGTTAGCTCACAATTGTTCTGCAGGAACAATTGTCTTCCAGTTATTATCTGATGAGCTTTATGTACTGAGGGAAATTGAACTACGGATTCCCACATCCAACAATCTAATTGCTATATGTCCTGCTATGTGTTCATGTCCACATACATAACCAGCATTACTAGGTTTACCATTTCTCATTCTGAAGTGAACAATGTTATTAATGAGATCAATACTATTCAATTTCTGTCAAATTTTAGTTTTCTTTGTGGATTATTGGCTTAAAGATTTAAACAAATTAAAGAAACAGCAAGTAGAGGGAGGTATATATGTTTAAATCATCGTTCCACTCATTATCTCAGCAGTTATAGGAACATTTCAAGATATATATCAAAATGTTAAGTAGCATCAATTTCAATATATATGGCTTTCCTTCCAGATAGACAATCCATTGCATTTCTTCTCATTATATTTAAAGCATTTGATAGCTCAGAGTACCAGTTCAAGAAACAATAATTACATATTTCTACTTATACTATGCTAGCTCAGGGATGTCAAACTCAAGGCCTGAAGGCCAGACTCGGCCTGTGGTGCATTTAGATCTAACCCACAGGACCACCCTGGGAAAAACAAAGGACCACCCCAAGGTGCTTTTCCCATTGAAAACCGAGCTCAATTTTTACTGGCAGAAGATTGCAGGAAGCTGTGGCAGCCGAAAACAGAGTTCCGATGTCAGTTTTTGCTTGTAGAGTGTTCAGGCCATTATCCCTGACACAAGTGTAATCCAGCAGGCCACACCTGGCTACTGTAACCATGCCTACCACGCAGCGGCAGACCATCATTCCCGGGGCTCTGAAACAAACCGGGAGCATGGGAACGCATGTGTGCCTGGTACATGCACATGCTCTGAACAGGATTGTGCTTCTGCACATGTGCGGAAACTGAATCTCATGCTATGGTATGCAATTTCCAGGGTTTTGTTTGCTTCTGCGCATACGCAAAAGCAAAAAGGCCCTGAAACTGGCAAGTAAGACAGCCACTGCCCGCTTCGCTGTGCCGCTTGTGGCAGCTGTGCCGCAAATTGCTCCCCCACTCCTGTCCACTTACCCGCTTCCAATCACGGCTAATGGTGGCTCCGTCACAAGGAGCAGTGCGGCTCTATCCGCTCACCCACTTCCCCTCGCCGCTTGTGTTGGCTCCATCATGAGCAGCAGAGCAGGTCGGCCTGCTCGCCTGGTTCCTCTTGCTGCCTGTGGCGGCTCCCTCATGGGTGGCAGCACATCTCTGTCTGCTCGCCCCCTATGCTCATGGCGGCTCTGCCACGAGTAACCTGCGCCGCTGCCCACCCGACAGCCCTTACCTGGCTTGAGTATTCTGCTCTCCTGCCGAATAAATGGGCCATCGCGTAGGGCCCGAGCTCCAGCCACACGTCTGTTCGGTTCTGAGTGAGTCATGGCCTTTGGGAGTACAGCGCTGTTGCTCCCAAAGGCCATGACTCGCTTGGAGCGCCATCGCCGTGCCGAGAGATGCCTGTGGCACAGGAAAGCAGAAAGCAGGCCAAAAAAAGGAAGTATTTTTTTCCCCAGAATGCACCAGTTGTGCATGCACGGCATGTGCACACCCGACAGCAATGGAGCAAGGCTACGTGCTCCATTTCTGCCATCGGAATGGTGTTCCCGGCATACTGGCACGTGACCCATCCTTGCTACCCCGGCACTCAAACACTACCCTGATGCGGCTTTCAATGAAATTGATAGCCCGGTGCTATCTCTTTTGCAACTATACATTTATGAGTATAAGTAAGACAGCTACTACGAATTCAGCAAAAGCAGATCTTTGTATCATTATCAATTCCATTTTGCACCCAAAACAATCTTAAATTCTGTGCTAAAATCAGAAGACGCATGTCCCCTTTAATAAAATGTTAGCACCTTTTAAAAACTGAGATGTTTAGCTGTATGGTGTCTCTCTTAAACCTTTTCTCATTCCATTTATTATTAATTTAAATTTGAATAAATTTCAAATCAGAAATATATAGTATAATTTTAAAATCTCTTTTTCATTCATGCTTGTATATAAATTGTCTGGCTATATAAACTTAGCTTAGTTCAGTACAGGTGATAAAAGTATATGTCCAGCCCTTGAAAAAAGAAAAACACAATATTTTATGCATTTAACATTTTTTGCACTTTTGCTTTGAAAATGTACAAATCTCTTGCTAGGCAATTGTGAGAAAACTGTAAACCATCTTGAATGTTAACAATTATACTAAGCTTAGACATATCCATTTAAGTCAGGATAAATTTTTGAGTCAGCATAAATTGATAAAGCTGAAAATTCAACCATATTGTCTGGCTTCACAATTGGAATCCCCCATTTTGCACGGTTGACAGGTTCCAGGATTCCTTAATGATGAACTTGTTGAGTAAGCATCAACCTTTGAGTGTAAGGTGAATGGTACTCTTTGTGGCTTCATTTGGATCGGAGTATTGTGGCCCACCAGCAGCTAATGCAGCTGGTCGCGGATCCCGTCTGAGAAGAGGCCGATGTGGTGATGCACCATCAGTCTGTGCAGTTGGCACCCAAGTCAGACAGTTAAGAAGCTGGAGAGGACTTGATGCCAGAAACAGAGATTCAGCCAGGGTCTTTAAAACCTCCAGAAACCCCCATAAGTGATGGAGAAGGAGAGGAAGAGCCTCTTGTTAATGCATGGGCTCACAAAGCTGCCAAAAGGCAGGAATGGTTTCCCAAGAGGAGGTCTCCTCAAGAGTAAGGCTTGGGACTAATTGGCCACTCCCTTAACCTATTTAAGGGATCCAAGCGTCTGGTTAGGTCCCACAGAGTTGGCCTTCTCCAGGTCCCGTCAATTAGACAATGACACTTGGCGGATCCTAGGGAAGAGCCTTCTCTGTGGGGACCCCGACCCTCTGGAATCAACTCCCCCGCAGAGATTTGCACTGCCCCCAACCTCCTTGCCTTTCGTAAGAACTTGAAAATGTATTTATGCCGTCAGGCTTAGGGTCACTAGAACCCAGCCTATGACCAGTGAATGTGTAAGATGCTATTGTATGTTTCTGAATGTTTGATTTTTAAAATATTTAGCTTTATAAAATGTTTTAAATTAATTATTTCTGTTAATTGGATTCAGAAGTGTTTTATATATTATATTTTTATTGAAATGTTGCAAGCAGCCGTGAGTCCAAGGAGAGGGGCAGCAAATAAATAATTAAACAAACAAACAAACAAACAAACAAACAAATAAATAAATAAATAAGATGATAGCAAAACCTTTGCAGGAAATGTTTGTTTGTCCATGTGCCTGTGTGTTTTGAAAACTTTTGTTCAGCTCTTGTTATCTGTTTGGCATTCTTCCTGTAGACTGCTCCTAGACATTTTGCCAATACGTACTTGTAAGCTTCTTGATATATCCAAGACTATTTGCTTAGACTTAATTTGTTAGTTCATGGACTATTGATAGCAGTTAATGCAGTTTAATTAGCAGCTGGTTTTTCAAAAAAGGCTTTAACTTGTGTTTATGTGTCAACTACTAAGCAAGCTTACTAGTAGTCATTAATTGAGTAAACCAATCTTTGGACCAACTTAGTGTGTGCTGCATTCTTGGTGGTCCGTAACTGGGGAAGAACACGGAGCAACCAGGTTTCTGTCAAAAAGGACTGCGAAATCAGATATTAAGGTTTGATAGTAGAGTCACTGATGGAGTTGATGCCAGTAATTTTGAGACTCAGGGAAGAGAACCATTCCAGTGCTAGGAGACTTGGTAGGCAGCCATCCACTACGAGCAGTCACAGTGGACTGAGAAGTCCTTGAAAGATACTCTAAAGTGCTGGTTCTGATGACAGGAATGCTGTTTCCCTGATAGTCTCAGAGATGAATATCATGGAAGTCCAACTATCTTTTTGAGATTTTGGTATCAATCTCTTTATTGTACTCCAAGAGACGATGGTCATTGAAGATCCCGTGTCCACGTCCATGCGGCCAGGAGACCCATCAATCAGGACAATGACATGAACCTTCTTGCAAGAGGAGAGGCTGGCTCGACTGATGACTGCTTCTGCCTTGCAGCTGCCTCTGGAGACGGTGAAGTAGTTCTGTCCATTATTCTGTTGTCTTTTCTGCATTCTTTTAGGGCAGATTTTTGGGCTCGCATTGGTAGTTGTCGGTAGGTTTGCACAACAGACCCTTGCCAAATGTCCCTGGCTGACACAGCTCCTTTTATAAGGAGCTGAGAAGCCAAACAAGCAATTAGGAGAGAATATTTTCCTGCTCCCACAGAGGACTAGAATGAGAACTAGTCTAGAAAGCTTAGAACTACGACGCCTAAAACACGATCTAAGTATTGCCCACAAGATCATATGCTGCAATGTCCTGCCTGTCAATGACTACTTTAGCTTCAACCGCAACAACACAAGATCACGCAACAGATTCAAACTTAATATTAACCGCTCCAAACTTTACTGTAAAAAATATGACTTTAGCAATCGAGTTGTCGAAACGTGGAACTCATTACCGGACTCAGTAGTGTCAACCTCTAACCCCCAACATTTTTCCCTTAGACTATCCACGATTGACTTCTCCAGGTTCCTAAGAGGTCAGTAAGGGGCGTACATAAGTGCACCAGTGTCCCTTCCGTCCCCTGTCCAATTGTCTCTCCTTTATCTCATATATCTTTTCTTCCTTTCATATATCTTCTCTATTTTTATATATTTTCTTCTATCCTTTTCTTTATATATATTACTACATGTCTATTCTCTTCATTATGTATTGTGTATTGGACAAACAAACAAACAAATACATAAAAAATAAAAAATGAAGAAATAAACTTCAACTGAAGGCTATACACTACATATAATACATGTCATGATAATTCTTATAAGATACACACGAATTTGATCAATTGGCAGAAATTCATAAAAGTTATGACATGATTACATTTAAAATTTCATAAGAGCTTTTATTTTGGTTTTGGTTTTCCTGAGAGATTTGGCTTTTAAAGTTCATCAGTTTGATTCAGATTCCCAAGACAAGAGTATCTCAATGAAAGGCAAGCAAAATGAATGAAAAACTCAGTGGCATTTTATAATTGTATTTGTCAAGGTCTCTTATCATTGATTACATGGAATAATATTAATGTAATTGGCAATATGTCTTAAATTAATATGCCTTACCCAACTGTTTCCCCAATTTCATAGCTGAAGTTGAATGGCTGAACGGTTAAAGTTCAAATCTGAATATATTTTTTGTAATGGGATTGTGCATTAAAAATGGGGATAAATAAATTTCCACAAGTATCTTGTTTCCTCTTTCTATCCCAACACTTCCCTAGATGTGTTTATTCATTATTTTTTGTTCTACCTTTATTGCTTATGAGGTAACAAATGATCCCAATCTAAAAACTGCAGATATTTCTCCCAGAAGTCATGAGCAAATATAGCTATCAGTATCTAGGATTAATTTATAGCCAATCAAGTTTTAAATTGAGTTACTACTGGAGGAATGTAGATTGGCTCAAACTACAATATCACATAATATTAAAATAGTTGTTTGCAATTTGATTCAGATATATTGGCTCATGAATTGTTGTGAATAATGGTATGTATTTTGAATGATTTTACAATACTGTACTTTAATAGAGTACTGCTTTTGAAGAGTGTATATGCAGTAATTCTGGAATGGCGGTTGGAATATTTTATATTAACAAATTAACGGGTTAAGAGTTTGAAAAAAATATGAAATCTGTTTCTTATATTATGATGATTAATTCAAAGTAGTTTTACATTTATTAAATACTTCATTTTAAAAAGACTGTCTACCTTACACAGGCAGTATAGAATAGGCAAGGGGACACTTATTCATACAATATATGCACACACACACACACACACACATATATGAATGACGGTCTTGGTATATTCGGGTTTCTTCCCATGTAGGATTTAGAAATTTCTGGCGATGTTTCAATGAGGTCCCACTCGTCATCTTCAGGCTGGTGCTTCTGTCCTTGTTCTAGGGCTTGTTCTGTTCACCCTAGAACAAGGATATATATCCTGCTATAGCTCCATTCTGATTTAATATCTATAAATTTGACACATTCTATATTCAAAATATCATAAATTTGACAAATTATTACAAATGAGTAAAGTGGGAATGGGATTCTTAAGTGTGTGGAAAAAAGAGGTGGAAACAGAAATTATTGGTTTCTGTCTGAATGTGGCTTGAAAATGAAAAACTACCAAGAAAAAATAGATTGAAGCAGTTTGGCTACATAGAAAAAAAATCCAATTTCAAAACAACTGTATGAAAGAAGAGTGGACAGAGTGGAAGGAAGGGGAACTATGAAGCAATGTATGAATATGTTGGAGGCAAAAATGAGTTATGGAAAATATGCAACTTTGATATAAATTATCCGTTTCCTTTCCTTTTAAAATTGATATCTCTCACTATTTCCTATTCTTTTTTTTTGGCCTTTTGTATTATGTTGCTTATCTCAAAAGAGAAGAGCACTGTGGATATGTATGTAGCAACCAAAAATAAAGTAGGGATATCGGTCACATTTCTTAGGCTACTTGCTTTTTAAACTATATTGCAGAGGACCACGGGCCTGACTAAAATACAGTAATAAGATTTTTTTTAAAGATTAAAAAATCCTTGCCAGTGACAGCAGCTAACATCCCTGCACCTTCTCTCTCGCCACACTGGATGTGTACCTTTACTTACAAATCCTATTTAAAAAGCCTATTCTGCCTTCTTTCCTCACTGTAAGCAAGCTCTGCCTGACTGGTAAAGTTGAACAAGCAACATTTTCCTTTTTTTGTTTTTGTTTTTAAGAGAGTGGTGGTGGACTGTACTGTATATGTGTGTGTGAAACGCGTTGCACTTCCCTTCTTCCTGTCCAGAAATCACCTTCTTCCCCTTCCCCATCTATCTGAGGGAGTATCCTATTGGAATGCTTTCCTGGCAGTGTGTGTTGCATTTCAGTGGCTAAATTGCTTACAATCAAAAGACTAAGTGGCAGGTATGATTTGAAGAAATACTATACTAGAGGATCTGAGCAAGGGCCCTGCCTTGCTAGGTATTCCCACAATTTTACACCCCCCCCCCCAAAAAAAAAATCTTCGGGAAACACAAGCAAAGGGAGGGATAAACCCGAGGTATCAGCATCCAACCATCCTTCGGCCCCACCCCTTATCTATGACGGACAATTTTTCGTCCAACCATGTCTGATCCTGTCCTCTGCAAAGCCAATGAGGAGGGAGGAGGGCGGAAGACTTCCCACACCCACTTCAAGGCTGGTTGAGCTGTGCAGGTAGGTGTTGGGGGTATGGGAGTAGCTTCCCCAGCTGGTGCAAATAGGAGGGTGCAAAAGCAGAGGGGCGATTAAAGGGGTGAGTGTTGGTGGGGGGGAAAGGCAGGTGAAGAGGTGGGAATGGGAAAAATGGGGTGGGGGCGTAACGTTGCAGATGCATGCTGCCGAGGAGGAATGTGGCTGGAAAACGGAGGCGCCCCCCCCCCCCATCCCATCCACGCACACACATGTACACTCCTTTCCTGGCTTAGGTTGCAGGCCGAGTAACTGGGTAGTCCCGTTCCTTTAACTTTGATTGAGTGAGAGGAAAAAAGGGGGGAAGGAGGGGGGGGCTGCCCAGCCGAGCTTTTGCAACTGATGTACCAGAGACCGTCTGGACAGGCCAGGAACGGGAGGGAGGAAGGAAGGAAGGAAGGAGAATCGGAGTTATGGGGGGGGGGGGGGAACGAATTAAGGTTATTATGGCCAGAAGGGTATCTCCGTGGAACACCTCAGAAGTGAATTTGGCCTGTCAAAAATCCAAGGGATCGGAACTTTGGAAGTTCCGATCGTTGATTATGCGAAAAGCAAATCAATCGGAACAGCCTCTGTCCCTCCGCCCACCCACATATATCGTCTACAATATTGGAACGAGCGAGTGAAAATGATGGCGAGTCAAGCAAGGCCCCAACAGTCCCCTTGAGGGAATCTCTGGAAGCGAGGATTATCTCAAGGCAGTGCTGCCTGTGGCCTCCCTGGATTCTTGGACTGGGCTTGGTCCTAGTTTGAGTCGGGATTATAACTCAGATTTCTCCCCCCCACACCCTGTGCCACAGCAGTGCCCATCACTTCTGCCATAGGAGCCATAAACAGAGTGACAGCCTTCCTTTATGAATATCTCCTCAGAAATATAAGTTATTTGGGGCTTGACATTAGTTAAAGGAGATGGGATTGCTGTAAATTTCCTTCTCTACTGACCAAGTGCAAGACATCCCTTTTGTAAAGATAGGGCCTCAGAATCTTGACTCTTGCTAATGATATTGCTAGAATATTTAGCTTTTCAAAAACTCATTATTTGTGGGGATTTAAACACGAGTTCTGACTGAAGTTAATACATAGAGAAGAGGATGTTTGGACTCTTGATTTCATGCCAGGAGCAGGAAGGAAAGCAGAGAAAACCTGGGTCCTGCATTTGACTGGGCCCTAACATTCATAAATTGGCTAGAGATGATAATGTCAGATAGTGGAAGGTGTAGAACTACTGTAAAAAGATGGGATTAGCTCTTATCTTTCTGTTGTAATTGGACGGTATTGAAATGTTACCAAAAATAGAACTATCTCTCGTGTTTAAAATTAGATAATTTGATTGCTTAAATGTCTTATCAGTCCCTCATATTTGCTTTACTCCACTGATTGTGTATATATGTAAATAATTTTTGAAAGAAAATGACAATGCAATTAGAATGAAAATACTAATCAGATGAAAATTCAGCTGTATAACCTTTACCCTAATATTAAAAGAACAGCTAAAATAAGTCAATTTGCTGCTAGTGTCATAGAACTTATTTAATGAAAGTGTATAAGATTGCAATTTAAAAGTATTGATTTGTAGAAACAAATCTTTCTCTTTTCTTACATATCTGCTCCTGTCAGAAAGTAATTTAGTAATATCCAAGAAAAAGTGAATTTCGTTACACTGTCAAAGTGATCTGTTTCTTGGGTACATAAATTTTGGATTTACTGCACATTAGGAGAAAAAGGCAACAAATGTGCAAGCATTTTGAACAAATATACATGATTAGACCTATAACAGTAGTAGATGAAAAAAGTAACAAAATATTTTTAAATACTTACAAATTGTTGCATGTACATGTATAGAAATTAGAAAAAAAATATATAAAGATGATAAAATTTAACAAACTAAATTATTGAATTCTTGGTGTAGCTTTCTCATACAGGTATAGTATCTTTGATATGTTAGTATAATCTTATGGAATGATGATAATGTAGTTAACACTAGTTTTTTTTATAAATATCCTTGGATATTTTATTTCTCATTTAAAAATATTTGTGAAATAAAGCAGGGAATGTAAGAAATTTAAATATCAGGGCCATACATTCATTATATATTTTATAATCTTAGTTTAGTTAATGTTATTTTTACTGCACTTCAAACATTTTGATCTTATATTTTCATTAAGTATGTTATATGATACAATCTATTCTTAGGAAAAGATATTTAGCCAAGTTATTTGGACATTAACTTTTCTGATTGTATTTTCATCTTAGAATAAAAACAATTTTCTAAAATATAAAACAACTATCAAGAATAAATTACATTAGAAAAAGATTAAATATGTTATTATATCGACATTGATTTTGTTGAAAAATAATACCTTCTAATTTTTTACTGTTTGAAAAAAGACATACAGTAAATTCAAGCAAATAATGTACTAAACTTGGATATAGTTGGAAAATAAATTTATCTGTTGCAATTTCCCCACCTGGAGCCCTTCAATATATTTGAATGACTTCCATAAATTCTAATACATATTATTGAGAGAGCTTCCAGATTGAAAATACAATACTGTATTAGAATTTGCAGAAAAGGAGGAACTGTTGGTGTTCCAGTGGAGGGTGTGAAATGGCTAGCAACCAAAAATGTTCTGTTGTCACTGTCTGTCAAGTTAATGATAGTGGGGGAAATGATGCCCAAAGCTTAATTTTATTAAGGTACTAATGTTATGGAACATTTCATCTCTAATAAATAAAGGTAAGATGCAATGGAATTTGTGGAATAACAATATGTAGAAGTAGCTAAAGAGCAAATTTCTCAACGCAAACTATAGCTTAGCAGTGATATAAATTATTTTAATTGGATTTCTTATTTGAAATTATAGCCTTTTCTTTCAGGAAAATATAACTAGTTTGAGGAAACCAGACTTCTCTATGCAGATTGCATGAATACAGAAACTTGTAATGGATCCAAGAGTGAATATTCCATGTGTAATCTTTTGTGTCTTACACTATTAAGCACTCCAAGCTCTTGAAGTATAGAAGACACAGTGTAGAAGTAGGGATACACACTCATGTTTCCACTGTGTATTTCTAGATATATTTATTTATTTATTTTATTTATTATTAGAGTTGGAAGGGACCTTGCAGGTCATCTAGTTCAACCCTCTTCTGGTGCAGGAGACCCTACATCACGCTAGTCCAATAGCAGTCCAGTCTTTTCTTGAAGATCACTAATGTTGGAGTGTTCACCACCTCTATGGGCAAGCAGTTCCACTGGTTGATTGCTCTCACAGTCAAAAAGTTCTTCCTTATTTCTAGGTTGAATCTCTCCTTGGACAGCTTCCAACTGTCGCTCCTTGTCTGCTCTCTGGAGCTTTGGAAAATAATGTGTTCCCCTCCTCCCTGTGGCAGCCTCTCAAGTATTTGTATCATGTCCCCCCTGGACCTCCTTTTTGCTAGACTACCCATGCCCAATTCCTGCAACCTTTCCTCATATGTTTTAATTTAGCCTAGGGCTGATCCTTGTGGTACCCTGCTACTGGCTTCTTTCCATGTGGACATGAACCCATTTAGGACTATTCACTGGGTGCACTTGGTCAGCCAGTTGTCAATCCACCTAGTAGTGTTGCTGTCCATCCCACGTTTCTCTAGTTTGCGCAGTAATCGATTATGGTCAACCTTGTTGAAAGTTTTGTATATTAGATAACATAATCTTCCCTAAAACATGCTTAATGTAAAATCAGTTTCCAAACTACAGCATGAAAACCAGGTATCTAATTTCTTACTCCAATTTCTTATAATACATAATAGTTCTTTAAACAGATCACTAGCAATAGTGATTAGTTGACAGAAAGAACATGGAAAATTTGAGGGATCAAAGTGGGCTCTATCATTAGGCAAAATGAGAATGTAGGGTGATGTAGAACAAAAATGATTTTAGAGTTATGATTACCATATGAAGTGTATGAACATTTCTTTTATCCTCAGTTGTGGAAGTTTTTACCAGCTGTGAAGTAAGATTCATCTGCTAACTTCATTAGTTACTCCCAAATATATAGAATGGGGGGAGGGGAACATTTTGCCTTTGTCCTCTCCCAGGAATAAATGATGCAGGCATATATATGTATGCTATAAGGGTTGTTTTAACACAGGTAGCTATGTTAATATAATATACCAAACCATAATTTGTTTATAGTTGATTTAGGGAATAAATTACAACTGAATTTGCAAAATACATTAAATTGTATACTGTGATTTTAATTGCCACACTAGCTGAGTTTGGACAACATGTTAAGCCACAAATATATTATGTTTTGGTTTAGCATGTGTAGATCAAACAAATGCATATTTGTCAATTCCTTTCACAATTTTGCGTTTTTTTAAATTTTGTGTAAAAGATTACAGCACTGCAATGTATGCTCTGTACAGTCCATATATTTCCACTGACAAAGTGTTTTCTGTTACAGAGAAAACAAATATTCCTTCTCAGAATTGGTGACATCTACAGAGATATTCATACTTTTAACAGTTAAACTTTTCTTTCTGGAATTGCTTGGACATTTTGAACAAAATGGATTTTACAGCAGTGTTCTCTAAGGTAGGTTTGTAAAGCTTCTCTTGTTTATTAGTAACTAATGTGTTATCTAGCAGAAAGTTAATTGGAATCAAGACTTTGCCCCTGAGTTGTCTTAAATTAACCATTGAAGGTTAAAAGTTAGTATCTGTACTCTTGGTAATTCCTAATTGCAGTACAAACTACATCTTTTAATCAAGGAAATATAAGTTTCAACAGTTGATTGTGTTTTGGGAATGCTTTTCTCCCTATATTTAGATAGCTGGAATACTTTAAAATTATGGTTCCATTTTAGTTCAGTCACTGTCGAAACTCTGGATTTTCACTGAGTCTTATTGTAACCTTTTGGAGACCAATAACTACATTAAAAAGTTGGCATAATAATTATGCATGTTTGCATTAATGTTTTTGTTATTGTGCACCCTTGTAAATAAGTTGAAATTTCAAGTTGATATCTACAAGCAGGGTGCATTGTATTAGAAGACCATTTCCATGGCAAAAATAGAAAACTGTTGCAGAAATTGCAGCTATTCACATTTTTAAAGAATACTTTGTGGATTTTGATTTAAGCAGAAATACAGTATGTTAGTGACTGAGTAGATTTATGGTACCGTGTTTCCTCGAAAATAATAGCCAATCAGAAAATAAGATCTAGCATGATTTTTAGGATGCTCATAATATAAGCCCTACCCTCCAAATAAACCCCATTTAAAATAATCACCCCTGGGGGAGGGGGAAGCACAGGAAGTAGCAAGCGTGTTTGGAGGGGGGGGAGCTGATAACATCCGGCAGCAGCCACAGGTCACCAGCCATTTGCCTATACGCTCGGGGGCTGGGCAGCCGACGCAACGCAACTGAGTCTGAGCCCTGTGACCACTGGGCTAGGCCTCCAAGCAGCAGGTGGAGGCACAGTTGCAGGCAAGGAAAGAAAGGAAATATGTCTTTATGGTTCTGATGTTTCAGGGATAAATTTTTTGATCTGTAGATTATGATTGATTTTTTTTTCTATTACAAGAAATAGGAAAAATTAGTAGACATTTATATAGTTTAGAACAGTGGTCCCCAACGTTTTTTCCACCAGGGACCAGTTTCAGCAAGACAATTTTTCTATGGCCCAGTGGGGGCGGAAAGGGGCGTGGTTGGGGGCGGGATTAAGCATGGGGGTGCTGGTCCTCCCTGCCCCACTTTCCCGCCATCGTCCTGTGGCCGGCAGAACCTGCCTCCCAAGCCCTCTTGCCCAGCGGGAGCTAAGCGCTGGAGAGAGGGGGTCAGGCTGGCCCTCCTGCCTGCCCCCAGCCAAAAACGCAAAAGCGCCCCGTGGCAGAAGCCAAAAGAGGCTTGAGCCTCTCAGTCCTTCCCGCCCCTCTGTCCCATCCATCGTCCTGTGGCCGGCTGAACCTGCCTCCCAAGGCCTCTTGCCCGGCGGGAGGCGAAGCGCTGGAGGGAGGGGGTGGCGGCATGAGGGCCGGCAGCTGCTGACTCCACGGACCGGTGCAACATGCCCCGCGGCCCGGTACTGGTCCGCGGCCCGGTGGTTGGGGATCCCTGGTTTAGAACACAAAAAAAGAATGTTTGTTCAGTTTTGGATTAAACTAGCAATCTGGTAAAGTCATAAGGAATATTTAACAATGGGTGTAGTTGTGGGTGAGTTTGTCCTGACAGAGTTTCAACCTTGAATTGATATCAGAACTCCTGCTCTTTTGAACAAGCTCACAGCAAAGTCAAAATATTCTATAATTGTTGCTCTAATATGAAAATTTTGATTAGAAATAATAGAAATATACCGTAAATGTGGAGCAGACATGGTTCACATAACATATCAATAGTAGCCTGCATATTCACATACCGGTAAATCATATGTGCCATAAATCACATAAATCACGGAGAGAGGCGGCATACAAATCTAATAAATAAATATTTATGTAAAATAAAAAAATAAACATTTACTAACATTAATCCTGTTCCTGGAAGTTCACAAAGCAACACGCTTATGATTACAATTATTACTAGAAAATTGGGAGAGGTTGCTCTAGGATAGATTAAAATGTTTATACTGTGGTTTGGAATTCTATAAATTGTGAGATTTAAGCTATTAAAGTTTTAGGGGTAAGCTTGCTGATTAGATAGGTTTATTTATTTATTTAATTTTTTTAATGCCGCCCTTCTCCTTAGATTCAGGGCGGCTTACAACATGTTAGCAAGAGCACTTTTTTTTAACAGAGCCAGCATATTGCCCCCACAAGCCGGGTCCTCATTTT
Organism: Erythrolamprus reginae; assembly: GCF_031021105.1. Taxonomy (NCBI): domain Eukaryota; kingdom Metazoa; phylum Chordata; class Lepidosauria; order Squamata; family Dipsadidae; genus Erythrolamprus; species Erythrolamprus reginae. Next base: position 103,139,784 of record NC_091963.1, on the reverse strand, counting down.
ACCCACCTGGGAAGGTTGGAAGGCGGAGTCAACCTTGAGCCAGGGATGAGATTTGATCCGCTGACCTGCAGATCTAGCAGTCAGCTTTAGTGGCCTGCAGTACTGCACTCTACCTGCTGCGCCACCTTTATAAAAATGTCTGGAACAGTGATGGTGAACCCTTTTTGGTTCGCCTCCCCAAAGGGGGTGTATGGGTGTGCTAGCATGCATGCATGTGCCCACACCCCTTCCCGTTCCCCGCCAAGCACATGCACACACACACACACACACACACAACACACGTGCATATGCACAGACCTTTCTGAAGCCTGGTAGGCAGTGGTGGGTTCATACCAATGTGGTCCAGAGAGCCACACCAATTTTTGGCAATTTATTTCCTGGCATCTCTGTGTCATAAGAAGCCCTCCCGTCCCCCTCCCTCTCATCTCAATGCTGACCTTTATTCTTCATCTGAAGCACAGCTGGAGATGAAGGGGGGGGGAATCACCAAAAATCAGTGGGTTCATACTGGTGGGGGTCTCTGGACCACACTGGTATGAACCCACCACTGAAAAAAAAATCTGTTGGGGGATTTTTTTTTTGTCTCCGGCAGAAGAGCGCTCTTGCCCGGCGGGAAGTGAAGAGTGCTTTGCCCAGTGCTTTGCCTCCCGCCAGGCAAGAGCGCTCTTCTGCCGGCCACAGGCGAGGGGCGGGGAAGCCTCTTGCAGCAGCTGCTACAGCGGAGACATTTGGGGTTTTGGCTGGGGGGGGCGAAAGGCAGGAGGTCCGGCGCTTTACCTGCCCTCCCAGCCAAAAGGCAAAGCCGGGCAGCTCCCCAGCCGCCGAAGGAGGCTTAACCCCGCCCCTCTGTCCCACCCATCGCCCGTATCCGGCAGAACTGCCTCCTGCCTCCCTCCGCTCTTCTGCCAGCCATGGGCGATGGGTGGGACAGAGGGGTGGGGTTAAGCCAAAACCCCAAATATCTCCACCGCAGGAGACTCCCCCGCCCCTCGCCCCCGCCCTTCGCCCGTGACTGGCAGAAGAGCGCTCTTGCCCAGCAGGAGGCAAAGCACTGGGGTGGGAGTTGTCAGGACACACCCCAGCGCTTTGCTTCCCATTGGGCAAAAGCGTTCGGCAGGCCATGGGTGAGGGGCGGGGAGGATCGGGAGGCTAAGTCTCCTGCAGCGGGTGTTGTGGTGGGGACCTCTGGGTTTGTGGCTGGGGGGGAAGGTGAAGCGCTGGGGTGGGGGGTGTCAGGCCGGACCTCCTGCCTCCCCCCCCCCCAGCCAAAAACCCAAAGCAGCCTCCCGAACCCAAACTTTCACTGAGAAGCCCCGCCGCCCAGCTGTCACCTTTTGAAACAGCCGGGGGGCTTCTCGGCGGCCTCCCAAACGCCGAACCCGGAAGTTCGGGTTTGGCGTTTGGGTTCAGGAGGACACTGAGAAGCCCCCTGACTGTTTCAAAAAGCGACAGCCGGGCGGCAGGGCTTCTCGGTGGCGGTGGCGGCGGGTTCGTAAGAAGGAAAAAGTTTGTAAGAAGAGGCAAAAAATTTCTGAACCCCAGGTTCGTATCTCAAGTTATTCGTAAGACGAGGGGTTCGTATCATGAGGTACCACTGTATAGGTAAATTACCTATTAAGTAACTGCTTCTTATGAGACTTTAACACCGTTTAGTTTAATTCCAGTTGTTGGTTGTTCCTGTTGCCTGGTCACAAAAGCAGTGCAGCTCTATTTAGAGTGCAAATATGTTAGAATTTGCAACCCTACATGTGGAAAGCAAGCTGTCTGAGAAAATAAAGAAGAGTCACATCTAAGCCAGAATTTTTGGGGCTGAATGTTTTCCAAATGTGGTCACTTTTCTCCCCTTAACATTCCAAAGGGCAAATCTACGATAACTCCCCATCTCCTGAGATTATCAAATATTGCTTGATGTTAAAACAGAATCAAGTACTTTGTGGCGCTAAGGCTCCTACTCCGACTCCAGACATACTTCCTGGTAGTCAAGATGTATCAGATCAAAGCCAGACTTTAGACTATTTCTTGATAGGTAATAAGTCAAATTTCTAGGTTTCTACCAATTGCCTTTTCCTCACTTTGCTTTTTGGAAGGATCTCTTTCTTCCTCTTTATAATATGGCACAAGGGTGGCAACCTGAAGGCTTGTGGACTTCAACTCCCAGAATTCCCCAGTCAGCCATTCTGGAAGTTAAAGTCCACAAGTCTTCAAGTTGCCATGGTTGAATAGGTGAACAATAAATCTCTCCCCTAGAGTGCTTTATTGTTCACCCATGATGCAGTCTCTTTATACCTGTGAGGGCAAACCTATGGCACGTGTGCCAAAAGTGGCATGCGGAGACATATCAGAGGGCACGCAAGACTTTGCCCTGTGTCAACTCCAGTGTGCACGCATGTACTGGCCAGCTGATTTTTGGCTTTGGGAAAGGCCGTTTTGCCCTCCGGACGCTTCAAAAAAGCTTCCCTGAAACCCCGGAGACAAAAAAAATCACCCAATGGACAAACCGGAAGCTTAGAAAAACACACTTCTGGCTTGCCGTTGTGCTGTTATTTAAACTTTGGAGGGTTTCTTTGCCCATTGTGCACCACAGCAATAGGCAAACCAGAAGTGCATTTTTCCTGAACTTCCAGTTTGCACATGTGGCTATTTTTTTTCACGTACCAGGTCTCAGTAAGGCCTGTGCGCATAAACGTGGCAATGCAGGAGTGTGTGCATGTACATTTATGCTAGCACACCCACACAAACCTTTTTGGCCCCTGGACCAAAAAGGTTTCGCTATCACTGCTTTGTACCATACTTGAGGCTTTTTATGTTGTATCCTGCTGTCTTCTTTCTTCTAATCTTCTATAGGAAAAATTAATAATTAGCTGAGGGATATGATAAGATATAATATCTGAAGAAAATTGAAAGCATTCTCATAAACATCTATGTAATACCTAATCTGCACAATCTGAGGTTAGTTGGGGGAAAGATTAGAAGTAACGTGAGAAAATATTATTTTACTGAAAGAGTAGTAGATGCTTGAAACAAACTTCCAGCAGACGCGGTTGGTAAATCCACAGTAACTGAATTTAAACATGCCTGGGATAAACATATATCCATCCCAAGATAAAATACAGGAAATAGTATAAGGGCAGACTAGATGGAACACAGTCTTTTTCTGCTGTCAATCTTCTATGTTTCTAACTTTGACATTGGATGTTCCTCCATCCTTCCCCAACCATCTTTGTGTGACTGTGTATATACACATACATATGTCTGCACACATTTCTGACAAGCTGTGCTCTCTGTATCTGACTAAGTGGACTACAATCCCAGAAAGCTTAGGCAATAATGAATGGATGTTCTTTAAGATAGCACAAGTCTTTACCTGTTTATGCTGCACGAAATCAACTAGCATTCTTTCTTCAAAATTGTTCCAGTTGCAGAGTTAATGTAATTTTATGAATTTATTTATAGTAGGACAAAGTTTCTGTAATAATATTGCAAGAGAAAAAAGCTTCAATAGATACTGCTTTTTAAAAAAAATAACAAAAAGAAAAAATGTTCTCTTCTGCATATGAAAAAAGGGAGAATATATGGTAGATATCTGTCTCATCTATGGCAAAAACAAGTCTTTAGTAATGAGAGTCTTTCCAGATTTCAGCAGTTTAAAAAAGTGGGATGGAAAGTACCAGATCATTTAAATTTAATTAAGCAGGGCGACATTTTAGGAATCCTGCTGTGTAAGTGTGTAATTAACTGTAATGGCCAGTTGATGGCGATATTGTCTGTGCAGATAGGTGATGTCCTGTAGCCTAAGCAACTACAATTCCCAGCAGGCAGGCATTGCTTTTCCATTTTATTGCAGAATGCTTGTTGCTTGCTAATTTTATTCAGTAATGCTGATGTTTTAGGAGAAGGATGGGAGGAGTTCAAGAGAAACTATTCTGTCTTGTGGTTATCTGAAACTTTTTAATCTGCAGCATTTAAAGGCAGCGCATGATTACATTGCTTATTACTGCTATTACTTTGAAGCTGGCGTTTCTGAACTTGATACTCGGCAGATGCTTTGGATTAAACCTCTAGGTGGCGTCCTGCCCTCTATTTGGTTGATATAAAGCAAAACAAGGAAGATCTGGAAAATATTAGTGTTTGTTATTACATCTAAATCTGTTGTATAATGAAGTTGAGCGTTTTTATATATTTAAAAGACAATTAATAGTTTCATAAGTTGGTGGATCCCCAAAACATAGGTTTATTTCAACTTCAATGAAGTTGAGCGGTTTTATATATTTAAAAGACAATTAATAGTTTCATAAGTTGGTGGATCCCCAAAACATAGGTTTATTTCAACTTCAATGAATATTAGATTCCATTTGAGAAATTGGACACTGTATGGCAGTACCGTGCAAGCCAAATAATTGGATGGGGCCATTTTGTACACAATCCAATCAAATTAAAAATAAAAGGATGAATTGTATTAAATTATTATACAGTTTCTTCATCTTTGTCAGTATTGACTAGAGTGGTTGCTGCAAGCTTTCCAAAATTCAGATAGGAAGCAACTTGGGGATTGTACTGTACTTGTGATTTGTGTAACAGCTGTTATAACCAATGAATTATGAGTCTTTCTACGTCATTTCTTTATCATTTTAGTGGCAATGCTTCAGTTCCAAATGCACACTTTTCCACTAGGATCTTGTTTAAGAAAGTTTTCTTCCTTTGTTTGCCTTTAGAAATAGGATATCTCCTTCAAAGCACTAATGAAACCTATATGTGCAGGGCTTCAGATTCAAAGTATGCACATTTATAAAAGGTGGCTGCATTTTTCTTTAACTTGTCTACCTGCCCTCTGTAAGTCCTACATAATTACAGGAAAATGTGTTTGTGTGTGTTTCACTGAGGTTTCTGACTGGTATTATATACATCCCTATCTGAGCTCCAAATCATATTTCTCTCATTGACTCCAAAGTTCCCCCCAGCATTACAATATCTCTTTATTTCTTTCTCTCTATGTGCTTGTTCTATATTCTGTACCTTCTCTGAACACATTCTCTTTGCTTTTTCACACCCTTCTTCCTATGTAATAAAACAGGGTTGCCAAACTTCCTTGGCTTTGCAGACTGGCTGGGGGAAGACAGGAGGGGGGGATTGATTCATGTGTGCAGAGGGCAAATGTGTGCAGCTCACAAATATGTAAGTGGTGTGCGCCCACCACATGCACAAATGAAGTGTGCACACCCGTGCATGCTTGCTGTTCGTGTGAGTTGAGATGTTTGCTCGCTCACCTGCCACTTCTGCAGCCTGGTCCTGAAAGGCTCAAGGCTTGGTAGTGGGCCACAGCCTAGGTTTTGGGGATCCCTGTAATAGAATGAAAGTTTATATACTGGTTTTGCATAGGAGCATGTGCCTATTTATTCAGTATCCTGCTCGACTCTAGTATTCCACATTCCAAAGCAGCTCATTTTAAAGCAATAACCACAAAATAACTTAAAGCAAAGGCACATCAAGGAAATTATGTTTTGCAAGGGATAAAATATTTATGAGATCTGAAAGCTCTGGGCAAATACCAGACTTTGTCTACTGTAGAAAATAGGGAGGAGTTGATTCCATGTGAGTCTGCTTGAGCAACATGTTCAATAATTTTGGTGCCAGTACAAAAATGTCCTTATCCCTGATCATAAACTGATCTATTCTAAACTAAACTTGATTTCATTTGAGGGCCGCATTAGGTTTGTGTTTGAGCTTGGGATGTGTGTGTGGCCAGGGTTGGTAAGGGAGGATTGCTTGTAATCTTCAAACGTAGTTCGTAGATTCATGAAAAAGTTCCTTGGGTTATTGTTACCCAGGTATAGAATATCTGAGCCTTTATCAAAAGTACATGTATGCATGCACTTCAGAAAGAGACAGTAAAAAGCTTCTGCTTATGGGCATCAAATGGAAATTATGATAATTAATAATAATTTATAATAATTTATTAGATTTGTATGCCACCCCTCTCCAAAGACTCGGGGAGGCTCACAACAATAATAAAAACAATGTTACAGTGGAACAAATCTAATATTAAAAGGGAAAAAAACATATAAAACCCCATCATTTAAAACCAAACAACACATACATACCAAACATAAAATATAAAAGCCTGGGGGAGGTGTCTCAGTTCCCCCATGTCTGGCGATACAGGTGGGTCTTGAGTAATTTACGAAAGACAAGGAGGGTGGGGGCAGTTCTAATCTCCAGGGGGAGTTGACTCCAGAGGGCCGGGACCGCCACAGAGAAGCCTCTTTCCCTGGGGCCTGCCAAATGACATTGTTTAGTCGACGGGACCTGGAGAAGGCCAACTCTGTGGAACCTTATCGGTCGCTGGGATTCGTGCGGTAGCAGGCGGTTCCAGAGGTACTCTGGTCCAATGCCATGTAAGGCTTTAAAGGTCATAACCAACACTTTGAATTGTGACCAGAAACTGATTGGCAGCCAGTGCAGGCCACGGAATGTTGTAGAAACGTGGGTGAATCTGGGAAGCCCCACGATGGCTCTTGTGGCCGTATTCTGCACGATCTGAAGTTTCCGAACACTTTTCAAAGGCAGTAATCGAACCTCGAGGTGATGAGGGTATGAGTGACTGTGAGCAATGACTCCCTGTCCAAATAGGGCCGCAACTGGTGCACCAGGTGAACCTGGGCAAACGCCCTCCTCGCCACAGCCGAAAGATGGTGTTCCAATGTTAGCTATGGATCGAGGAGGACACCCAAGTTGCAAACCCTCTCTGAGGGGGTCAATAATTCTCCCCCCAGGGTAATGGACGGACAGATAGAATTGTCCTTGGGAGGCAAGACCCACAGCCACTCCGTCTTGTTTGGGTTGAGTTTGAGCTTTTTGACTCCCATCCAGACCCCAACAGCCCCCAGGCACCGGCACATCACTTCCACTGCTTCGTTGACTGGACAGGGGGTGAAGATGTATAACTGGGTATCATCGGCATAATGATGATACCTCACCCCATGCCCTTGGATGATCTCACCCAGCGGTTTCATGTAGATATTAAATAGCAGGGGGGAGAGGACTGACCCCTGAGGCACCCCACAAGGAAGAGACCTAGAGGTCGACCTCTGACCCCCCACTAACACTGACTGTGACCGACTGGAGAGGTAGGAGGAGAACCACTGGAGAACAGTGCCTCCCACTCCCAACCCCTTCAGCCGGCGCAGAAGGATACCATGGTCGCTGGTATCGAAAGCCGCTGAGAGGTCAAGAAGCACCAGGACAGGACAGAGGACAAGCCCCTGTCCCGGGCCCACCAGAAATCATCCATCAACGTGACCAAAGCAGTTTCCATGCTGTAGCCGGGCCTGAATCCAGACTGCTGAGGGCCTAGATAATCGGCTTCTTCCAAGGACCACTGCAGTTGGAGCGCCACCACCTTCTCAACAACCTTCCCCATAAAGGGAAGGTTGGAGACTGGACGGTAGTTATTAAGCACGGCTGGGTCCAGGGAAGGCTTCTTGAGGAGGGGGCACACAAGTGCCTCCTTATAAAGGGCCGGAAAGGACCCCCTCCCCAAGGAGGCGTTGACAATCTCCTGGATCTAGCTCCGTGTCACCTCTCGGCTGGCTGAAACCAACCAAGAGGAGGGACATGGATGCAGTAAACAGGTGGCGGAACTCACAGCACCAATGGCCTTGTCCACTTCATCAGGTGTCACCAAGTCAAACTCCTCCAAGACAGATGGACAAAGACGTTTAGCCCCAGTCACCTCGACTGACTCGTTGTCAGCCGATACTACTATACAATTGTAGTTGAGGTCCGCCCGGATCCGAGTGACTTTATCAGTGAAAAATGAGTTAAATTCCTCGGCACTGCCCTGCAAGGGCTCCTCAACTCCCCCCTGATTTAGAAGGGAGCGGGTCACCCTAAACAGAGCGGCCGGCCGGGATTCCGCTGTTGCAATCAAGGCGGCATGGTATGCGCATCTTGCCGCCTTGAGTGCCACTTTGTAGGTCTTAATAAAAGCTCTTACAAGTATTCGATCGGATTCGGACCTACTCTTCCTCCATCGCTTCTCTAGATGTCTCTTCTGGCGTTTCAACTCCTGGAGCTCCTCGTTGAACCACGGAGCTCTATGGGGTCTAGTGCCACAATGTCATAAAATTATCATAATTTCCAGAAAAGGTGGACAGTTTGAAATATTCTGGTAAAATTTGAGGATACATAGGGAAAGTATTTGCTCTTTATTTTGGGCAAAAGAATGAAAGCCAATATATTATGGAGAATTAGAGAAATCTTTGGCTGCTGCTGCTGAAAATTGGTTACATTGTTTCCTGTCAATTTAAATTGGAAAGTGCTCAAAGTATAGTTTAACTCTAAAAAAGATTTAACATACCGTGTTTTCCCCAAAATAAGACCGGATCTTATCTTATCTTATCAGCACTAAGGCTTATTTTGGGGTGTTGATCTTATTTTTTTCCATGTACGAGGGTTACTTTTCTTCTGCTTGCTTGGGGCAGGGCAGGCCATGGAAGTGCCAATGCTGCCACCAGGATGAAGGAGGTGGAGCTGCCTAATATACACCGCACCAATTTACCTCAGGGCCCTGCAGCCAGGCCACCCATTGCCCAACATGTGCCTTGCCTCATGGCAACAGCTCCACCAGTCCTGTCAGTAGCACCCCATTTGGCCAACCCACTTCTGTTTGCTTGTAACCACAAGAGAGCAGGAGGCAGAACAACGTACCAGTGTCGCAGGCATGAGACAAGGTGGGGGTAGATAGAGCTGTCTCATACACCCATTATTAGCTTACCTCAGGGCCCTGCAGCCAGGCCACCCATTCCTCAACATTTGCCTCACCCCTGCGACCACAGCACCAACACACCACTCGGCCTCCTGCTCCATTTCAGGCCACAAGTAAGCAGAAGTGTGCCAGTGGTCATGTGGGCTCCTAGTGCACATGGGTGTTAGTGCTGCCACCATGAGGCAGCTGTTGGGGTGCAGATGGCCAGGCTGTGGGGCCCCTGACATAAGCCGTGTGGGGTGCATGAGGCAGCACCACCACCACCACCCTGGCTCACCTTGTAGCTGTGGTAGCGCAAGCAACCAGATGGAATGGGCAGTGAGGTGACTGCTCAGGCTGTTAAACAGGATTTATTTTGGAAGTAGGACTTATATTAACTGCACATGTAAAAATATGCTAGGGCTTATTTTTAGGATAAGTCTTATTTTGTATTTTAAATTAGGCAGCTGCAGCACTGTGAATTGTGTATTATTTCATCTTTCTATTGTACTTCCTGGTTGTACAGAAAGCTGTGATGTGGCGATTTTCAAAACATTCTGAATTCAAATATATATTTCCTGTGTTTCATATTTTATTTCCAATGTAATTGATTTTTTTCCATAATGAAACAAAGAGTTTTAACTTCACCAAAATTAGATTGTCAGTTATTTTTGTACCTTTGCTTTCATGGCATTAATTTGTAGTTCTTGAGCAGCAAATATTAAATCTTTCTTTCTTGATGGTTCCCATCTTAAGCTATGCTCATGTAAGGTTGTCATCACATTTTTCTTCAATGTTTTTCAAGTGTTGTTCATCCACCGAATGGCTAAATTAGTCCACTGGTCGTTATGAAAAAATATGATGTACCTGTATCCGAAAAGTTATGGGAGCATAATGTGGAAAAATTTACCAAAAATGTAATGGGTGAAGCTCTTGTGGGAATTTTGAATACAAACAGATGATCATTTGAAACACAACACACCAGATTTTGCGGTTGTCAAGGGCCAATATGATGAAAATTTTTGTAACAAGAAACAATTTAACAATTTGTAAGAATCTGAAGACTCATCTATGCCACCAGGCTTGGGGTCATTAGACACTACCCCCTGGCTGATGAATGCATGGTGAGTTTGTGATTGAATGGATTGGTTTAGGCCTTTAGATTTTAACTTTAATTAATTGGATTTTGTTGTATATTGTTTTTTCTATATGTTGTAAGCCGCCCCAAGTCTTTGGAGAGGGGCGGCATATAAATCCGATTAATAAACAAGCAAACAAATAAATAAACATTTTTAGGGGGTCTTAATATCACAAAGTTTGGGAATCTTTAGTTGAATATAGTTTTCGGAGAGGGGCGGCATATAAATCCAATAAAATCCAATAAATTGAATATTTTATGTGAACTCGCAATTGTAGCTTTTATGTGCAAACAATGGCTTGCTATAATGTATGATTCTTTGGAATCATCTGAAAGGATGAAAAAAATGTTTGCCATTGCATGTATATCTAAAGTAGTCTAAATTGTTGCATTAGGTTATAAAGCTGAAAATTAAGCAAAACAGAGAAAAAAAACCTCTTTGACATTGTTGGTGCTGGTGGTAAATGTAAGTTCCTGCCTTAAGGAATCTTATTATAATTAAATTATGTTAGTGTACTGTACTGTTAGCATTTCTAATTTCTAAGTAAATCTACCACTTCAAAAGTGAGAGTTTTTTTAAAAAATTGTAAAACTCTTTGCCAAGAAATTATATTACAGAGGTATAGAGATACCAGTGGCTGAGAGTAAAAACTGTTTGTATTGTTTTATTTATTAGAATAATTAGGATCTGCAAAATGTGTAACAGGGGCATTGTGATGCTATAGTAGGCTGGTTAGCTGGCACAGCATTTATAATTGTGTGTGGCACATCTGGAGTTGTGGTGTTTTTTTTTTAAAAAAATGGCATTTCATAGATGGAGGAACATCTAAGATTTATATAGTTAAGACAAAAAGCATTTGGTTTTCATGTGATGTTCCAGCATTTAGGAGATTGTGCAGACAAATATGCTAGGTGGAAAACTATTGAATTTACTTCAATTCAGTGCTTTTCCACAACTCCCAACATAGGGAAAATTGTAGCCCAAAACATCTGAAAAGTTTTTAAGCGGGAAAAGGCTGTATAGGTCTACAGAAAGCTGCATAAGTCCTGTTGCTACTGCTTTGCATTTATGGAGTTCTCTTCTAATGGAATTTTCTAGATCTCAAAGAAAATTCTCCATCTGTAAAATAAACAAAAAGCAGTGTACTTTATTGGTTGTATTTGCATGTTAAACCCTGCTGAATCCAATTGGCTGAATGTGTACATATCCATTATGCATTTTTTAGTGGATTTGGCCTACCTCAGTGTAATTCAACTTACTTCAGCATAGTTAGAAAGAGATGTTCAACTTTTTATGCTCTATGATTGAAAATCCCAGAGTTCTATTACTAAAACCCAGAATTAGTGTTTGAGTCTGTCAGATGTTTTCAGAGAAAGTATACAATTTATTATTTAATAAATTGCCAAGTAGCAGCTTGCTTAATTTGGAAGATTGTAATATAATAAAACACTCATTTTGACTATTTCGTAGCTAATTTGTACTTCCTATAAAGAACTTTCAATAATCTGTTTTATTTTATCATCTTTTTTATTCCATTTGATTTCTTTTCCTCCCTGCAAAAGACTAATAGATTCTAAAAAGATTCTACCCTTCTAATATGCCCCATTGCTGAGGAATATGTCCCATTACTGAGAAAGACTGGTGGCAGGTATTTTGACATACACAGTTTTAAAGTAATTTATGGTATGTTGCGAATATCATAATTTTGTTCCCAAAGCCATGTTTTAGACTAGAGTCGGTCTTTCCCAACCTTTGGATATTTTAATAGTTTTCATGGCTCTTAATTCCTGACTTTCCGAATTATGCAGCTGGTCGCTGTTCCTCCTGCACTGATTGATTGTTTTCCTATTAGCCGCCAGGCCATTCATTTTTCCGTCTGCGCCGGGTGCACGCGCCTTTTTAAGTTGCTTTGGTAGCTGTCTGGCTCGCGCGCAAGGCAGGTTTTTTAGCTGCAAAGCTGTAATTTAACCCCGCAGTGCGCACGGGAAACCGACGGTGGCGCTAGCGCCTCCGTTTTTGTGTTTCTTCCCCCCCCCCTCCCCCGTTTCTTTTTGCCTTCCCTTCCCCCTGCCTTGCCTGCCCGGTGCATTCTCCGATTAAAGGGAGGAGGAGGAGGAGGAGGGCAGAGCAGAGAAGGAGCTCAGCCGCCATTTTTCCCCCGAACATTATCTAGCAGCAGAAAAACAGCAGTAGCGCCACCTCCGCGATCGCTGCGGCTGCCTTCTGTCGTACGCGAGTGAAGGGTCGGGTACGAAGGCAAAAAGTGGGGGCGAAGGCGGAGAGGAGGAAACACCGCAGAGACTGTTGCACATTGTGCCCCACTTTGAAGAAGAGCGGGAGACCCTCCTTTGCAGTAGGAGGAGGAGGAGGCACCGCAACAGCCGCCGCCGCTGGGGGGAGAAAGCCAGGAGCACCTTTTTTTCTCCCCCCCCCCCAGTCGCTGCCGCCGCCTCTTTCCCTCCTCTTGGGTGCGTGGGGTGGGGGCGGTTGCAAAAGAGAAGGCAACCTTCCCGCCCCCCCGAGTCCCTTCCTTCCCCAGCCCTTTTCCTGCCCGCCCGCCCTCCTTGCCCGCAGAAGAGCAGGGAGCAGGCGGGCAGGGAAAGGGGGAGTCGGGGCTGGGAGGAAGGGGGAGAAAGGGGAGCTGATCGAGAGAGAACGGCGACGGCCAGAAGACGATTTGTGGTGGCGGGAGCGAAGGAAGAAGACTCCGCCACTCGCGTCCGCCTGGTTTGGAAACTGCGCCCTTTTTTTTTATTACTACATACATCTATATATTTTTTTTGCGTCGGCCCGGATCCGCCCGGACTCTGCTCTCAGCTCCGTCACGTGGTAGGTGTCGCCGCCTGCTTTGCTTTGCTTTTGCCTGCTTTACTCGGTTGCTTGCTTGGCTTTCCCGTTGCCCTTGCTCGGCCCTTCTGTCGCTGTCTTTGTTAGCGCTACTGGCTGCCAGTACCCCGCACGAGCCCGCAGCGGCCAGAAAACAACTTCTATGGCCCTTATTTCTTCCTCTGGCCCCTGACTTCGATTTGAGACCCGTTTGCCTTTTCATTTCTGGTTCTAATGTGTGCATATATATATATTTTGCGGAGATATTTTTCTTTTTTAAAAAAAAGCCGTCATCGTAATGAAACTTCCCTGCCCAGTTCTTGATTTTCCGTTCGAAGCGTAAGGTACTGCCACGTTCTTAATTCTTCGTGGTGTTTTCCCCCCTTTTCCTTTTGCTACTTTCCCGTCCTTACCTGTTATGTGTTTGCAACACTCAGGCGTTTGCGCTGTCCTGCAACTACAATGCGATCTCTTCTCTACCTCATTACCTTTGGAAAGCCATAAAGCTGTGCAGCTTGGAGTAATCGCGCTTTATAGGGTTACAAAAGAGCTTTTAGTTTCCCTCAACAGTTAAGTGTGGGATGGGGGTGGAGGAGGGGGGAGGGAGGGAATAAGCACTGCAGCCGGTCGTCTATTCTAGGGGGTGGGGAAAAGGGGGAACTGGGGGGGAGATTGACTTTGTTTAATGTTTGGAATAGAGGCGACCACTCCCGCTGTCCATTTTACAATAGCACTTGTAAAGTACTTCCCTCATTCAATGCAAGACGATAACGTCTAATGTAACGGACCCGTCCTTCGGTTGCGCTGTTGTTGCTGTTATTGTTAAACTGGCATTTAAAAAAAATAGCCATGTATGTGTGCGATTATGCGAAGAATTGCGGTTTCAATGCAAATTGGGGGAAGGAAAGAAGAAAAGCTGGTTTCTTGTGGCGCCACTTTAACTTGAAGGCTCGCTCTTCTGTTAAACCCAGAAAGCTTCCCAATTGGAAGATATTTATTTTCTTTGTATTAGTCGCTTGCTCTGCTTGTCTCCTCCCCCTTTAATGAACCACGCTGCTTTCCAATTTACTTCTTGCTAACACATTCGAACTCTGGCGTTCTCAAAGTTCCATCACATCCGTCCAAACCTACCCCCAATTTCCATTCTCAAACATCTTGTGTGTGCGCGCCCGCCCGTGAGCGCGCCTGTATTGGAGATTTTGTCGTCACGTGGCTGGTTGGCAGTCATTTTTGTGTGCGCCTTGTGGGGAGACTGCATGCTGTATCCTTATAGCTGTAGCTTCTACAATCAACAATGAATTTGCTTCTTTTCTCTCATGGTAACTTTTTAAAGTATTTTCTATGTTGTTATGGGGCTTATTTATGTATTCTAACCCAACAAACTTTTAACATAGTTGGGGGAAACCTTATCTAAATTATACCTGTTTTGCTTAATGTCTATTGTGTGAGATTTCCCTTTTTATTATAATAGCATCTGAAAATTGCTGTTTGAGTATAGACTTGATTCAGTGTAATAAGTAGTGCCAAGTAGTTCTCGGAAGTTGGTTCTTAATGACGTTTTACCATCAAGTATATTTACTTATGAACTATTAGACTCATAGTTGTCTTGCTCACTTTAGTGAATTTCCCCTAGTTAAATATGTCATGATGTCTGTATTTTTCACTGATAATTTAGAATTAATGGCACTGCTTTTATTCCTAAACTAGCCAATGTAATTCTTGGGTTTTCCTTAAAATTGAAAATTTTGCCTCACTATTTGAGATACAGTTGTTAAAATATAAGATGAACCTTAGTTTGGGAGGGGAATTGCCATTTTCAATCCTTTGATTTAAAACCTGTTCAGGATTGCATGATTATTAGCTGCCACTTTAAAATAATATGAGAACGTTAACTTGGTTTGTATTCTAAGCAGTAGAATATTGTTTCTTTCTCTTGCAATTGCCTGATGTCTCATACTAGTATTTACCTATGATGCATAATTCTAAAAATAAAACAGGTAAATAGCTTTTCTGCAGGAATTAAACATTGTACAAAGTACTTCTGGTTGTCACAAACTCTAGAAGCTGTTTGAAACCATTTTTTTGAATTGTTCAAGCTATACTGTACATGGAAAACAATCTTTAAAATGGTAGTGTTACTGCACTAGTAGATTCAACATGAAGACTTCACTTCTAATCAAGTTGCTGTCTTTATAGTAAATTATGTTTAACTGAAATAAAATAGTTCATTGATTTCATATATTAACTGAATGTGACTTCTAAATAAAGTTATTAGGTTCGGCTGTATAACTGCCTACTGTTGGTGAATGATGATTCTTACTAGATATAACCTGTGTGTTTGATTCAGTTGTAAAACATAACATTCACATTGAAGTCAGTTCCTTAACACAGTGAAACATTATGCATATGAATAGTTACATAATTGAGTAATTTGTGAACAACATCCCATTTTCTCAAATGTGTTGTTCACAAAACTTAAATATTTATTTAAAGTTATGACTGCTAGAATTTCTGAACGCCATATCTCCTGAGGTTCAAAGCTTGATGCCCAATATTTAATATTTTATGTTTAAAAATAAATTTAATAATGTCGGTTAAGAAATCTTTATTAACATTTAAAATGTAAAATTATCCTTATTTGCAGAACCATTTTACTGTTACGGTTAAGGTGTTGTGGACTAGGAACAGGAAGCATAGATTACAGAAGCTTACTGAGTGGCTTCGGGGTATTCATTTTCTAATCACTTATCTGAGAGTTGTGGAAAATATAGAAAGGAGAGCTATATTCACTTTCTGGTTGTTAGTTTTGAAGTTGTGTATCCAACTTATTGTAAACCCATGGACAACGTTACTCCAGGCTTTCTGGCCTCTGCCATCCTCTGGAGTCCATTTAAGATCACACCTACTACTTCAATTCCATCCATCCATCTCATTCTCTGTTGTCCCATTCTTCTTTTGCCCTCAATATTTCCCAGCATTAGGCTCTTCAGTGAGTCCTTCCTCCTCATTATGTGGCCAAAATATTTGAGTTTCATGTTCAGGATCTGGCCTTCTAAAGGGCAATCAGGGTTGATCTCTAGGACTGACCGGTTTGATTGCCTCCAGTCACAGGGACTCACAGGAGACTGCACCATAGTTCAAAGGCCTCAATTCTTTGGCACTCAGCCTTCCTTATGGTCCAACTTTCACAGCCATACACTGTAACTGGGAAAACCATAGCCTTTTGTTGGTATTGTGTTGTCTGCTTTTTTAGTATGTTGTTTAGATTGCCATGATCTTAGTTTTCTTAAGGTTGAGTTTCAAGCCAACTTTTGCACTCCTTTTTCACCCAGATCAACAGTCTCTTTAGTTCCTTTTCCTTACCATTAGAGTAGCATCATCTGCATATCTGAGGTTGTTGATATAGCAATAGCAATTAGACTTATATACTGTGTCATAGTGCTTTTACAGCTCTCTCTAAGCGGTTTACAGAATCAGCATGTTGCCCCCAACAATCTGGGTCCTCATTTTACCCACCTCGGAAGGATGGGAGGCTGAGTCAACCTTGAGCTGCTGGTGAGATTTGAACTGCTGAACTACAGCTAGCAGTTAGTTGAAGTAGCCTACAGTGCTGCACTCTAACCACTGCCCCACCCCAGTTCTTTTCTCATTTCTCCGGGCAATCTTAATTCCATTTTGATTCATCTATCCCTGCTTTTTACATAGGCTACTTGTATGTGATTGTCAACACAATAAGGAAAAAAAAACTTGGGAGAAATAATTTGAAATAATTTGTATGTAGCTTTCCAACTTAATGAAGATAAAGCTAAGCTGTAAAGTGGCTAAGTGGCAAATATGCCTATTGGTTCACCAGTAAGTCAGAATATTCAGACCAGGGGTGTCAAACTCATGCCAGATGTGTTACATGCTCGCCTCGCCCTCACCCAGT
This sequence comes from Erythrolamprus reginae, assembly GCF_031021105.1. Classification (NCBI taxonomy): domain Eukaryota; kingdom Metazoa; phylum Chordata; class Lepidosauria; order Squamata; family Dipsadidae; genus Erythrolamprus; species Erythrolamprus reginae. The sequence continues at coordinate 103,123,148 of NC_091963.1, read as the reverse complement.
TTAGCGAAGGGGGAAAAAATCCCGATATGTCATATGACACTGCCATGACAGTGCGAGTTTGACACCCTTTTCAGTAAGATAGGAAGACTGATCAGCATTTGTTTAGGCTTGTTTTTTGGGTAGTTCTCATCATATCTAACTTAGTTGTGGAATGTTTAGTGTTCTTTTGAATTTGGTCTTTTCCCTTTTTAAATGCTTCGGGCTGCAGTTCTCATAATCATAGGTGAGGTTTTGCTATCTGAGATAAGGAGATTATCCCATTCATTGATGCTAGATAGGACAAACCAGATGTATTCCCTATTTGGACATGTTTTGTTTTTGCTTCTGAATATAGCTGTAGCTATCTCAAATCATTTTAATGATGTAAAGTAGAAATAAGGTTTAAAATCCATATATGATAGCATATAAATAAATAAATATCTTTAGGTTTGAGCCATGGTGGCTGGGAATTGTATTCCAACACATTTGGCTGTTTCAGATAGGGAGCTGGTTATTTCATTTAGATGTGTTTTATGTTAGTTATTTTTGCTCATACTTACAATGGAAATGTTAAGGCATGCTTTACTTGATACTGTGAATTTCTTTGCTACTGGGTATAAATATATTTCATGTACTTACAAATTAAGGAAAGGGAGCTCTAATTAGTTTTTTAAAGTCATAGGTTAAAAACAAGATATAGAAAAGTTGCAAAAGAAAATTCTAGGGGATAAATATATTGACAGAAAGATAGAAATTGTATCTGATTTATACTCCAAATGAGCCTTTGTTGAATCTGGGATTTGAAAACATATTGAAGATATTGATCTCATAATTTATATTGTATTAATAAAGTTAGCCAAAGTGCAGGGCAATAAAACAGCTGCAAATTTTTGCAGAAATATACATGAAATTCTATTATCTCTGATATTTAACGTCTGTTTCTATTTGTTTTATTTTATAAGAAGTTGATTTAATCATAAGTGTCATATGAATTTAATTTTCTATTGCTATGTGAACAGATTGGTTTTTTAAATATAATACACGTGTAGAGCCTTGGTTAAAAATGGAAAAATAATCAGCATGTTTGCTTTTTCATATATTATTGTTTTAAAATTCTGAGTTTTTATTAAGTTACTAGTTGTTACAAAACCGATCTGGTGGATTCTGACTCTTGACTCTTGAAATTGTTTTTGTAAACAGTTTACCTAGTAGTTGAACTTCAATAGTCCAAGTATTTTTTTAGCAGGCAATTGCTGTATTGAAAATAAATTCTTTCCATGGGCTTCAATAATAGAACTTGTATCACTAGAAATATCTCTTGAAGAGATGAAACTGAAATTAGGGGCCCTTTGAAATTGCTTGTGGACTTGCATTTTAAAAGTAAAATAGCTATCTTAAGACTTATGAATATCTAATAGATATTCCTGTTGTTTATTTTCACAAATATTAAATATTGACCTCTTGCCATTGATATTCAATGGTGTCATTTAGAGGAGACAAGTGGTTAAGAGCTGGAATTTTTCAGATTGCTGCAGGGGAAATGGTAGAATCTGTTTTTAAAAGGTATGTTTGAGGAAAAAAACCCATAACTTAAACCTCCTGGGATATTGATTTCTCCGATAACATATCTATTAAAATCTATCTTCCTTGAAATAAGTGAAATCATTTTGAGGTTTTCAGCATTAACCATGTTTGTCCAAATGAAAGCAACTGAATTCAAACCACATATAGTAGTAGGGAAGAATGAAATAATTTACTATGTTGGGGGAATTGGGAGGAGACACAAAGAACAAAAAGGTATAGTAACCTTGAGCATACTTTTGTAATTATTGGAATCCTATAAGTTTAGGATTGTTGGCTTATACCCAAACAGCTTTCATACTTATCAGCTGCTGAAGCTAATACAAAGTACTCTTTTGTGTCTGAAATACTAAAATTCTGCATTCCAAGAACAATGGATCTGAATAACAAGACAGTTTATGTATGAATGACTAGTTCTGGATCAGGCTTTTAGTTTCTGTTGTACAACTTAGTCTTTTGCTACTGGAACGACATTACAATTAGTCCAGCAGTTTACCTGCAAGAATTTATTAAATTTTGTTACAACAAACAAAGGATATTTCATACATAAATTACATGTATTAATAGTTTTTTGGCTCCTTAATATAGGATATGCCACACACACACACACACACACACACACACACACAAAGGATAAGTGAAAATTTGGCAATAAATCAGAAAAAAAATTAAATTCCACTATTAATTTTTTTAAACAAGCAAGGGATAATAAAAGTAATAAATTATAAAATTGTGGTGACCAGTATTTATTTTCATAATTGCCCTATTTTTTACTTGTGATTCTCAGTATATTAATTATTTTACATGGGATGGGCATGGATGTCAAGCTCACATCAGGCTATCGGGATTTCCCTCCCCCCCCCTTTGCTAAACTGGTCATAAGGCGGATATGAGTTTGATACCCTGGGATAAGCTGGTACAACTGTCTTAAATTTGCCATTAACTGACTACTTCTCAAAGTAGTTAAATCAGGAAGATTATTATTACAGTTGGCGAATTAAGCATGATTCCATTCCTGAATTAATTGCTTACAACTCTGCAGTTTGTGAACCTGATTATTTGTTTTTTTATCATATTTTTCAAAAACAAGACAAAACATTAACGTACATACATAGAAAAACAACAGAACATACAACAAAAAAGAAGCTTTAATCGCTCCGCTCTTTGTAGAAGTTTCTGAAGAAAACCCTTTCGTTAATCAGATCTAGAAAATATGCTTATATTTTTCTATTATTTACAAGTATTCCTATTATTTACAATTTTATAGTAGTACATGATATAGTCTTAAATTTTTAGGTATTTCTTCTGTTCAACCAATTATTTTATTTTATTTATTTATTTATTATTTGGATTTGTATGCCGCCCCTCTCCGAAAACTCGGGGCGGCTCACAACAAGTGAAAAGACAATCCAATACATAATCCAATTAATTAAAATATTATAAATTTAAGAAAATTTATAGACCCTATCCCAGGTTTTATAATATTCAGTCTCTTCTTGGCCCTTTAACCACCTTGTTATCATATTCAGCTCTGCACACTCAATAATTTTCCTAATTATTTCTTCTTCTTTTGGAACCTCTACATCCTTCCACCTTTGAGCAAAAACTATTCTTGTTGCTGTTAAAATGTATATTATCAGATGTTGTATATTTTTTTTATATTTTTGAGGTAGCATACCTAATTAAAAAAACCCTGATTATTTGTATTACTGCATTAAGTTTAATTTTGTAAACAAAATACCTTGGTATTAATGCTTGGTATATGTGTGTATGTGTTCATATATAACATTTTAAAAAGAAAAAATTATATGAAATCTAAAGTGAGATCTGAATTCTCAGGATTTCTTGGTTTTCAGTGTTAGCAAGATTTGTTTCTGAATGAAGTTTGGAAGCATTTCACTAGCACTGAATGGCTATTTTCAGAAATTCATTTTTCTTATTTTTTTGAACATACACTGCAATATTCTGCACGATTCCTTTGTCATTTTTAAAAAATTCTGTTTCAAAATCCAGAGACAGATCATTCATTTTGGGGGGTTGGATTTTACCAATATATTGATAAAGCTCCCTTATTTTTTGGCTGGTAAATCTTTGAAAGCATAAAAAAATTCAATAATAATCAATTAATAAATCAAAGGATGGGTGGAGAAGACAGAAGAACCTCCCTTTAGGAAAGAAAATATTAATTTTTATGACCAAGTTGTGCCCCACTCTGAAACAGATATGTAATTTGAACTGCTCCTAAACCTTACTTTTGTTCCTAAATAACCTTTGGCATAGACTGTTTAAAAGTAAGACTGTGGTGCACCAGCAGCTGTCTGTTCAGAACAATATATTGCAATGATGTAGTAAATTCTGGAAGCAATAATTCCTGAGAGTTATACTATATTTTTTCTAAATATTGCTGTGTTTCTTTGCTATCTAATTTATTTCCTTAAAATATATCATTTAAAAAATGAAATTAGAACTTCATCCTTATTTTCCAAGATCGTCTCTAGGGATTTAATTGGAAGTACAGTGATACATCATCTTACGAACTTTATTGGTTCTGGGACCAGGTTTGTAAGGTGAAAAGTTTGTAAGACGAAACAATGTTTCCCATAGGAATCAATGGAAAAGCGATTAATGCGTGCAAGCCCCAAACTCACCTCTTTTACCAGCCGAAGCCCCATTTTTGCGCTGCTGGGATTCTCCTGAGGCTCCCCTCCATGGGAAACCCCACCTCTAGATTTCCGTGTTTTTGTGATGCTGCAGGAGAATCCCAGCAGGGGAATCTCTGCAGCGCAAAACCGGGTGCTTTGCTGGCAACGGTAGTCCAGAAGTCCTCAAAACTCCACCTCCGGACTTCTGTGTTTTTGTGGTGCTGCGATTTCGCTGAGGCTCCCCTCGCAGCATCGCAAAAACATTCGCTGAGGCTCCCCTCGCAGCATCACAAAAACACGGAAGTCCACAGGTGATATTTCCCATGGAGGGGAGCCTCAGCGGAATCCCAGCAGCGCAAAAACGGGCACTTCACTGGTAACAGAAGTCCGGAGGTGGGGCATCCCAGCGGCGGCAGCGTGGGTTTGTGAGGTGAAAATAGTTTGGAAGAAGAGGCAAAAAAATCTTAAATCCTGGGTTTGTATCTCGAAAAGTTTGTATGACAAGGGGTTTGTAAGACGAGGTATCACTGTATGTATCTTTGTCACTCAAAGGACTGGAAAGGTAAGTAAGCAACATGCACTGTCTTCTGGCAAAAGGGTTTCTGTGACCAGCAAAACATGTCTGGACAAATATGTTGTGGGGCTGCTTAAAATATGCTATCAAAATTTCAAATGTGTCCAGAGGTGGAAAAAGACCTACTTATTCTAAAGGGATGGGTTCTAACTTACCTCACCACCAATTTGCTTCCTCTCAGGCAGCGTGGCTGTGCCTCGTAAGCACACTTTGCATGCGCATGCACAGCCAATTTTTTTTTAAAAGCCAAGATGGCAGAGCATGCCAAGGGCTGGAAACTGCTTCTGCGCATGCACAGAAGGAAAAAAAAATCATCCAATTTTTTTTTAAAAAATCCCCCATTTTTAAAAAAACAATGCCATTTACAGGCTGGCACTGACAGAACCAGCTCCGTGACATCGCCAGTGGTGTGCTACTGGTACTATAGAATTGGTGCAAACTGGGAGGGTGGGGGAACCCACCTCTGCTATTCTTATTGGGAACCACATCTGTTGCTAAATAGATCTTAAATATCTGAGCCTGGGTGGCACAGTGGTTAGAGTGCAGTAATGCAAGTTACTTCTGCTGATCACCAGTTGCGGGCAATTTGGCAGAATGAATCTCAGTAGGTTCAAGGTTGACTCAGCCTTCCATCCTTCCAAGGTCAGTAAATTGATTACCCAGATTGTTGTGGGCAATATGCTTAATCTGTAAACTGCTTAGAGAGAGCTGTAAAGCACTGTGAAGCAGAATATAAGTCTAAATGCTATTGCTACCCACAATATTCTTTTCTTTCTATTAAGATAGGTTAGTCTTGCTGTTCTACATTTCAGAGTGTATCCAAGTTTTAAAAAAGGCATAAAAAAGAAATATGTAGTTCAATAAAGCAAGACTTTAATAGGATTTTTTTAGACTACAGATAAAACTGTATACAGTGGTACCTCTACTTAAGAGCTTAATTCGTTCCGTGACAGGGTTCTTAAGTAGAAATGTTCTTAAGTAGAAGCAATTTTTCCCATAGGAATCAATGTAAAAGCAAATAATGTGTGCAAACCCATTAGGAAAAAAATAAAAGCTCAGAATTTGGGTGGGAGGAGGAGGAGGAAGAAGAGGAGGAGGACAGTCGCTGCCGAAGGAAGAAGGTAAAGTGAGGGGAATCAAAAAAATCCAAAACTTTAAGGCTTATCTAGAAAAGTTCTTAAGTAGAGGCGTTCTTAAATTAGAGGTACCACTGTATTAGGACACCGTTCTTTCTCTTTCCCTCTCTGTTTGAAATTCATTTAACTGTATTACTGGTAGTTGGGTTTGTTTGGTTTCAGTAGTATTTGCTGCTTTTTGTAAACTGCCTATTTTGAAGAGAGGAAAATAAATTGTGTAATTAATGAAATGACTTTTTTGCTTTACCGAATACAGTAATACTTCATGATACGAACTTAATTGGTGCAAGGAGGAGGTTTGTAAGACGAAAGGTTTGTAAGACGAAATTTGTTTCCCATAGGAAACAATGTAAAGTCAATTAATCCGTGCAACCAAAAAACCCCCCGCAAAAAACCGGCTTTCGGCGACTGCTGGGAAGCCGCGCGGCTGTTTTAAAAGGTGACAGCCGGCCTGGGGGGCTTCCCAGCACCCCCCCGAACCCGGGTTCGGGGGGGGGTGCTGGCAAGCCCCTCAGGCCGGCTGCGACCTTTTAAAACACCCGCGCCGCTTCGCAGCTGTCTTCTGAAGCCGAACGCGGAAGTTCAGCTTTGCCGTTCGGCTTCAGGAGACAGCTGGGAAGCGGCGCGGCTCTTTTAAAAGGTCGCAGCTGGCCTGGGGGGCTACCCAGCACCCCCCCGAACCCGGGTTCGGGGGGGTGCTGGCAAGCCCCCCAGACTGGCTGCGACCTTTTAAAACACCCACGCCGCTTCCCAGCTGTCTCCTGAAGCCGAACGCTAAAGCCGAACTTCCGCGTTCGGCTTCGGGAGACAGCTGCGAAGCGGCGCGGGTGTTTTAAAAGGTCGCAGCCGGCCTGGGGGGCTTCCCAGCAACCTCCTGAACCGAACCCGGGGTTCAGAAAAATTTTGCCTCTTCTTCCGAACTTTGTTCGAGTTACGAACCGGCGTTTGGGAGGCTTCTGGGAAGCCCCGCCGCCCGGCTGTTACCTTTTAAAACAGCCGCGCGGCTTCCCAGCAGTCTCCGAACGCCGGTTCGTAACTCGAAAAAAGTTCGGAAGAAGAGGCAAAATTTTTCTGAACCCCGGGTTCGTATCACGAGTTGTTCGTAAGACGAGGGGTTCGTATCTTGAGGTACCACTGTAATTTACTGCTCAATAAATTGGCTAAAGCTTTTAATTGTTTTTTCTTTCTGTGAAACCTTTTTTTCCAGTTGCATACCTGGAAATATTTAATGCTGAAGCATTTAGCCAGAGCTGTGTGCTTGTAAGAGGGACAACCCTTGGTTTTTGAAAAGCAGCCTCTTTTCTAAAAGGAAACAAAATAAGCTTTCAAATGCATTGGGTCTTTTTTCTATGTTGTGGGAGGTGTTAGGGAAAGTATACAAGAGAAATATGCATTGATGACAGTAAAGTCATATACCTGATACAGAAAGTAGCATGATGCAAATAGTTTCTTCAGGATTGTAGATTTTTGTAGCCTCAGAATGAAAGAAATGACTTATTTATGACTACTTATTAATGCTGTGTCATGATTCCTGTGTAGGAGATGAATGAAACAAATAGATCAATATTAGTATTTAATTTTAATATATTTGCATTAAATACTTTGTAGTGTTTATTAGCAGTTGCAATCTTTCATGTGTTTCTATTCAACAAGGTAAAGGTAGATGGAAACTTAAATAGCGCTTAAGAGTAGGAGCTAACAGCCATGGCTTGAGGCCTCTTTGATTTCTGAATTGATTGTATCATCAGATAGGTAAGGGAAATTGTGGGAAATTGAAGTTGTCCACTGAATGAGAATTTGAAACCAATGTGTATCATATTGTTCATTTATTGGTGGATGAGGAAAACAAAACGGTGGTTCCTCATGATGGTTGTAGGAAAGAGAAAAGAAGGATTTGGAGTCTTGAAACGGGAAAGGAGTAAAATAATTTGTTACATTTATCTGGTTTTAACAACTAAATGCACTAAGTGGAAAACATAATTTCTTCATATACTTCTCCAAACTCAGTTCCTCTAAATTTGTTGACTGCAATTTTTATACTCTCCAGTCAGTGCACCATATTTTGTTGTGGGGTAACAATTGACAATAAAAGAGCCATTACTTGTTTGTATTTTGTTTGGTCTTCCATATTTGTTGAAATCATGCTTTTCTGTGTAAAAATGTGCAGGACTAGTACTTTCGAGTCAGTTTTTGGCTCCTGGTAACCAGTAGCGCCGGATTGGATTGTTTGAGGGATGTTCTTCCTGATTTTATCTGCCTGTCCTCTCAGATCCAGCAGAGAGATTGTTACCCTTTGGTTTAGCTTGATTTTAATACTTTTAAAAATGAATTTGTCAATTTTAGTTCTGCTGTACATCACTCAGAGTTGCTTGTTTGTAAGTTGGGCTGCTATGTCTATGGGTTTAATTTTATCAAGGAATTTGTCAAGAAAGAAGGAAAGAAAGAAGGGCTGATGTTGAATAATCTCATTGATTGAACTTTCCTGTGTGGGAAGAAGTGATTATGTGAAAAAGGGGGGAAATGGTGCATTGTAGTTGGTGATGGAACTGAACATGGTTCTATGTTGTGCTGAAAACTAGCAATACATTTTCTAGAGAAGTGAATATTAAACAATAATTCATCCAAAGGGAATCAATAAAGTTACTTAATTCCAGTAGATGCTCTGAATTTGTTTTAAAAGTATGTGAGTAGATAGTGATTTTTAAATGAGCTTGTTTAGATTACTGTACAAGGTTACTAAGAATATAATTGCAGCAAATGCTTATGGGTTTTATTGATATGGAAACAAGAAAAATTGAATTACAATTTCTGTTAAAATATTTTATTTGCTTTGGACTGTCCATCAGAGATTTGGGTATCATTTTTATCAGGATTAAAGAAAATTATTAGATAAGAATAAATTTCAAGAATGTAAGGTTTCTCCTGATCTAAAATGTAGTGTGATATTTATAGAAGTGTCCTAGTGGGAACAGATAACACATACCACGATAGTGGCTTTCGTTGTAATGAGATGCTGAGGAATCCCCCTCAGTATATATTTATCATGCTTTCATGAATGGGCATGAATATTCACCTGAGAGAACAGAATAAAGTAACTAATTATTTATCCCAATCCAATAAGCAGATATGTGCCAAAAATGGCATATGAGAACAAAAGCTGTTTTGCTCATGTTGAATGTGGTTGAGCTGGTTGGCTGCTCTGTTTGATCCTAAGGAATTATATTTGACTCTTTTGTTCACAACTGTAGTTGGATTGGTCTTACTGTTTCTACATGAAACAGTAGAAAAAGAAATGGGAACAAAGAATGCTATTTTGTCTTAACTTTGTCTCTGCTAAAGAAGAGCAGCAAATGTAAGGCCCTTATATAAATCTATGATATAACTATTTTTAGGATGCTGCATATAGGCTTGTCTCCAATTTAAACAATAGAACTAAAAAAGAAACTGAGATGGCAGAAGAGTGTTGAACTTTTCACCAGAAAAGATTTACAGTTTACAGATTTATTAATTAATGGGACAATTAGATAAAATGATAAAGAATGGGTAGGCAGTTGGGTTCTTTGCACATAGTTTAATCACAGTTTTCTCAAATTGTGCCATTGCCTGTACTGACTGGTGCTAATGAAAGTTGTTCAACATACTGGGAAGGGTACTATTTTGCTATTGCCTGGGATTAAACAATTGAGATTTAGACCAGTATATCTTTATTCACCTCTGGCATTTTGCATCTTTCTTAGCATTCTGAGATTGTAATGAAGGCAGTGTCAACTGCTTGCTCAGTTCTGATTTAAGTTGAGAAAAATAATATTTAAGTCATAATTCTTTAATATCTTTAAAATATGTTAATTCACTCATCTAATTAGAAAATAAAAGTTTTTAAACTTTATTTGGGGAAAGCAATGGTTTGTATTTAGGGTCAAGTTAAGTACAGGTGGAAATTCCTTTTTGTCAATCCTAAGAATTAAGATTCTTGACCTTTAGTAGTGGAAAAGGGAAGGCTATCTTCCTAAATACAAAAGAAGTCCATTTTTCTAAATAAATGATTCGTCTTAATGCTAGGGACTTGATTCATGATCATGACGGTTGAGGGAATTTAAGTGAGTTCAGTTTTGATTCACTGATGGTAAATACCTTTCTGAACTGGTTTTGTATTTAGTTTGGCTTTCTGCCACTCTTGGTAAGAGCAGTGCTGGCTTTTTGCATTTTGTCTATGGAACATAAAATAGTGTATATGATACTAGCTTTCCTGGCTTCTTCCAGCATAACCTTTATTGCAAATTCTGGAATTTGAACCACACTTGAAGATACCATGATTAGGGAATGTCTAAACTGAACAATATTTAATTAAAAATATATTTAACTGGATATTTTTCCAATCATTAGGGAGTAGTTGAAGATTATATACACACTATTGCTATTTGTTGCTCACAGCAAATCATGTCATGTGATTAAGAGGGCTTAAAGATAGTGATTTCTTAAAGTCATGAGTTTTCATAGTTAAGCTTAGGCTTGAATCCTGTTTCTCTGTTCTTTGTCCAGCATCTTAACCATTACAGGTAGTCCTTGACTTACAACAGTTCATTCGAAGTTACAATGGCACTGAAAAATGTGACTTACGTTCATTTTTCACACTTCAGACCATTGCAGCATCCCCGTGTTATATAATCATAATGTGGATACTTGCCAACTGACTCATATGTATGACGGTTGCTGTGTCATGGGGCCATGTGATCTCTTTTCCTACCTTCTGAAAAGCAAGGTCAATGGAGAAGCTAAATTCACTGAATAACTCATGTTGCTAACTTAACAATTGGGGTAATTCACTTTACAACTGTGGCAAGAAAAGTCGTAAAATGAGCCAAAACTCACTTAACAAATGTCTCACTTAACAACCAAAATTTTGGGCTCAATTGTGGTTGTAAGTTGAAGATTATATATCATAGTGGCTCTCATGCAGGTTTTTTTTCCTATTTTATTCAGAATCTGTTTTTCATATTGTACATTTTTCAATTGTTTGGCAAAACACAGCTTTTTCTCAATCTTACACATTTCCTAGCTAAGTGAAAAGCTACTTGAAGGATAGGAATGTTGAATAAGGCTTCCTTGCTATACTTGTCCGACATTTGATGCTTATCCCTTGTTTTGTGAGTTTACCTTAGTGCTTGCTTCAAATCCTTTGGTTATTTCACCATTTTGGCATTTCAGAAAAGTTTCATGTTCTTCTTTATAACTTCTCATTGGATATTGTACTGACTAATTTGGATAGGAAATTATCCATTGTGTCTGATGAATGTATATGATGATAGACTTCTGTATCTGATAAAAATGTATATACAGATAACTTGTTATTTCTCTTTTGCCCATTCTTCATTTATAAATTATATCTGCTTTTTCCTCCCTATTAGGCTGCCCTTTGGCGAGGCAGAAAAACACAGCAGAGCTGGCCTCTGCAACGGGAGAGGCTGGACGTCCCAACTTTCTTTGCTGAATGGCTACTATGGCGCCTGCTCTCACTGACGCAGCAACTGAAGCTCATCACATCCGGTTCAAACTGGCTCCCCCATCCTCCTCCCTGTCCCCTGGCAGTGCCGAGAAAAGTGGCAACACCAACAGCATCCTTGTTACCAGTAACGTCACCAAAAGAAAAACTGAGGATTCCAGTCTAGATTTCCGAAATAATTCTACAAAAGAAGAGCTGGGAAAGCTGCAGCCGTTGGTAGCATCTTACCTCTGTTCAGATGTAACATCTGTTCCTCCAAAGGAGTCCTTGAAACTGCAAGGGGTCTTCAACAAGCAGACAGTCCTTAAATCTCATTCTCTGTTGACTCATCCTTTCTTGAAAACTAGTGATCTGCTGGGAAGGCCACCAGTATTGGAGATTTCCTTGGAAAATCTAAAAACCATGAGTACAAGTAATCAGACACCTTTGCCACAAACACCTGTCAATGGTTTGGCTAAAAAATTAGCTAAAACTAATAGCTCTGACCATGAAAGTTCTGTTTCACTTAATGGAGGGAAGAGTGCACCTTGTTCTGTGACCCTCCAGGAAGATGATTCAAATAGACCTGGGGGTTCAGATTTGGAGGACCTGAAGTCTAGTTTGAGCAATTGCACTCTACCACATAAAGGCCCAGATGCAGAGCGTGATGCCCCACTTAGCAATAATGACATGGAAAATAAACATGACTACAGTTCCCCAGAGCAGCAGTGTGGACTCGAAGGGGGTGAAGAGAAGCAGTTGCTTTTGTTATCTGGAATGCCTGGTTGTTCTGAGCTGGGAAGCAGTAAGCCAGAGGAACCGAAGACCTCCCAGTCAAACAGTTCCTTTAGCACTCTAGATTCAGATGTGAGGACAAGGGTGCTGATGCGGAGGCAGGTAGACATTGAGAATCGTGCTCGTAGACTGCAAAAGCGGCTGCAAGTGGTACAGGCCAAGCAGGTAGAGCGGCACATTCAGCAACAGCTTGGTGGATTTTTACAGAAAACACTAAGCAAGTTGCCTGCTTTGGACTCTTTCAGACACCGGAATCAGCTAATGTTGACCCGCAAAGCAGAAGCATCTCTAAGAAAAGCTGCAAATGAGACAAGTACCTCGGAAGGACTGAGCAACTTCCTAAAAAATGACTCTATCTCAGAAGAGTTAGAAAAGTTTACTGGCAGTGGAATGGCTAACCTGCGCTCTTGTGAACAAGCATTTGATTCTGATGCCACAGACAGTAGCTCAGGTGGAGAATCTGATATTGAAGAAGAGGAGCTGTCCAAAGCAGACACAGAACAGTACCATGTACCCCTGTGAGTAACATCAAGTATTAGTTTCTTTTACAGTTTTTTTAAAAAAATCAGACTAGATTTGTCTCACACCAGTATTGTTTAAATACAATTAAAATCAGGAGCAAACAAGCTGCAGTAATAGAAATTAGTTTTAGAAGAGCAAAGTTGGTTTGCTTTTAAAATATGTTAAATGTTAATATAGATTTTTCTGCTATTTATTGGTGATTGACAGTATCGTACATAAATTAAGTAATATTTGTTGAAAAGGACAACTTGCCTTAACCTAATGTGGATAAGAATGGCCTAGCATCTTTTTTTTTTTTTAAGAAAAAGAATCCAACCCATACTTCTATTCTATAATGGAACTATGAATAATAGAAAAGAACTACCTAAAAATAAAAGATTTCAGACCATTCAGAAATTGTTACATTGAAATTGTTCATATTTCTCTTTAAATCTAAGCTTTTGTGAGTATCTTAAGGTAGATCGACATATGATGCTATACAAATGTTTTTGATTTCTAGATTGCAGTAGTGTCAGCATGAGAAGAAAATTTGAAGATAATAATTTGCATTGGTTAAGTGGGGTGGGCAAGGAGTTACCAGGTTCTGACTCCTGATATATAACATTTGATATACAGTGGTACCTCTACTTAAGAACTTAATTCGTTCTGTGACCAGGTTCTTAAGTAGAAATGTTTGTAAGTAGTAGCAATTGTTCTCATGGGAATCAATGTACAGTGATCCCCCGAGTTTCGCGATCTTGATCTTTGCGAAACGCTATATCGCGATTCCCCCCGATGACGTCACTCCCTTCCTTTCTCATCTTTCTTTCTCTCTCTGTTTCTCTATCTTGCTTCTTCCTCTCTCACACTCTCTTCCTCCCTCTCTCATCTCTTTCTTTCCTTCTCTCTCTTTCTCTATCTCTCCCCCTCTTGCTCTCGAGCGGCAAGCGAGCAGCCGGGCAGGCGGGTGAGCGGGCAAGCGGAGCGGCCGGGCGGGCGGGTGAACGGGCAAGCGAGCGGGCGGGCGGGCGGGCGAACGGGCAAGCGGCAAGCGATCTTGGGGTTTCCCCTTTGCCTGGGCGGCGGGAAGACCCAGGGAAGGTTCCTTCGGCCGCCCAACAGCTGATCTGCTCCGCAGCACGGCAGCAGCGAGGAGCCGAAGATAGGGTTTCCCCGTTGCCTGGGCAACGGGGAAACCCCATCTTCGGCTCCTCGCTGCTGCCGCGCTGCGGAGCAGATCAGCTGTTGGGCGGCTGAAGGAACCTTCCCTGGGTCTTCCCCGCCGCCCACATGCAAACTCCACCATCTGCGCATGTGCGGCCATGAAAAAAAGGGCGCGCATGCGCAGATGGTGTTTTTACTTCCGCACCGCTATATCGCGAAAAATCGAGTTTCGCGAGGGGTCTTGGAACGGAACCCTCGCGAAACCCGAGGGATCACTGTATAAGCAAATAATGCGTGCAAACCCATTAGGAAAGAAATAAAAGCTTGGAATTTGGTTGGGAGGAGGAGGAAGAAGAAGAGGACAGTCGCTGCTGAAGAAAGAAGGTGAGGTGCGGGGAATAAAAAAAAACCAAAATTTTAAGGCTTAAAAAAAAAAGGGACTCTGAGGCGGCGAGGAGGAGCACGTGCCTCCCATACACCTGGCTCGAGGCTGCCTATCATACACTGTGTCAGGGAGGAAACTGACCGGGCCTTCATGCTCCTCTCAAATTTCCTTGGAAATTTTTCTGGGCTTGGGTTCTTAAGTAGAAAATGGTTCTTAAGATGAGGCAAAAAAATCTTGAATGCCCGGTTCTTATCTAGAAAATTCTTAAGTAGAGGTACCATTATATATAACATTTGAGGTGATAAAATATTGAGACCATTGTTTGGCATGTTAAATAACACATGAATGGTTTTAATGTGTGAAAACATGTTCAATGATGTCCTCATGATCTATGTCGTATTTGATAAATAATTAGCAAAAGATTCAAATATTCAAATATTGCTTTGGTAAAAAAAGTAAAATTCTAGAGGAAGACTAAAACCGACACAAAAAAATACAGGCTCTTGCATTAATGAGATGAAGTTAAATTTTAAATTGGGTTTAGGGTTCACACCCCAGTAATGAATCTGTAAATAGAGGGCCATCTGGCACTTATCATAGTGTAATGGCTTCAAAGATGTCTGATAAGAAGCATTATTATAACCCTTCAGTCAGGTTAGTAAATATCAAAGCTCTGGATCAGTCACAGTAAGTACCGTAATACATTTGGATGTGAATGAGCTGTACTAGAACTGCAGATTGATTTTAAAAAACCTGTACTCTTGCTTTTATGTTTGTCTTGTCACAACTTAATTGGAGGAGTGGCTAATGGAAAGTTACAGGGACTTTGAAAACTAATCTGCCCTTAGGTGTGCATTTATTTATATACTGAAATATATCTAGACCAGCTTCTTCTGTGATTTTAAGAGTGGTGGCAAAAATAAAATCTTAAAAAATCTTAAAACATTTCCATTAGGAATGAGCTGCATCAGACCTGTAGGATTCTTTGTTTCCTTTTTAAAAATTTGCTGTAGCTCCAGAATTCACCAGTTAGAGCTACAAAATATGGCAGCTTAGATAGTGAGATAGTTATGCAGTGTTGATCAGAAAGAAACCTCTGATGCCACAAGCTGTGGCTTGTAGGAAAAACTATACATGCATAGATAGAGATCTAGAAATCCTCATTGTTATAAAGGAATAACATAGTCACATGATGTGACAGTATAAGTCACCTTGATATAATTTAAACACAGTGTCATAAGTGTTAGGTTGAAAATTTTTAATTGACATGAATTTCAGTCCTCATGCGCGTGTTTTGGAATACAGTGATCTCTCGGTTAGCGCGGGGGTTACGTTCCAAGACCTCCCGCGCTAACCGATTTCCGCGTTATACCGGATGCGGAAGTAAAAACCACCATCTGCGCATGTGCGCCATTTTTTTCATGGCCGCACATGCGCAGATGGTGGAGTTTGCGTGTGGGCGGCGGGGAAGACCAAGGGAAGATTCCTTCAGCCGCCCAACAGCTGATCTGCTCCGCAGCGCGGAAGCAGCGAGGAGCCGAAGATGGGGTAAAGGCAAAGGGGAAACCCCATCTTCGGCTCCTCGCTGCTGCCGCGCTGCGGAGCGGATCAGGTGTTGGGCGGCTGAAGGAACCTTCCCTTGGTCTTCCCGCCAGATCACTTGCCGCTTGCCAGTCCACGCCCCCCTGGATGAGCGGCCCCGCATGGCCTCAGCGCCGGACTCCGTTGCCGAACGCCGAAACCGGAAGGGGCGAGGTGGGGGAGAACGGGAGGCTCAGCATTCCGTCAGTCGCAGCGCTGGCTGTCAACTTTTCTTTTTAGCACTGGGGAGGCAAGTCAGCTCCTGCCCAGTTTTAAAAAGAAAAGTTGACAGCCAGCGCTGCGGCTGACGGAATGCTGAGCTTCCCGTTCTCTCTCCGCCCCCTCGCCCCTTCGCCCCCCTTTGTTCCTAGGAGAAGTGCTGGTGAGGAGCAGAAGGTCTGTCTTGCCTCAATCCCCAGCACTTCTCCTAGGAACACAGGGAGGCGAAGGGGCGAGGGGGGGAGGAGAGAAAACGGGAGGCTCAGCATTCCGTCAGTCGCAGCGCTGGCTGTCAACTTTTCTTTTTAGCACTGGGGAGGCAAGTCAGCTCCTGCCCAGTTTTAAAAAGAAAAGTTGACAGCCAGCGATTGTTCCGCTGCCGCCAGCATGGCCTGGCTGGCAGCGGAAGATGTAACGGAGCCCACGGGGGATTCGCCTTCCTCCCACCCGCAGCCGAGACTGATCGTGGGCTCCTTCGCAACCTCGGAGAGCTTCCAGGGCATGAAAGCTCACGAAAACCAGGAAGCTCTCCGAGGTTGCGAAGGAGCCCACGATCAGTCGGCTGCGGGCGGGAGGAAAGCGAATGCCATGGGGCTGGGCTCGGCTCCCCCCTCGGCTCCCCCCCTTACCAGCCCCGCCGCGGAAGGCTCCATTCTGTTCCCTGCCGGCCCGATTGAGCGGCCGGCGGTCTCCATTCAGGGAACAGACGTCCACCCCCTCCTCGGAGTCCCCGGCACCCAGCGTCCCCACGCCGCCTCCACCTCCCGGTAATGCGCCTGACCTCTGCCTCTCTCTTTCTCTCTCATATACCACGCCGGCAACATGGAGAGAAAGAGAGAGAGAACTAGCGTGGACTTATTTTTTATTTTTTAATATTTTATTTTTTTAATTAATATTTTTTGAAAAACCGCGTTGCAGCGTTTCGCGCTAATCGAGAACGCGCAAATCGAGGGATCACTGTACATTAAATCATTAAATTCAGGAAATATAAAGTTAGTAAACAATGGACAATGTTTTCTTATCTGGTGTGCTGAGATGAGAATCCAAGGAATGGGTTTACTCTGCTTCCTCTGCTTGGAGTCTGAGTCAGCCAGGTCTTTTGTCCCGCCTCCTCTGCCTGAATGTTCTCAGTTTTGACTCAGGCTTCAAGCAGGCTACACCTACAGAAGCAGTACTGGTAAAGAAGAGCAGAGTTTATTTATTTATTTATTTATTTATTTATTTATTTATTGGATTTTTATGCCACCCCTCTCCGAAGACTTGAGTTCCTTGGATTCTTCAGATCAGTAAGCCCCAACTTTACAAATAGCCTTCGCAACTTGCTAATGGCTAGACAGGCTCTCCCAATCCTCTGAGGAGCCACCTGAATAAATTAGCTCCACAGCTGACCAGCGGGCTTCCGAAATAGCTGTTGTAGCCATTACTGATTACTTAAAACCCACCTCTGCCACCAGGCATGGGGGAATTGAGATCCTCTTTCCCCCTAGGCCTGTACAATTCTATGCATGGTATGTATGTATGTATGGTTTTTATATTAATTGATTTTTAATCATCAATACCAAATTACTATTGTACACTGTTTTATTGTCGCTGTTAGCCGCCCCGAGTCTCTGGAGAGGGGCGGCATACAAATCAAATAAATAAATAAATAAATAAATTTAAAAACAGCTGACACAAATGCATGGCATGCCACGCTACAGCTTTTGGCAGCCTCGCCTATAGCCGCAGAAGCGATAAGGGCTGAATTCAGCTAGCCATGATTATTTGTCCACCGATTCAGGCCCAGTCACCATAAGACGCTTGGGCTGATTGCGACGACCGATCTCAGAGACAATATTAAGGCTAAAATTTTCAGGGCTTTGGAAAAGGCAGAGTCAAGGCCCCAAGGAGAAATGCTCAGACAACTGGGATGTGGGAGGGGGGTTGCTAGAGTCACTGCCCAGTTCAGACTGGCCATATTCCATGCGGCAGACAAATTGAAAGAGAAGTAAAGCTGCAGTATCAGGGTTTGTTTAGAACAAGAGTGCCAGGAGAGAGACACAGGGCAAAGGTGGCTGACTATGAGTGTTCAGCAGCATCAAGGCAAGGAGTGGATCAGGTCAGCTCCCTGACCAGACCCCAAATTGCTCGCAAGTTTCCCAAAGGTTGAAATCGGTCATTAGAGGAGCAGTGACCAAAATAGTAGCCAGAGCGATTTCCTCCCAAAGCGTTAAAAGCTGAGGAAAAGGATGTCCGCAGGTGACAAAAGGCTATTGCCATGGCTAAGAAGGAGGCGGAGCGAAGGAAGGGGGGCAAAATAAATGGGGAGGAAATGTTTGGAAATTCCCGCGCTTCACCTAGTCAGCCAATGGAGTTAAATCAGATTATTTGTGCTCAAACACCAGATGATGCTAGAGAGCAATTTCTCCAGCCAGCTCTTTGTTATAGATGACAATGAGATTCTGGCTGATACATAGGAAAATTTTCAGGCATTTGAAAATCAGTGGGAGCCACAAACAAAGGGATTATGGATCAGATGAAAGCTCTAATATTAGAGGCCTTAACACAGGTCATAGCTGAATAGGTGGGTCAGACTGCTTCTGTGACTCTAGAAAAAAAATCATCAATCAGGATCATTTCATGGCAACAAAACAGCAAAGGGAATTGCAGACATTTCAAAGGTCATGCTCAACCTTTTCATCCATGCAAAATGAAACATCAGCCTTGGGATGAGGACCAGATGGAAGTAGAACTCTCGGAAGATGAGGGGATGGCTCAAGATGCCCTGGTTTTTGCAGGACTCTTTTGGCCAGCCCTCTTTTAAGTCCTTGTTATTTAAAGCCAAGGTGGCAACACACATGGGAGCTGACCCAGCTGCAACTAAGTCAACTACTGAGCTATTTGCGAAACCAATCACAGAGAGTGAGGAAATTCCCTCACAAAGTTATTCCAAGATGTAGTCATTGGATGATGGACTCCAAGCGGGAATGATAAGGGATTTTACAATGTGGCCCCATATTTCTCCAAAGCACTGCAACCACTAACAATAGATGGCCCGGTAGCAGCCTCTACATCCTCTAACATCATGGCTAACTGCTGAGGATGGTTTAAAGGGAGAGGAGAAGAAGACGGAGCTGACCCGTTGCAAGGTGTATCATGCAGCTGCCTAGGTAGTGACTGTAGCTGCCCCATTCTTAAGCAGAGCCTCTTTGGTCTGGCTTCGCCAGATGCAGGAGAGGGTGGCTCCTGGAAATATCCAATCGCATCAGGACTTCAATAAGTTCATAGCGGCAACGGAATTTATAGCAGATACTACTTTGAATGGCGCTAAATTTGCCTCCATTACAGTTTTGGTTGTGATTCGTTGACTAGTTTGGCTGCGCCACTGGCAGGTGGATTTGAAACAAATAGAAACTAGCTACTTCTCCCTTCAAAGTGAACAACAGAGGAGGCAATAGAGTTCATTTTGGGTGAACACTAAGGACAAGAGAGAGCCTACCTTATACCAACACACACACACAGGCGAGTTGACTATTGTGCTCCACCTTATTTCCGCAGACCGTCTTTTTGGTCCACAGACATGGGGTTTGGTTCCCATCAACCCCAGAGAGAATACATCCATGGGCAGGGTCGACAACTGGCTACTGATATAGGGACAGGAAAGGAAGCTTTCAGGAAAAGCATCCATTTCTCGGCACAACCAACCGTCTCTACTGCCACACTGTGAAGACAAGTCCAACCTACCCATAGCGTTTGGTTGGGCCTATTCAGCGTCTGATGGGAGACAACCAGTACAGGAACATGGGTCCTGAACACAGTGAAACTAGATCTTATCTTCAAATTCCTCTCCATACCCCTGAGCTTCTTCATAAGTTTTCTAGTTTCAAGGAACAAGGCAAAAAGAAGTCTCATAGTGGCAGCAGTTCAACATATACTGGACATCTAAGTTATTCAACTGATCCTATGGGACAAAAGAGGTTCTACTCCATCCTGTTTGTAGACTGTGTGTGTGTGTGTGTAGAGCAATCCTGCACCTGAAAAGATTAAGCAAACACATAGTTTACAAAAGATTCAAAATGCAGTCCATCCAGTCAATAACGGGGAGTACCTGAGAGAATGATTTCTTAACATCAATAGACCTCACAGAGGCATACCTTCACATACCTATCTTTCCATCTCATCAGAAATTCCTACGATTTCCTTATGCCAGTTGACATCAATACAAATCCCTACCATTTGGGCTATCCTCAGCACCCAGGATTCTCACCAAAGTACTGGTGGCAATAACAGCTCATCTCAGAACGATCCTAGTGTGTGCCCAATGTTATTTGGATGACATATTGATACAGTCCCCTTTTCTTCCCAGGGCAATGGAGGACTTATGAATAACAGGATCACTGGTTTTCCGTGAACTTCGACAAGAGTCATCTGACTCATAACAATCGACTGCTGCACCTGGGAACTGTCATAGATATGAGGGCATGTGAAATCTACCTGTTGCAAGAGCGCTAAGTCAGCATAAAAGCATTAGTGGGCCAAGTTCTGGCAATCAGAACAGTAATCATGGATGTTCTATCTCAGTTCCTGGGCAAAATGGTGTCCTTTATATCAATTGTGTCTTGGGCACACCTTCACGTGAGAACATTGCAATGCTTCTTCCTGCCCCTACCAAAGATCAGGCAGGAGCAACGCAAAGGTCAAGGTTCAGGCCCCAACAAGGGTACTTCAATCCCTTCAATGATGGAGGTCGCAGATCATAACCGGGGGATGTTTCTTCAAGGAACCCAACTGCCTGACAATTACCACAGATGCCAGCCTATTTGCTAGGTGCCCATTGCCAGTCACAGTTAGCACAAAGACAATGGTACCAGGTGGACTTCAGGAACATCAACTGATTGTAATTCAGAGCAACTCATCTAGTCCTCAGTAGGTTCCAGGAGATTATATGTGGGACACCACATACTCATTCTGATGGACAGTGTAACTGTCAAGGCCCATATTAACCATCAAGGGGGGGGACCCATTCCAGAGCACTCATGCAGGAGACAAGACAATTAAGGATCTAGGCGGAGAGACACCTCTCCGTCAGAGCGCAACACATCTCAGGGACAGCAAATGTGCAGGCTGACTGGCTCAGCAGAACGATGGTCAACCATTTGATGTGGTGCCTACAACCAGAACTATTCAGGGAATTATTTAGAAGATTTGGAAACAGAATTCTGTATCTCTTTGCTTCTCCAGCAAATACTTAATTGCCAAGGTTCTACTCCAGGTTCCCAATACCAGTGGTGTAAAGAGCCAATTCTCTTCACAACTTGTAGCCCCTGGGTCTGCTACATGTCTTTCCTCTACTTCCACTAATTCTGAGAGTAATCAAGAAGGTGATAGAGGAGATGGCGGAGATATTATTCATAGCCCTCCACTGAGCTAGATGTCTGTGGTACACAAACCTGGTCAACCTGTCGATATCCAGGTCATGGAGGATCTCTCGAGACAGAATCTCCTTCATTCAAGGAGCCCTGGTTCACCCAGAACCACAATGACTGCAGCTGACTGTTTGACATTTGAATGGAAAGCTCTGAATCACCTCAATTGTTTAACAAAGTCATATAGACCATCCAGGCCTCTAGGAGGCCCTCAACCAACAAAACCTGGTCGATCGCAGTTGGTGTTAACAGGTGGCCAGAGGTCGACTCCTAGGTCCCTCCCTTGTCGGGTTTCTCAGGGGTCGGTCCTTTCGCCCCTGCTGTTTATTATCTACATGAAACTGCTGGGTAGGATCATCCGAGGGCATGGGGTGAGTTACCATTAGTATTCTGATGACACTCAGCTATACATCTCCACCCCGTGTCCACTCAATTAAGCAGTGGCAGTAATATGCCGGTATCTGGAAGCTGTCATGGTCTGGATAGGCGTTAATAGGCTCAGACTCAATCCCGACAAGATGGGGTGGCTGTGGGTTTTGCTTCTCAGGGACAATTCCAACTGTACATCCATTACCCTAGGGGAAGGAGTCTTTACCCCCCTCAGAGAGGGTCCGCAACTTGGGCATCCTCCTCGATCCACAGCTGAGTTTAGAAGACCATCTCGGTTGTGGCGAGGGGGCATTCCCACAGGTATGCCTTGTGCGCCAGCTGCAGCCCTATCTAGATAGGGAGTCACTTCTCATAGTCACTCATGCCCTTGTCACCTCGAGGTTCGATTGCTGCAATGCTCTCTACATGGGGCTGCCTTTGATGAGTGTTCGGATACTACAAATTGTGCAAAATGCAGCCGCATGAACTATAGTGGGGCTACCAAGATCTGCCCACATTTCAACATCACTCTGTGAGCTGCACTGGCTGCCAATTGGTCTCCGGGTGCAGTTCAAAGTGGTGGTTATGACCTATAAAGCCCTACATGGCTTAGAACCAGACTACTTTGGGACTGTCTTCTGCTTCATGTAGCCCAGCGGTGAGTTAGATCCCACAGGGTCGGCCTTCTCTAGGTCCCATCTGCCAGACAATGTCGTCTGGCGGGACCTAGGGGAAGAGCCTTCTCTGTGGCGGTCCCAGCCCTCTGGAACGAACCCCCTCCGGAGATACATACCTCCCCTTCCCTCCTGGTCTTTCGTAAAGCTCTGAAGACCCACCTCTGCCGGTGGGCATGGGAGCCGTGAGCGATGAGATTGTCTCTGGCTGATATTATGAATGATTGAATCTGATGAATGTGTATGTACCGTATATAGGGTTTTTAACATTTTTAGCAATTTGTATCAATATTTTAAAGTAAATTAGATGTCTTTTATATATTGTTGTATTTATGATGATGTATGCTGCCCCAAGTCGCTGTGAGAAGGGTGGCATAGAAATCTAATAAATAAATAAATAAATCAAATTTACGATGCCACGTGGAGAACCTTCTGTGTTTTGTGCTCCAAAGGCCACATTGAACCTACCAATGTATCTGTGCCACAAATCCTGGAGAGACTGGATAAAGGCCTGTCTCCCAATACCATACATAGGCAAGTAGAGAGTCTGACCCCAGTTTTGGGCTTTGGGAATCTGGAATCTCTCGGCCTAAATCACTGGTGGGCAGCTTCATTAGAGGTACAAACCAGCTAAAGTTCAGGCAGAGATGGTCGGACCAAAGACCTGATTGACTCCAAGCAGAGGAAGCAGAGTAAACCCATTCCTTGGCCTCTCTCTCAGCCCACGGGAGGAGTGTGTCAGGTAAGGCCAAAGCCCTTTTTGTCCTGATCTTTATTACTTAGTGTGGGAGTAGGCTTCTTCATAGCAGTTTTTGGCTGAAGCAGGTTGGAAAAAGAATAAACATGTTATGTGAATAGGTCTGAACAAATATAGCAGTTGTGTCAAATCTCTTATGTTACATTGATGATTATATCCATGCAGAAAGACGAGAAAAGTATAAAACCTAATTTTCAAACTGAACGTAATTTCATGGCTGTTTATAGAATTGCAATATGCTTATTGTATTTACATGAGATACAACTTGATTGTTCACATGTGCACACCCTGTCATTTTCAGTACTTGCTACAAATGTGATTGTTTCTGAACCATGTATACCATTGAAAGAAAAGATTTATGTGGGAATAGTTCAACTGCCCTCAGAGTCTATTTCCTGTCTAACCTGGAAACCTATGCCTCTTTCTGTTAATAGGTAAATGGTTGACAACCAAATCAATAATACACTGTATTATAATTTTACTGTGCTTTCTTTTTATTCTTTGGGATACAAAATTAAATTTATTTCATTTAATTGTGACTCTATTGTTAATATGCTCAATTAATTGGCCTCCCTGTATTCAGGAGTTATTGAGTGAAGACCAGGTTCACTTCAGATCATAGTTTGCTTTAAAAACAGCATTAGAATGCAGTGATACTTTGTCTTACAAACTTAATTGGTT
Source organism: Erythrolamprus reginae (assembly GCF_031021105.1). NCBI lineage: Eukaryota > Metazoa > Chordata > Lepidosauria > Squamata > Dipsadidae > Erythrolamprus > Erythrolamprus reginae. Next base: position 103,099,226 of record NC_091963.1, on the reverse strand, counting down.
CCGGGATGAGGTTCTTAAGGTGAAAGGTTTGTAAGACGAAACAATGTTTCCCATAGGAATCAATGGAAAAGCGATTAATGCGTGCAAGCCCAAAATTCACCCCTTTTGCCAGCCGAAGCACCCGTTTTTGCGCTGCTGGGATTCCCCTGAGGCTCCCCTCCATGGGAAAAACCACCTCCCGACTTCTGTGTTTTTGTGATGCTGCAGGGGAATCCCAGCAGGGGAAAAGGAGCATCAGTGAAATCACAGCATTGCAAAAACACTGAAATGCTCAAAACCCAACCTCCATACCTCTCTGTTTTTGCGATGCTGCGATTTCACTGAGGTTACCCTCGCTGGGAAACCCCACCTCTGGACTTCCGTTACCAGCGAAGCGCCTGTTTTTGCGCTGCTGGGATTCCCCTGCAGCATCACAAAAACACGGAAGACCAGCGGTGGGTTTTCCCATGGAGGGGAGCCTCAGCAGGGCATCCCAGTGGCGGCGGTGGGTTTGTAAGGTGAAAATAGTTTGTAAGAAGAGGCAAAAAAATCTTAAACCCCGGGTTTGTATCTCGAAAAGTTTGTATGACAAGGCGTTTGTAAGACGAGGTATTACTGTATAGGAATTGGCTAAAGTATGTCTTAGTATGTTTCTTACTAAGAAATATCTTTTTTTAAAAAAAAATTCAGCCACTACTTAGATTTTTTGTAACTTATTTTCAATTGTATATGCCTGAACCCAGTTAGATGTCTTTAAAATATCATATTTTTCATACTATAAGATGCACCGGACTAAATTTGCAGGAGGGGGGGAAATAGTGCTTGGCCTCCGTGGTCTGCACGGCCCATGTTTTGGCTCCCAAGCACTCCATGCATCACATTTATGCCCCTCCCCGGCCTCTAGAAGCGCTCCATACAGCCTGTTTTTGAGCTCCTAAGCCCTTAATGCATCGCATTTTTGCTCTCCCAGGCCCATAAAAGCACTCTGCATCCTGTTTTTGCCAAAAACGCACCCATTTTTGGCCTTCACCAAAAGGCAAACTTGATAAAGTTATTTTCTGCCATTTATTTTAGTTCACCTATTTCTCTTTTCCCGAGTAAACGAGTACATTCCAGACAAAGTACTTGGCTGCAACCGCATAAAATTTTTATTTCCTAAGAATGCATGTGGAGTCCATGTGGGATTCAGAAGGATTCTTAATAAAAATGCTTGAGATTGTGCTTTGCTACCCATTTTAATTTAATTTTAATTTAAAAGAATCAAAAACTTATCAAGAGAGGCCATGAAACCTAGCAGAAATCAAGGGATTTGGTAAATTCTCCGGAACTTTTAATTTCCCCCCCCAACTGAAATATATGGGTCACACTTGCATACTGATTATTTTTATTGGCATTTAGAATGGATGATTGTTAGATTCTCAGCACGAGCATCCAATTATTGATTTGTTTTCATCTGACTGGTGTGTTTTATAAACAATTCATATCTGTTACTCCTAATTAGTTTGGTATTGCTAACATTTTAAAAACACTTGTAAGTTGTATTCAATCAGTTTGTGTCGTTGCCCATCTCAAGAGGTAATTCTGGACAGAATGTTCAAACATAAAAACAATAACTTAAAAAATTAAAAATGCATAGTATCTGAAAAAAAATACAGCAATCATTAATACAGCTGGGAGATGGATCGCTTCGCACAGGTGGGAGTCCTATGTTTCATGAAAGGCTAGCAAGGTTGGGTTCGTCCTTATCTCTTGGGGTAGAAAGTTTCAGAGAATTATAAATAAAGTTTTGATTCATAGATTAATTGTTCTTTTTAATAAAAGTTACTTTTTAATCAAAGAAGATGAACTTTAATTAGATGCATAGTGAAAAGAATGCTTGTAGATCAGGATTGAACAGTAGGATCCTTGTGCTGTTGCTAGAAGGAGGTAAATTGCTGGGAGACGGAAGGCAAAAGGTGGGTGAGTGGGTGGGGCTATATTCAGTGTGTAAGACGCACTCAAGTTTTCACGCAATTTTTGCAGGTAATAAGGTACGTTTATATTCCAAAAAATACAATATTTAAAAAACAAACAAAACCAGGAATCGTCTACAACATCCACTGTAAGGACTAACAGTCACTACATAGAACAAATAGGTAGAATAGTAGTGGATTGTGTCCATCTGAAGAGATGATTATTATTTTTTTTTAATTTCACAAGACATGGAACGTTCTTTAATTTTACAAGGCGTGGACAGACTTAACCATAGTTTCAGTTGGGAAACAGAGTGTCCTACATCAAACCAAGTCCAAAACAGGCCAGAGAATTCCTGGAAGCTTGGTATTTAGATAAATCAACCGACAACTGGCATATAGAGGTAAACAACATCTACAGTCAAAAGAGACAATCAAAAATCCAAAAAAGAAACAAAAAACCCTTTACACCAGCAATCATCACCCAGATGAGTAGAGAGTAACACTAGTACTTATACCAATTATCAAGGAATAAACAATATTCCAATCAAGGAATTAATTTAACACTTCAGAAAGTATAAAATGGATGGTAATGAGAGAACCAATATTTTTTCCTAATTTTGGCTCCAGTCTCCTTCATATGCCATTCAGCCTCCCATGACTTGTTCCAAGGCAATTGAGGAGCAGAAAATAAAAGTGTCCAGATTCTGAAAATGTGTGGTGGGCTAGTAGAAGCGTTAAGTAGGAATACTCTGACATTGCTGGGTAGCCCTGCTCTTCCACTTTCCTGGATGTAGATCTTTGATAATGTAAGTGTGCTGTGGAATTAAAGTTAACATCAGGAGTTACTGTATTTTTCAGAATATGCTGCAGTCCGTCCCCCCCCCTCCAAAAGAGACTGAAAATTTGTGTGCGTCTAGAACAGAGGTCCCCAACCGCCGGTCCGCGGACCGGGACTGGGCCGTTGGGGTTTTCCAGCTGGTCCGTGGCGCCGCTGCCCTCCCGGCAGAGGACATTATGCAGGACAGGGTGGGGCGTCGGGCAGGGCGGGGGGAATCAGGAGGCTCCTTTGGCGGCTGGGGGCTGCCTGGCTTTGTGATTTTGGCTGGGGGGGGGACTTAGGAAGGTCCTACTTCTCCCCCCCCCAGCCAAAAACTCAAAGCCTATCTGCTGGATACGGGCGATGAGCGGGACGAGCGGTGCCGAAGCCGGTGGCTGTGGCAGCTGCTGCAAGAGGCTTCCGCGCCGCTCTGTCCCACTCATCACCCGTATCCAGCAGATAGGCTTTGAATTTTTGGCTGGGGGGGGGAGAAGTAGAACCTTCCTAACTCCCCCCCCAGCCAAAATCACAAAGCCAGGCAGCCCCCAGCCGCCAAAGGAGCCTCCTGATTCTCCCCGCCCTGTGGAGAAGTGTGGAGGGCTGCGTCACTAAGCTCCACCCCTCCATAACCCCACCCCCATTTGACCAAAGCCGCCCTCCCCCCCGGCCGTGGAAAACTGATCTAGCTTAAAGCCGGTCCCTGGTGCAAAAAAGGTTGGGGACCTCTGGTCTAGAACATAGCTTTTTTGAAGCTTTTTTCAGCCCTAATGAGACAATAGTGAGTGAGGCTGTCTTCCACACTTTGCCTGCTTTTCTAATTCCTGCTTCCTCTGAAGAGCAGCTGTGCTTTGGAAGCTGTTTATCAGCCCTAACGAGGAGGCGCTAGTGAGTGAAGTGATCTTCTGAATTTCACCTTCTATTCTCATTCCTGCTTTGCGTTGCTTTAGAAGCTTGTTTTTTATCCCCAACCAGGGGATAAAAATGCATGCATGCTTAAAATCAGCAAACTAATGTGTTGAAGAACCAGACTAAGGATAGCTAGATGAATAACTGGTAGTCAGAAACACACACACCCTTTCCTCCCCCAAAAGCTACAGTATGTCTTATGCTCTGAAAAATACCGTAATTCAAATCTGGAGACAAACATAACATTCCTTCCTCTTCCTATTTCCTCCACAATAACAATCCAGTGAAGTGGATGGGATGTTACCTTAACTTCTAGACCAAACTAATTGCCATTGTTAAATAAGAACTACTGTATTTGGATCATTAAGCAAGGATGTCATGATTGTAGCTTCTGACCTCCTGCCAATTTCCTCATTTACTTTTGCTTTTGAAAATCTGACAGGGAACATTGGAGTTCATGATAGCATGATTGTGAATTGCTTTGATGCTGGAATTGTGACTTGGGTACCATGTGCCTAGATTGCAGCCAAGTGACTATAGAGATACTTCAGTGGCTGGGACTCTGAAGAACTAGCAAGTACAGCATTGCTGTAACTTTGAATGGTTCCTAACTCCATTTTAAGTAATCAGTAGGACTGGCTACTTGTCTTAATTGCTATTAATTATTAGATATACATTTCATCAGCTTCAAGCAAAACAAAAGAAACCCTGAATATCTTTAACCCTTGAATTACTGTTCAAACATTATTCTGTCAAGAATCAATACATAAGAACAGAAGGTGCATCTGTTTTTTTCCTCATAGAATTACAGATGAAAGCAGAAATAGGCTATTTTGAGATGGCTGGTCTGGTTATAGAATAATTGTTTCCTGATTATTAGGAAGTAACTTTCCAGAAAAGCTTTTCTTGCAGCACGAACCCATTTCCTCTATCCATGCTGGATGGTCATTTTTGTAATTTATTTTCTAATTTAGAGGTGACAATAAAACCATATTGTTGTCTAATAAATCAAGCTAGGAATTGCTGGTTGACTTCCTGAAGGAAAGCTATTTTTCGAATTGTCTAAAGCACTACTTTTTTGGCTTCCAACTAGAAAAAAGTATGAAAAATGTTTTGATTTACATTTCTGGTTCTCAAAATCTTTTGTGCTAAAAAATGGTAGCTGTTAAACGTATTTGTTTACTTTCCCACCAATCCCAATTTAAAGATACAAAAGTTGTATATCATTGTTTTCACTAATAAACTCCTTTTTCTTCTATTGAGGGGGATATACTTATGCATCTATTAATGTTGGTCTTGTTTATGAAAAAGTGTGTTGTGCAATTTAATAAGTGTGGCTGTTACATTGGTAGTCCTCATTTGTAGTCTTCAGTCCCACAATTGGGACTGGTGCCTGCACCCCACTCAAACTGTAAGGTATGGGCACATGTGCGCGCCTCTCACGCATGCACAGCAGAGATCTGAAGACCAGCTGGCTGGTAAGAGGTACCTGTGCATGGATGGCAGAGACCCAAAGCAGGTGGGGCAATAGCATGTGTGTCCACAGAAAGGGCTCTGTGTGCCACAGGTTCGCCACTACTGATAAAGGGCATTGATCTCTCTCATTACTCAAATATAAATCATCTGATATGTTAATATCCACTAAGCATTCAAATTTATACAGCTTGGACTTGCAATATATACATAAAAATGATTATATGGTCAAAATGCTCACTTGTGTAATAATCGTGCAAATGTAGCATTTAAGTTGAGTTTTGTGTATTATGAGTTTTCAAAACCTGTGCCTAGATCTGTCTGGAGGCGTGTAGAGAGAAACTGGCAGAAATTGGCTCCTGAATTTTCTATTTCTTACCAAAGAGTGGTAAGAATGTGGCCTCCAGCTCTACATTTTGAAATGTAGGAAAATATAGTCCTTGACTTATGATCATTTGTTTAATCACAATGTAAAGTTACAACAGCCTTGGAAAAAGTGATTTACATCTTGTTCTAAATGTCACACTATCCTTTTGACAACCAGCTTGCATTTACAATGGCTGCAGCATCTTCAGGGACATCTCGTCAGCAGCTTCTAACGTATTATCTCAATTGGAGAATAATAATAATAATAATAATAATAATAATAATAATAATAATAATAATAATAAATTAGATTTGTATGCTGCCTCTCTCCGAAAACCCTCACAACAACAATAAACAATGTCCAAATCCAATATTTAAAAACACAATTTAAAAAACCCTTATAATAAAATAATCACACAGCCCAATCAAACCATACATAAATCAAAATATTTAGGGGAGATTTCAATTTTCCCATGCCTGGCAGCAAAGGTGAGTTTTCAACAACTTGAAAAAGGCAAGGAGGGTGGGGGCAGTTCTGATCTCCTGGGGAAGTTGATTCCAGAGGGCTGGGGCCGCCACAGAGAAGGCTCTTTCTCTGGGCCCCGCCAGATGACATTGCTTAGTTGACGGGACCCGGAGAAGACCCACTCTGTGGGACCTAATCGGCCACTGGGATTCATGCGGCAGAAGACGGTCCCAGAGGTATTCTGGTCTGGTGCCGTGTAGGGCTTTATAGAGAAGTAGGATCTGTTTAACATCTGAGCAAAAGTGATTGTAAAATTGGATCCAGTTTTGTGATGATTTTCTTTGTAACCTTTCTGAATAATAATGGAAATTCTGGTCCCAAATATGATAGTAAATTGATAACTGTCTATAATACAGTGTTGCATTGTTTCCAAGCAAATTTGCACACTTCTTTTCCTTCAGATTATTATAACATGTGAAACTTTGGGGTTTTAGCCTTTCCAACTTCACTCTTTCATAATACTACCTTATTCATGATACAAGATAAGTTATATAACTGGAATCCATCAGATCTTCATTATAGGATTCTGCATTTCTTTTTCTTGATTTCGCAACTACTGTCTAGCCTAATGTCTCCTACAAATATTGAGTAATTTAGCTGAGTTGAACAGCAATGGTCATATTTCTTATATTCATTAAATTGTGGGAATTCGTCTATACATTTTTGATAGTGTAAATATTTAATTAAAAATAAAACTTGTGAGGCATTACTTCATGGAAAAGGGGCTTTAGGGCATGATGCTTGGTCTGGAATTAGTAGTCATCTTCCATATCAGCTTCTATCAATAAATAAAATCCTAAAATAAATGCAAGTGTTCCTTTTACCATCCAACTTTGGGAAGAGTTACCATCATATCTTTAAAAAACTGAAAGCCAATTCCTATATGCAATTTTTATGTGTGTTTGGTTGATCCAAATATTTTTCTGCTATTTTTTTCTTGTCTCATATTTAAACTCAATTATTTGGAGCCATTGGCAGCTTCTTTTGCAGATATTATATAATAATTAAATCTTGTATGATATGTATTTGAATTATTTTTAAATTGTGACAATTGAAAATAAAGGGCTATGTAAGTCAAGAAAATTAAAAAAAACCTTTATGAACCAGGAAAAATTGAAAATTATTTTTTAAAAGCACCTTGTAAGAACTTTTTATTGGTTTGTTTAATTTATTGTTGAATTGGTTATTATTTGATTGGACCTAAATTCTCATATCTGATTTCTCATTTAATCTTTTTTTTTAAAGTTATGAATTTTTAAAAACTTTTCTGCCCTCAGTTTATTAGAAACTGATACCAACAATTTGGGTGACAAACTCTACCATCAGCTTTGTAAGAATTTTGGTGATCATAATTATATTTCTCCTAAGCCTATAAATTAAATTATTCTCTGTTGCCCTAAGCAGAGAATCCAAGGAATGGCTTCTTTTCCCTGCACATGCCCAGTTTTGCACATGTCTTTACTCAGAGGAGATGTGCAGAAGAGTGCTCTTAGTACAAAGAATAGAATCATTATTTGGATTTTGGAAACGTAAGTAAGGTCTAGGCTCCGGATAAGCCTTTCCAAGACTGTGAATGGCTAGGCTGGCCCTACACAACAGCCTCACCCTTTCTGATCAGATGGCTTCCCAGGCTCTCTGATATAGCCTCCCTCGTTATGCCTGGGGAAGCTGTGGCTGGATTCCTGGTTTGTCCAGCATAGCCACCTTCGCCACAATTGGCTTGCCCATCCCATCCGGCAAGATCGTTTATGTCCTGGCTGGCTCCCCATCCTGTTTGGCATGGTCACCGTTGTTCCAGGACAGCCAAGGCCCCTACCAAGACCCCACAGGCGTTGGAGAGGGTTAAATCCTGTGGCATACTCCAAAGTGGCTAGAAGGGAAAATCTACAAGGTTCAACATATGGCCAAGACTGCCTTGCCCTGAGGGACGTTAAACAAAAATGGGGAATCCCGTCAACCTGGGAATTCCAGGGATGAGCAAGGAGGACCAAGGATTACTGGTCTGAACCCAGAGCTATCCAAAAAGCTACACAAAGCTGAGGTTGGCCACCAAGGGAGCAGCGTCAGATTAAAATGCTAAATCTCTTTCCTCCCAAAGAGTTTCAAAGCAGAGAAGAAAGATGTTGGAGGCGCCAGAAAGCCATTGACAAAAGAATTGCCAAGTCTGAGAGGGAGGCAGAAAGAAAGGCCCCCTAGACAATGAATGGTTGAACATTGACTTTCCCCAATAGTTTTGCATGTAGGAAGTAATCTGGGAAAGTTGTAACTTTATTTATTTATTTATTGATTGATTGATTTGATTGATTTGATTGCTGCATGACTGTCAAGTGCCAGAATTTTGATCATGTGATCATGGGAATGCTGCAGCATTACTTGTAATACTGTACACAATTACTTTTATCTGGCTAAAATTTGTAGAATTTTTAGCCCCACAATTTTTGTGTTTCAACATTGGTATTCATTTTACATTTCATTACATTATCTTGATTTCTGTTTTACAGTGTAGTTAGTAATAGGTAATTCTTCTACCTGTTGATGTCTGCAGGTATTTGAAATACAACTATTGAATTATAGTCAAAGATTCAGAGGACACAGATCCACTTAAAACACCTTTAAGCTTTTGTCTTTCTAATTTGTCTTTTGTTTTTCTAATTGTTCTAGCATATTTTCTTCAATTCTTTTGCCTTCCAGCATTTTGTAATAATTTTGATAGCTGAGAATTATTGCTATTCACATTTTTACTATGTGAACATAATTTTGCATATATAAAAATTGTACTTTTATTCAAAGTGTCATTAAATATAAATATTACTCTTATTTTTCTTAGCAAGGATGTAAATGCTGAAGTGTATTGACCCTGTAAACATAAGCCTTTTTTCTTATGTCCCGATGTTATAAGCTTCATTAAAGAGCATAAGAATGCGACTTGTCCTAGTAGCTATTTCATTCTTAATATCACATGTAGTACTCGTCATCAAAAATTTGGCTGTTGCAATACCCCCTTAGTCATGTGATCAATTTTGGGTAGCTTGGGGACCAGCCCACACTTAACAGCATCTCCCAATCATGTTCTCTTATCATAGTGATGGTGAGCTGTTTTTGGTTCCAGTGCCAAAAGTGGATGCACATGCAATAGTGAGTGTGTGCCCACACCCATAATACAATGCCCTGCATGTGCACAACTGCCCACCCCCCGTGCAGCCTGCCGTACATGTGCACGGGCCTCACTAAAGCCTCTGGACATCAGGTAGGCCCGCTGAGCTGTTTTTTGCTCTCCAAGGTTTCAGAAAAGCTGCTTGAAGTCTGGGGAGAGCGAAAAATGACCCAACGGGCCAACCAGAAATTCAGAAACAAACTTCTGTTTGGGCCATTGGACTGTTTTTCACCGTCCCTAGGGTTCAGAGAAGCCTCGGGAAAAGCAAAAAACAGCCAACCGGGCCAACTGGAAGACTTGTAACACAGTTCAGTCATGCATAAAAAGTGACATCAGAACGGAAAATAACAGATAATACTAGTTTGATGTCAATGAAGAATGCTGATTAAGCATGTTGATCAGCCATAGGAAAACTCTAGATGCCTTAGGAGTATAATTATTTGGTGCTTGGATGTACACATGTATCATACTTCTGTTCCTCAGAAACCAATGCATGTGGGCAGTCTAATAATTAGCCTCCTAGTTGTATGCTGTTTAGTAGTTTAGCAAGAACAGATGGAAAATAAATGTCTCAAATATCAATCTGTTTGCTGCTTTTACTTCAGAGATTGCTTTCATGCATCTGTCTCTCTTTAGGGAAGCATAAGAATAAATAAATGTGATTGTTAATGTGATATTCAGTGCCTAGAGCATTTAACTGGTGTATTATATGCATGTAAAAGGAGAAAAACACCACAAGTAGGTGTGTGTATGTATGTGAGTGAAAGTGGGGGGAAACCCCATAATGCTTCCCTTTAACTTGCTATAAGAGAAAGGGAGATAAGTAATCTTTTTGAACTGATTAACTTGAAAAGTTGTGAGTGAATTTTTAAAAGGTGGAATATGTTCTAGATGAAAAAAGGAGGTCTTTAATCTCACTATACATGACCTTAGTCAGACCCCGTTTGGAATACTATACCCAGATCTGGAGACCAAACTTTTTAAAAAATACTGATAAATTTGAAAATGGTGCAAGATCTGAGGAAGAAAATCTCATGGATCGGAGGAACTGAGTATGTGCAGAACTGGAAAACAGAAAGTAGAGGAATGATATGATTGAAGCCTTTAAAAACAGGGGTGGACAAAAAAATGGAAACACTTGACTTTTTGTCATCATAATCAAAACCTGACATATTTTAATGTTTTTTTAATTCTGTTATTTGATATGATTCTTTAAATTACCTTTTTAAAATAGAAATTTAAGGAAATTGGTTATAACCTTCTAGAAGTGGCAGACCTCTCAGACTTTCAAAGAGGCCAAATTGTTGGTGCTCGAATGGCAGGCGCTAGTGTAACAGAAAGTGCCCAAATGTTTGGTGTTTCAAGAGATAATGTTTCAAAAGTAATAACTGCTTTTGAAAGAGAAGGGAAAACGTCCTCAGCCAAGCACAGGTCTGGTTGAAAGCCGAAGATGTCTGAGAGAGACCGTCGGACTCTAAAGCGAATTGTTAGAGCGGATTGCAAGACCACAGCTCCTAAAATCACTGCAGAGCTCATTAGACACGTACAGAACCCAGTTTCCCCAAAAACTGTTCGAAGGGAGCTTCACAAATTTGGATTCCATGGAAGAGCTGCAATTAAAAAACCTCTGCTCTCAAAGACAAATGTTTCAAAGCGTTTAGAGTGGTGTAGAAACAAGCAGAAATGGTCCCTCGAGCAGTGGCAAAATGTTATTTTCTCTGACAAATCATTGTTTACCCTTTTTCCGACCTCCAGCCATGTTTACGTTTGGAGACAGCCAAAAGAATAATTTCATCCAGACTGCCTTCTCCCAACCGACAAACATGGCGGGGATTCAGTGATGATCTGGGGTGCTATTTCTTGGAAATCTGCCAGGCCAATGATTTCTGTTCATTGAAGAATTAACATCTATCACTATTTAGCAGTTTTGGCCAACCAAATTCATCCTGTGGTTCAAGAACTATTTCCAGAGGGAGATGCCATCTTTCAAGATGATAATGCACCAATCCATAGAGCAAGAATTGTTAAAGAATGGCATGAGGAACATTCTAATGAAGTTCAGCATCTCATCTGGCCACCACACTCACCAGACTTCAACATTATTGAGCATTTATGGTCGATTTTAGAGATTCCAGTAAGCAGTTGATTTCCACCACCATAATCTCTAAAAGAACTGGAGGGTGCTTTAACTGAAGAATGAGCTAAAATTCCTTTGGAAATAATTCACAATTTGTATGGTTCAATACCTCGGAGAATTGAGGCTGTATTTGCCGCAAAAGGTGGACCAACACCATATTAAAAGATATTTTGAGGATTTTTCAAGGTGTTTCCATTTATTTGGTCCACCCCCTGTATATTGAGAGTGCAAAAAAATGTTCCAGAAGACAGTATTTTTAATATTAAGCAAAAAATCAAGTACACTGGAAAATAATATTACATTAACTGAGGGAGAAGTACAATGATAATGAAAAAAGTAAAAAACTCTCAAGATGTTGCAAGTGGTCTTATTTTTACAACCATTTGTTTAATGACAATTCAAAGTTTCAGCAGTGCTGAAAACAGCCATCGGTCCTCACTCTTAATCCCTACTTTTTACCTATCATATTTTTCACAATTTTTTGCCTCTCAAAAGAGGGTGAAAATGTCTGTGTGTCTTATAAATCAAATACTGTATTGCTGAAACCTTGCCTACCACTTGCTGTTTTTTGGCCTTCGCATACCAATTTTTGGCCTTTTTTGGGCCGCTTTTGAGGTTATTTTCAAGGCATTTCCCCCTGGAAAAATTGGTTGAAAAAAGCCTCAAAAACCGGCAGAAAAAAGTCTGGAAAAGGCCTGAAACTCCCCAAAATGGGGTACAAGGTAGATCTGCCTTATAGTCAGGTGCGTTTTATAGTCCAAAATATGGTAAATTAGAGCTAAAGGTTCTGTAAAATCAGGCACAACTTACTGCTTAGCAATGGAAGTTACAATTTAATATGTAAATCAAGGATTTACCTGTACTTCTTTCAGTATGGTGAACAGAATATAAACAAATATTCAAAAGATTTAATGGAAGATATAAATAGCTTTTTCACTATATTTATTTATTTTATTTATTGGATTTGTATGCATAGAATATGGGGATATTTGGAGTCATTCATATGATAAAGTTGTGTTATGCATGGCCATTCCCTTGAATTTACATACTTCCAATGACTGAGAATTTTATAATGAGAGTTTTTGAAGTATTTTAAACGTAATGTTTGTGGAAAGGTATGTTTGAGTCATATAATTAAAACAATGTACCTTAATTGTGAGGGAAATTGTGCATTGAACATCTTCTGTTGCAAGAAGATGCTCATGTTGATTGGCAAATTAACATTAGAGAACACAGTCCAGTGATTCTATGGAACCACATGTTCTATGTGCTCTTTTACAGTTTTGAAGCTTAGCAACTGATTGATTAGGTGCTGTTATTCCAATCCAGAAAGGAATATTGATGCAATCGCAAAAATATAAAGAATTTCTCAATAATTCTTAATGAAATGATAAATTTTGCTGTTAGTTATGTATGTGCTAAGCAAGACTACAAAATGTGTATCCTAGAGTGAAGTTAAGATGTCCAAATTAATTATTTGGAATTGGCAAAGATGATGGAGATTTAATTGGCCATGGAGATGTTTTTCACTGCTTCTCAGGGAGTTCTGTACAAGGCATATGGAGCATTTAGGCTTGTGTTGCTAATAAGATTAAAATTGAAAAGCTAATCAAAACATCTTATTTATCTAAATTGGGAACAGAAAACTAGGACTGCAAGAAGAGTTGCTCCAAGCAGGCTAATTTAAAATATGGGCGCTAGAAAAGGTGAAAAATATTTCTAAAAAACCTTTTTATTATGGGCTCTATGTTCATTGCAGTGGCTGACCTGTTATACTCTTTTTACAGAATAGAATCACTGATGGGAAAACTGGAGTTGTGTTGGCAAATCTGTGGCACATGTGCCAGAAGTGGCATGCAGAGCCAGCTTTCTGGGCAGGCGAACCATTACCCATTGCTTTTCCAGGTTCCGGTGTGCCGGCCAGCTATCTTCACATGTGCAGGAGTGCTGCAAACTGGAAAAGCAGGGAAGAGGACCATCTGGTTTCCAGCAGGCACATATGCGTGGCCACCTGGTCTTCCAGTTTCTGGCGCACATGCCTGTGTGGAGGACAGCTGGCCAGTGCGCCAGAACCCAGAAGAGCAACGGGCAATGGCTCACATACTCAGAGAGATGGCTCTGCTTAAGAAGTTCCTCAGCACAAGAGTGTCCATTCACACGACCACACAACTGCCAGTCCCAGGGTAGCCTACCTGGCAAATAAATGGCAGCGAGAGCAGTACACACAGCTATGGAGAGGGAATCTTGGCATCTGCTTCCAAGAAGAGCAGAGCTATTGGCCAAAACAGGCAAGCTGGAGCTTCCTGCCCAAGTAGGTTTCTTGTGTGCTTTAGCCTACAGCACCAACGCACATCTGTGGCCTGGAGTGCTTGATTGGCTCAGGCACATGGGGCAGTGGAGTAGTATTTGCTGGCTGAGCAGCCACCCGCTCTGCCAGCTGCTCCTACTGCTGCCAGAGCAAGGGGTGAGGGGATGGCGGTGGTTCTTGTGCTGCCACTTCTGATCAGTATACTGGCGGAGCTGCTGTCAGGGAGGCAAGTTGCTCCAGGAGGGCCAGAGGAGACCGCAGCTCCTCATGATTGAGATGCTGCGAGGGCCTGGCTTGCCACAGAGGAGTAGTTATGGAGGCTGGTTGGTAGCTCCTGCCATGCCACTCCCACTGCTAGTGCTACTCTTTTGGGGCTGTGCAGGAGCTGAGTTCGCATGGGAAGGATAGTCTGTCCGGGATAAGAGGCGTGCCAGCCAGGAAGCAGTTGTGCTCCCTTGGCAGAAGTGGGAGGGGGAATCTGAACTGGCTTGTTCTTGGTGGTGGGCGGAGAGGGGGGCACTTCATCCTGGCTAGCGTTGGGGCTAACCTCTCCTGTTTGCTGGGCCCCCCAACCGAAGCCCCGGACTCTAAAGCGAATTGTTAGAGCGGATTGCAAGACTACAGCTCCTAAAATCACTGCAGAGCTCAATAGACACGTACAGAACCCAGTTTACCCAAAAACTGTTTGAAGGGAGCCTACATCCCTACGTATGACTCAACCATGTACCAGTTCCAGGTTGATAGCTGATGATCAACTCTCAGACATCTCCGAGGAGGACATGCAGGACTATGATGTGGGTGAGTCCAAAGAGTATCCTATCAATCTTTCTGGAAATGAAGATGCCCTTCTGTAGCAACCTGTGTCAGCCGCACTTTTTCCTCCAGAGCTTTTTAAAGTTCTTCTGCTCAAAGAAAGAGCTGCAGCTGACCTGGGGACTCCAGAACCCCAGGGTCAGATGTCTACATCCCAAGTGGAATCTCTCTTCTCTTCTGTCACTCCTGAACAGGATGTCGTGCCCGCCCCACCACTATTCATGGATACCGCCAAGAAATAGTATTCCAATCCAGCTACCAGACCCTCCTCTTCCATCATGGAGAAGAAATTCTTCAATGTTGCAGCTGAACTGGCAGACCTGCTATAGATCCCTATTGTGGACACCCCAGTGCTGGCTTTACCTGGAGAGGCAGAGGAACTCCTGAAACCTGAAGACTGTAAGGTGGAGCAGGCCCTGTTGAGAACTCACCAGTTGGCCTCTTGGGTGATAAAAGTGGCCTACACTTCTCCATTCTTCACCAGATCCGCACTCATTTGGATATGACAAAAAGAAGAATACATGCCAACTACCAATCTCCATGCCCAACAAGACCGTATAACAAGTTTCCACTTGCCAATTTCTATCGGATGCCACCTTGTATACCTCCCAATTTGCTGTTAAGGCAAAGGCCTCAGTAACAGTCGCCGGACACATGAACTGGGTGAAGCAGTGGCTTTTAAGGGCAAGCACCTCTTTGGGGATTCATTGGATCCTATACTCATTGAATCCAAGGACAAGATGAAGATCCTCCCATTCCTACCCCACAAGAGGCCTTCGCGTCCATCACCTTACTTCTGGTGGCCCATTCACTAGCCTGACCAGCCCTTCAGCTATCCCTGGGGGTTAGGTCATTATATTTATCAACTATGTCCTTCCCAGAACAAGGCCAGTAGGGGTCGGGCTTTCAAGAGAACCTTCTGGGATTCAGGTGGAGGGGTTACCTTTTTGGAGAGGCAGATGGTAGGCCACGCACCGCTTCTTCCCCTCCCATTGGAGGATGATTAGCTCTCTTATCCTCGCTTTGGGTTCTGACCATTAACAATTCCTGGGTGCCAAATACCCTTCGGCGGCAGGTGGCAGCTCTATCATCCATCATCTCCTGTGGCCATTGGAACTCCCTCGCCCACATCCCAACAGTATCCAGATTGCTCAGAGGAATGACTAACGCATGTCCCCTAGCAGTCCATCGCTTTCCCATGTGAGACCTTCCCAAGGTCCTGCACTCCCTGACTGGTCCACCATACAAACTGCTTTGGGATGTCTCTTTTCTACATCTTTCATTCAAAGTGGTCTTCCTGATTGCCATGACATCAGCCTGGCGAATTTTGTGAAATATCAGCCCTGTCCGCAAGAGATGACCTTTACTACATCCACCATGATCGCATTGTTCTCCGTCTTGATCCCTCGTTTATCCCCAAGATTAATTCATCTTTCTGTTGGGCACAGGAGCTGGTGTTGCCCTCCTTCTGTTCCAGGCCATCGCACCCTTCAGAAAGGCGCTGGCACATTCGATGTCCTGCACATTTATATCGAGTGCACTAGTCCCTACAGATGGACTGAATCTCTCCTGGTTGGCTTTCTGCCACAGTCTTTGGGTCTTAATGCGACTCCCATAACAATCAGCCACTAGATAAGAAGCACAATCGCAAAGGCCTATGAGCTAGAATCTATTCCGTGCCCTACAGGGATCATGGCGCACTCTACTCACAGTGTGGCCACCTCCACGTTCTGGTCTACCCACTGTTCGCTAGAAGAGCTATGTTGTGCTGCCACTTGGGCGTTGCCTACGCCATTCATTCCACACTATAAAATTGAGAAATATGCCTTGGCAGATGTCATCTTTTGGTCATTGAGTGCTGCAGAAGGTGGTGGAGAACACTGACTCAGACCCACCCATTGGGACAGGAGCTCTGGTATGTCCCATCCTGACTGCTGACTCTTCTCACAATGGAGAAGGAGCATTGACTCACCTGATACACTCTTTCATATTGGGGGGAGACAGTAGTCAGGCCCCTTCTCTTCTGTGACCACCACCTAATTGGCAGCTTCTGGACAACAGATCAATTGAGCCTTCCCCTTTTTCTCTCATCTTCCACCAGAGCCTCCTAGGACCATGATGGCGAACCTATGGTGCACATGCCACAGATGGTACGTGGAACCATGTCTGTGGGCACGCAAACCGTTGCCCTAGCTCAGCTCCAGCATACATGCGCATGCTGGTTAGCTGATTTTGGGCTGGCCCCGCTTCTGCTGCCCTCTCCCCTCCCAGTAGTCTTCTTGTGGCCCAATTTGGATGCTAGGTAACTACAGGGCTCACACGGAAGCTCTAAGAGGCCTCTGGAGTCTGGAGAGAGCAAAAAATGGGCCTTTACGGGCCACAGGAAGTAAAAAAATGGGTTGTTTCCAGCCTCCAGAGTGCCTCGGGGTGGGCAAGGGAGTCTGTTTTCGTCTTCAGGGAGGCCTTCTAAGCCCAAAATGGAGCGTGGGGGACCATGGAGATTGTGCATGCATGCACGGGGATGGAGCACTGCAAGGGGTCACACATGCACATGGGGGCACATTGAATTATGGTGTGGGCTCACGCGAATGCTACCATGTCTGCGTATGCATGCTTTCGGCTCCTAAGGAAAAGAATGTTCGCCATCATTGGCATAGGATTTTGCATCCCTTTTTCAACTAGCATTGTACCAGTTGGCACGAGGTCTATGTACCTTTCTGGGTTTTTTTAATGTGCTTGCCTCATCAAGTGTTTGCACCAGATTCGTCAGAACTAGGGGCCAGTGGGTGGATCCAGCTTTTAAATAACAGACTCAGTCCTCACGGCTGACGGGTGAGAACACCCATCCTGACTGCTCTCTCCTCCTGATGAGAGAGCGTGTATCAGGTGAGTCAACACTCATTCTTAATTGGAGACATGACAACCAGTTGACTGATTTTTAAAAAAATATATATAAATCTTCCCTTTCTTTTATTTCCATCACAACCAAATCTGGATATGCTAATTCAGATTATAAAATTAGAAAGATTCATGGTCTAGATCCACTATACATTTATTTTTATAGAAGAACTATAAAGAATTAAATTAGTTATGATAAATATTTGCAAAAGAGAGAGTAAAGAGTATACAATAAGACTTGCATCCTTTAACATAATGTTTATAACATTTGCTCTCCTTAGTTATATTCTGATACATGCTGCCCAACCTATAGTAATTTTTGGCTCTGTTGATGGCTTTAACAGCTATAGTTCAGCAATAAGGAACTTTAGTCTTGCTAATAAATACTTGACTTGTCTAATAATACTGAATTATGTTTTCCAGGACTAGTTCAATTTGATTTGGTCTTCATCATGAAAAGCATTGCTAATTAGAATAAATTGACTATAAAAGGATTTTTTTATTCTAGTAGTAAGAATGACTAGCTATTAAAATGTTCTTCAGCTCTGATTTTCTATCGCTAGTTAGCAATTCTAGGAGTCAAGCATAACAGAATTTTGATTCTGAAAACATATGGAATCCATGCAAGTCTGACTTCTTATTGTGGAGCTAGCAAATCTTAAGTACTAGATTTTGATGAATTTTTTAGCAAGCTACAAAAATGCTGGAAGGAAGCAACCTATTTCAATATTTTCTAGAAAACATGAATAGAGTCATACTTGCTCAGCTGGAAGGAATGTTGACTGAGGGCAGTTGGAATTGTAGTCCAGCTCTGTGTTATACTCTAGATGGGATAACTGATTTTAAGGAATAATTTTAGACAGTGACTGTGATGTTCGTTTTATCCTCTGTGTTTAGAGACATATGAAGGAGAAAAGCAGAAGTTTCCAAACTAAAATAAAGTTTGGTAATTACAGCAAGTTCAATTAGATTCTCTAAAGCAGTATCAGTCTCAGCAACCTTTAAGATACTGTATGTGGAATTCAGTTCAGAGAGTTCTTTCTACATGCAGTTGAGAAATTCTGGAAGTTAGAATCCAGCCAACTTAAAATTGATGAGATTGACAAACACTGCTCTAGAAATATCATTGGATGCATGGCATTGCTTAATTTTGAAAAACAAAATGAAGACCCTAGCCTTGTAGAAAACTACAGACAATCTCTTTAAGTTGGATCACCTGCAAAGTCATGGAATCAATCATAAACCAATCTATTACCCTGCACTTAGAGACAAACAACCGTCTCTAACAATCAATTTGATTTCAGAAAAAAGTGGTCCTGTAATCTGCAGCTTCTACACTGCAAAAATATATGGACTATACAACTCGATCAAGGCAAAGCAATACATGCAATTTATATAGATTTCTGTAAAGCCTTTGATTCAATACTACTAGTACTGCTTCTAAAACTAAAATCTTAGGAAGGCTTTTGTGTTCAATAGGGTTGTGCTGAGGAGTAGCAGCTATTGGTTAGCTGAAATACTCTCCTGATCATTTAACTTGGTTTTTCTCCACCTGCTCATAAGCCCACCTAAAAATTATCTGCAAAGCCTGAATTAAACTGTTCATAACTTGTCTCTAAAAGTCTAGGTTCACTATGTTATCTTACATACACCATACCTGTAACTCAGACGTTTTGACTCTTAACTTTTCCAAGTTCAAAAGCATGCCAAATGCAAACTTTTACCTTTCAATAAAAAGTTGTTTGTATTATTGAAAGCTCTGTTATTATGGTTTCATTTTAAGACAAAAGATTTTAATGTATGAGTTTCCCTCCCCTAAATTAAGTATTCAGGTTAAATTGCCATATTGGCACTTTGAGATGAATAAATTTTGGACTGCAGTTTGGGCACTCAATCTCTAAGAGGTTTGCCATCACTAGTGTAATGCAATTTCTAGAGCAGTGATGGCAAACCCTTTTCCCCTCGGGTGTCAAAAGAGCATGGGTGGGCACTATCACGCATGCATGAGTGCCCACACCCATAATTCAATACCTGAGGAAGGCAAAAAACAGCTTTCCACACCCGCTGGAGGCCCTCTGGAGGCCAGAAACAGCTTGTTTCCCAATTTCTGGTGGGCCCAATAGGCTCATGTTTCATCCTCCCTAAGCTCCAAAGGCTTCCCTGGAGCCAGTGGAGGGTAAAAATACCTTCCCATATCCTGCCAGAGCCTCTTTGGGAGCAAAAACCAGCTGGCTGGCACACACATGCATGTTGGAGCTGAGCTAGGGCAACGGCTTGCGTGCCAACAGATATGGCTTTGCATGCCATTTGTGCCACCCGTGCCATAGGTTCACCATCACTGTTCTAGAGATTTTGATGGCTGAGACAGAACACTGAATGGAAATCAATTGCATCAGGGTCCCAAACTCACAGTCTGTGGGCCAGCACCAAGCTATGACATGCCCGTAACCGGACTGTACAAATAAGTGAAGCCCCATCTGCTGGATACAGGCAGCAAAAGGAATCACATCACCTCTGGTCTACAGAAAAAGCTCTACAGAACTGGTCCCTGGTGCCCAAAAGATTGGGGACCTCTGAGCTACGTGAGATGCTCTGCTTCTCCATTGCATTTTTATCATAGGGATAGTAATTACTCTCTTTCTAAAATGTCCTTCTATGCATTTATCTTCCTGAAACCATCCTGACCTGCTTAAAGAGAAAAAACATTACATGGCCCTCATTTCAGTAAATCAACCTCTCAGCGGTAACAATTCAAGGACCTTCCGTTTGATCTTTCCTTGTGATAGTGGCTGTTGTGTCCTGCTCATCTGATCCAGCTCATTACTGCTGCCAGCCTTGGGATGGGCCTGATATTGCAAATAGTTCTAATAGTCTAGATAGAAAAATAACTATTTGAAATTTAAAGGCACTCAGAACCATTTGAGTTCTTTGCAGTAAATCATTAAATCACATAAAGTGAATAAAAACATTTACAATAAAATACAAAATGAAAGCATGACAAGGCAGAAATTCAGATTTAAAAGAGTGTATATTAAAAAGGCTGAACAAAAGGTTTTCATATGGGATGCTCAAGTGGGAATAGTTAAGCTTCTTTGTGGAGGGAATTCCTTCCATTGTCTCCCAGAGAGTGTGTCTTCAGTAACAGTTTCTGAGTTTCTGTCCTTCAAAACACATGAATAGCTGTATCTGCTAGTATATGACTCGTTTGATTTGAGAGACAATGAGAGATTAAATGGCTTGTCTTGAATCTCCAGGTTTGTATAGGCCGCCCTTAACTGAGTTTGGAATTATGGCTGTGAGTTGTGCTGGTTATTAGCCTTTTATTTATTTATTTATTCATTCATTCATTTATTTATTCATTCATTTATTTATTCATTCATTCATTCATTTATTTATTTATTTATTTATTTTGTCCAATACACAATGAGGGTTTTAGTGAGTATATATCAATATACACATAGTAAAATACATGATGAAGGTTATAGAGGAGATACTAATAGTAAAATATATCTAAGAAATAATAGAAAAGAAGATATAGGAATAGAATATATAGGAATAGAATATATAGAATACAGTGAACCCTCGAGTTTCGCGTCCTCAAGGATCGCGAAAGGGCTATTTCGCGAGTTTTCAACCCGGAAGTAAACTCCACCATCTAGCCCTTCCACGCATGCGTAGATGGTGGAGTTTCCCCGCCGGGCAGAGGCTTCCCTGGGTCTTCCCCCTCTTGCCCCCGTAAGACCCCAGCGGCGGCGCGAGCAACGGCGTGGGCGGGCGGGCGGCACGCGCGGGGGACACCCCAGCTCGGCTCCCCAGCTGGGAAGCGGCCCCAGCAACAGCGTGGGCGGGCGGGCGGTGCCCGCGCGCTTGGGGACATCGCAGCTCGCTCCCCAGCTGGGGAGCCGAGCTAGGGAGTCCGGACCGCGCGCGCGTTGCTGGGGAAAGCGCGCGCGCTTGGGGAATCCCTAGCTCCGCTTCCCAGCTGGGGAGCGGAGATAGGGATTCCCCAAGCGCGCGCGCTTTCCCCAGCAACGCGCGGGCGGTCCGGACTCCCTAGCTCGGCTCCCCAGCTGGGAAGCGGCCCCAGCAACAGCGTGGGCGGGCGGGCGGTGCCCGCGCGCTTGGGGACATCGCAGCTCGCTCCCCAGCTGGGGAGCCGAGCTAGGGAGTCCGGACCGCGCGCGCGCGTTGCTGGGGAAAGCGCGCGCGCTTGGGGAATCCCTAGCTCGGCTCCCCAGCTGGGGAGCGGAGCTAGGGATTCCCCAAGCGCGCGCGCTTTCCCCAGCAACGCGCGCGCGCGGTCCGGACTCCCTAGCTCGGCTCCCCAGCTGGGAAGCGGCCCCAGCAACAGCGTGGGCGGGCGGGCGGTGCCCGCGCGCTTGGGGACATCGCAGCTCGCTCCCCAGCTGGGGAGCCGAGCTAGGGAGTCCGGACCGCGCGCGCGCGTTGCTGGGGAAAGCGCGCGCGCTTGGGGAATCCCTAGCTCGGCTCCCCAGCTGGGGAGCGGAGCTAGGGATTCCCCAAGCGCGCGCGCTTTCCCCAGCAACGCGCGGGCGGTCGGGACTCCCTAGCTCGGCTCCCCAGCTGGGAAGCGGCCCCAGCAACAGCGTGAGCAATGGGGTGGGCGGGCGCGAGCAACGGGGTGGGCGGGCGAAGGGCGGGCGGCAGTGGAAGCAAAAACACCATCTGCGCAAGCGCAGATGGTGTTTTTACTTCCGCACCGCTACTTCGCTAAAAATCGATCATCGCGTGGGGTCCTGGAACGGAACCCTCGCGATGATCGAGGGTTCACTGTATATAGAATATAGGAATAGAATATATATATA
Organism: Erythrolamprus reginae; assembly: GCF_031021105.1. Taxonomy (NCBI): domain Eukaryota; kingdom Metazoa; phylum Chordata; class Lepidosauria; order Squamata; family Dipsadidae; genus Erythrolamprus; species Erythrolamprus reginae. Next base: position 103,077,068 of record NC_091963.1, on the reverse strand, counting down.
TACATATGCATATATATATAGGAATAGAATATATCAATGAAAGAATAGAAGAAGAGATATAGGAGATATAGGAGAGCAATAGGACAGGGGACGGAAGGCACTCTAGTGCACTTGTACTCGCCCCTTACTGACCTCTTAGGAATCTGGATAGGTCAACCGTAGATAATCTAAGGGTAAAGTGTTGGGGGTTTGGGGATGACACTATGGAGTCTGGTAATGAGTTCCACGCTTCGACAACTTGGTTACTGAAGTCATATTTTTTACAGTCAAGTTTGGAGCGGTTAATATTAAGTTTAAATCTGTTGTGTGCTCTTGTGTTGTTGTGGTTGAAGCTGAAGTAGTCGCCGACAGGCAGGACGTTGCAGCATATGATCTTGTGGGCAATACTTTGATCTTGTTTAAGGCGTCTTAGTTCTAAACTTTCTAGGCCCAGGATTGAAAGTCTAGTCTCGTAGGGTCATTAAGAGAATCACTGGATGTTAAGGAAATCCATTGTCTTCAATGATAATTCCCCTCCCCCCTGGAAACAGGAATTAAACACTACTTGTCTGCAAATCAGAATAATGATCATGCAATTCTACAATGAAAGATGGCAAACATAACAATTCAAAAGACTCGGAGGTATATGTGCAGTCTTCCTCCCCCCTCCCCCCCCCTTTTGTTGAAGGCTGGTAACACCAAATCTGGGAAGAGGCTAATAGAGTTGGGGAGGGGTTTATACTGTAACTCAGTTTAGTACTCAGACAGTTGCCTGTGAGGCATAGTTAACATTTCAAATATTTTAAATTTTGAAGGGAGATTTCCTATTGCTGAGCTAATAAAAGCTTCAACAATGGTTCTTGCTATCTGTGCTAATGCAAATGAAGACTTGTACTCCTTTTCTAGGTGAAGAAAAAGGAAGTTCTCTTTCAGGAGTATAAATATATATACAGTATTTGAGATCTTTATATTTGCCCCTCCTTCAGATATGTTTTTTTTTAAATTATACTGATTGAGTTCTCATGTTGTGGTTGTTCAGAATTGCTGTGAGGCCTGACTCTTTCTTTACCCATACCTTTGATAAGAGGGAGACTCTTAACATTTATTATGTTTGCCATCTTTTATTGTTTTTATTGCAATTTCCTTGTTTGATTGATATGAACTTCCAAGTATAATTAAAAGTTGGGAAATATATGTATGTAATAAATTATTATTAGTTTTGTAATCAAGAAGAAAAACCCATTTTTATTGAATTTGTTAATGGTATTTAAGAATGTTAGCAGTACAAGGCAGAATAAAAATTACAATAGATAGGGTAAATTTTTCACTGCAAGACAAATGAAAAGGATATTCACTATATTTCATAATCCTTTTGTTCACAAGTCTTTTGTGCTGCATAGGTGTTTTCCTAAAAATAAGTTAGGACGTTATATTTTTTTGAACTCTAAAATACAGTAGTCCCTCGCTATACCGCGCTTCACCTACTGCGGCTTCACTTCATCGCGGGTTTCTGAGGAAGTCGATCGGCAGATTTAAACAGCCCGCCGAACTCGATCGGCAGGTTTTTAAAAAAATATATATCTAAAATTTTAAATACTGTATTTAAATACTGTATCTAAAATAAATACTGTGTGGGAAGGGTTTATAAACACTTAAAACAATAAAAACTTACCAAACAATTACAATATAAATACTTAAATAAGTACTATCAGTCGATAAATTCCACATCGCGGATTTCACCTATCGCGGCCAGGTCTGGAACGTAACACCAGCAATAGGTGAGGGACTACTGTATGGCATTGGCCTTATAATTGGTGGGGGGATTATTATTTTAAGGGTGCAGTCGCTGGCGAGCATGCGACTGGATGCCCCATTGCCGCCAACTCCCCTCCATGTTCTTGGTGCGAGCCTAGTGGCTAGCCTGCTGCCACCGCCTCATGGAGCAGGATGTGCATGCAACATGCCTTGCACAGTCCTGTTCCACAAGGCAGTTGTGGTAGCTTGAAGACTCTCAGAGACTCATTTCTGACAAGTGGGATTTGTTGGGCTGCGACACATGCATCCTACCTGACTCTTGTAGCTCTGTCATGTTCCTTGGCATTGTGTTCAAAACAGTCCATTGCAAAAGAAAACTTCATGAGTTCAATCAAATTTCTCAAATTCTCAAGAGTTTACAATGGGCTTCTCTGGACACAACACCAAGGAACACAACGAAGCTACAAGTCAGGATGTGTGTCTTGTGGTGGGGCACAATTTGGGGATGTAAGGTAAGGTGAGGTGAGGTGGGCCGTGAGATGCATGTTCTACATGGGACTTGTAGCTCTATCACTTTCCTCGATGTTGTGTCTGCTGATCCCCCTCTGGCTTGAGGTAGAAGCAGCCAGAGGCTTCTTATTTTGCACCCCCCTCTAATTCCACTAGCAACCTCAGGGTCTCCAGGGTGGCACAAAGGGATGAGGCTTGTAGAACCAAGGCACTGGAAAAAATTTGTGCGAAGTCCAGCCATAGCTCACCCAGTGCCTCTGGCTGCTCAACAGGGCTCTGGTGAATTTGTGAATATAGATGCTTTGACACTGAGTCATGCTGAGGTGGCCTTGCTCCATCCTTCTGAGACCATGTTATTGGACAACCCCAAGTTAACAATAGCCAAAAATGACATTTGGGAGGTTCTACCTTGTGGGGGTCTTCCAGGGCTCCACTAGTTTCAATGCTTTCGGCTACATTTATTCTGATGACTGCAGGGCTTAGAACCATTTTCCCACTGTCCAAATTACACAGCCCTCAGGTGCACAGTATAATAGCAGAAGCTATAAAACAAGGCATTGAGGCAGGTATGAAGCAATTAGGCAGGGCTTCAGGCCTGTGCGCTAACATGAGCAGAGCTGCTGCTCCCACCTCTTATTCCTTAAGTGAGGACCGCAGAAGACGGTGTTGTGAAAGTCAGTCCCCAGAACAGTCCTTGAGGGTCTCAGTCAGATGTTGAAGAGGATCAATTAGATCTTTCTGATGATAAGGGGATCACTCTGGACCCATGGTCTTCGTTGGGTCTGTTCCACCCTACTCTTTTCAAATCGCTTTTATTCAAAGTAAAGAATGCTACCAAAGTGGGCTTGACATTTTCCTAGACATGTGATGAGACTTTGGCGAAGGACCCTTGTTCAAGAAGATCATATCTGAAGCAGAAGGGATCTTAGACTGCCCTCACATGCTGTGGAGGGTGTCCTGAAACACTGGCACTCCCCCACCTCGGGTTCCTTGCCAACTCAACTAGACAGATACTACTAGAACATAGCACCGGAACTGGCACAAAATCTCCAACTTCCTTCTGTGGATTCCTCTGTTTTAGCATTATACTCCTCAACCAACATGCCAGGTGAATCCGATCAGCTGCTGTGGCCAGAGGACTGGCAGACAGAATGGCCCTTCCAAAAAGCCCACTATGTGGCTGCCTGGGGTTTGAGTGTTCACCTTTGTTTCCTCTTTCCTTTGCTCTTCCATGCGTTGACTGAGACAACTTTGGGAGAGTCTTCCAACTTCTGACATCAGGGCCCATCAAGACCTCAATAAATTGCTGGCAGCTGCCCAGTATTCTGCTGATGCTGTACTTCAATTGGCTTGTTTTGTAGCCAGAGTTATAGGGATATCCATCGTGGCGAGGAGGATGCACTGGTTGTGTGGCTGGCAATCAGACGTATGCCATAAGTGGTGTTTGACATCTGTTCCTTACAAGGACCAGCATCTCTTTGGAAAGATTTTGGATCCCATTTTAATTAAATCCCCGGGATAAGAGGAAGGCCCTCCCATCTTACTCCCGTAAAAACTTCTTTCATCCCGCCTCTTACAACAGGCATCTCTTTCAGGGTCCAGATCAGGGAATGAGCTATGGCATATTTCAGGGTCAGCATGGCACCAGAAATCATCTGGCTACCAAGGGCAGACAATTCAGGCAGCCTTTTCAAGGCACAGGAAGCCCTGCTTGGCATGCCCCTTCCATCATGCCAAGTAATTCCACACCAGATTCCATCATAGGAATCTTCAATTGCTTCAGTCCATCCTAAGTGGCATTTGGAAGTGGGCCTTCTCACATCGATCAATCTCACTTAGGCCTATCTTCTGAGGCCTACCTACACATACCTATTTGTCCTTCCCATCAAATTTTTTAATGATTTTGTTATGCAGGCCCTTCTCTGCACCAAGAGTATTACCAAGGTGCTAGCGGTGCTTGCTGCACATTTGCGATAGATACACATGCATATCCAATGTTACCTGGACGACATACTTACACAGTCATCGTCCAAGCAACAGGCGGTGCAAGATATCCAGGTAACTGTTAATACCCTCAGACACCACAGGTTCTCAATAAACCTTCCCCCACCAACAGGCTGAGCCATTTGGGAACCATTGTAGATTATCTGGAGTGCAAGGATAGTATGTTGTCACTTTCTCAACAAGTCCCTTTATCTGCCATAAAATTGACATTTTTGCATCTGCAGAGGCATCATTTGGTCACAGTTCTTCCAAGCATAGTGCAGCAAACTTGGGATACCAGCCAGACTTAGCTCTCCCAATGAAATTCTTTGGTATGTCCCATTCTTGGATGTTAGCTCCACCCACTATGAAGAAGGGGGAGTTGGTCTTACCTGATATGCCTCTTCTCTTAGGGTGGAGCTCATCCAATCCCACCCAAAGTTATCTGGCCTGGCTTTTGGGACATCAGATTGTTATCTGCTAGTTTTTGCATTGACCTAGGGTCATTTGTCTTCATCAAAGAGGGAAAATTGAAGATGGAGGACAAAGATATCAGTTTGACAGATTCAGTCCTTATTGGCTGAGGGAACTGTGTCATCCCATTCTTGGATGTTAGCTCCACCCTACAAGAAGAGGCATATCAGGGAGGACCAACATCCCATCTCAGACAAGTGACCCTGACAATCATAAAATCAATTAAAACCAAACCAGATTCAATGTCTTTTATTTATATTTGCATTATAAATTCCAGAATCCCAAGCCAACATGAATAAAACTCAGAAAAAGCCCAATCTGGGTAACACCTGGCAGTATTCAAAATTGATTCTTGGATAGGTTGCATTATATGGCTAGGCTAAATCTAGGAAGTGCTTGTAAACATTGGCACCTGCTGTGCATCCTGCAGTCCTTTTGTTTCTTCTTTGTTCATTAGTTGTTTAGTTTTAGCATGAATCCTGGAGAGTTCAAACAATTCAACTGTAGTATTTGATTTTATAATTATAACTTTCTGGCTTACTTAGGCCATGCTGAAAATTGAAGACAACTTTCAAGCAAAGATTACATAGAAAGTTGGATACGTGTAACCTAAACTGCCTCTTCTCTCCTTCATTAGTCATCTCTGAATGAAAGGATGCATTTCATTTGTTTCTGTGCTTAGTTGTTGTAATTTTTGAAGTTAGCTTAAATACAGGAGATAAAAAAAGTTACTACACACCTCTGTTACAATGCTGGATTTTTGACATGTAAAAAAAAATCAGACCAAAGGCCATTTCAGGATTTTTCAGTAACTTTCAAATATTAAATTGCTTGGGTGCAAAAGTTCTACAGTAGCATCTACAATAGCCAATGGTGATTTGAAACTGTTCTTTCTTTTTCATCTTTGGCAGAAATTCAGCATATATATCACTGGTTTCTATTCTACTTTTTATTTTATTTTTTCCTTTTTTAACAGTGAGGATTCAATGAAACAGCTTTGAGGTATAAATGTTTTCTGACTATCTCTTGCTAATCTAAATCATATAGCCTAAAATGACACCCTTCTCTACTTCATTCTATTAGAACTGTTCAGGTGACCCCTGGTTAGGATTAAAATATTGATGTTTTCCTTTGTACACATTTTATTTCAGTGCCTAATAACAAAAATACCATCTAGGGTTAACTGCATGTGTCCTAACGCATTGCTTTGCTGCTGGGTTTATCTCACTCCTTTGCATTTATCAACATGGGTTGGGCTTCTCTTGAACAGTTTAACATAGCATACCATTTTCGCTATGTTTTTATTTAGGACAGAAATTTCTAAAGCTTCTCCCCTCCTTAACCATACAGATTTTAATTATTATTATTATTATTTGGATAAAATGAGATGGCTGTATAGAACTATATAACTTCATAAATGTTACCATACTTCATCTTCTTGTATGTTCATGATCATATCATGGTAGAATGCTTAGAAAGAGATCACTGCCTGAGTAGCTAAAACTACACTAATAAATATATGGTGCAGGAAGGATGAACACATTTATTATAATTTAACTTTTTATAATATAGCGTCCACTCTGAACTGGGAAATCTCTGGTTCTGTAAAAATAAAGCAATTGTTAATTACAAGGCCCATTTGTTTGATGTCACTGAGGATTGCACTTTAGAAATTGATACCAAACTAAGCCCTCCCTCCTGAATAAGGTAATTCCCTCCCTCCTGAATAAGCTAATAATATATTTGAGCACGTTTGTGAAAGTATACAATCACTGTAACTTGGTTTCTCATGTCCAGTAAGAGTGGTTTGGTTAATTGGACGTATTTTTGTTCTGATGGCAAGCTAGAATTTTAAAGCTTCTGTACGTATCTGAAAATTCAACCAGGCTTATTTCATCATTAAACTGATATATTGCTTTAGTTTCTATCTTTACCACAATCTTCAAGCTATTATTTGGAGTTCTGTATTGACCTTCCACTTGCAGTATTTTAGCATTTCCAAAATAATGCTGACATTCTCTTTTGCTGGAGACTAGAGAAGACTGAATATCTACTCTTGTGATAGAATTCTCCCAACTAGCTTAGGATTTGCATCACGCTCCATGAGATTTCAGAATGAATGTTTTATGGACCCTCAGCTTTTAAAAATCTGTCCTTAATGTAGATAAATAGTATATGTAAGAATTCATAAATAAAATAGTGCAGTAAATGGTGAATGTTCTAAGATAAAAGTTGCAGATAAACAGCTTTATAACCTAGTTTCAGTGGTCCCACTGAAAGTACTAGAAAGACATGTCTTACCAAGAAGCTATACGACTTGATTATTAAGTAGTAAGATCTGTATTACCATTTCTAACTTGCACTGCCTTCTTTCTGATTCAGTAGATTTTGGGCATTGAGGCGTACAATGGTAAGACTAGGGCCTGAGGTCAATGGCTGTGCCTAAATTATTTTTTGTCCAACAGTATGATATTGTTTTAGTTTGGGGGATTGGGCTTGTATCAAATTTCCAGAAAGACTGTCCATGCTTTGGTTCTCTGCAATAACTCACTACAACCATCTGTACATACTCTTTTTCAACAATAGTTTCATCAGTTTAGCCCACATAAAGGAACTTGTTTTACAGCACATTGCTTTTCTGTGAATATTCTGAGGCAAGTCGCAATGTATCTAGTGGGCCTGATTGATTGATTGATTGATTGATTGGATTTATATGTCGCCCCTTTCCGAGGATTTGGGGTGGTTAGATACTTATGCTAATATAGTGTGCACAAATTGCAACCTTGGAGACTGTTCTTAAAGAAAGTTTTAGTAAAGTGACCATTTCCCTCCCACAGTAAATAGCTAAATACTGGAAAAACTATTTTGGACCGGTAAGTGTGCAAAGGTTGAGCATTTGTTTGCTTACTTCCTATGTTCTCCACAGTGGGTGGAACCTATCATGAAGGATGGGTTGACTTCGTCCAATCAGATGAGCACTGAGTCCTCTGAGGCTGTCGTGGGAGCATGTGGTAGGCGGGACACGCCCATTGGCCTGAGATTTGGCTTTTATGCATGTACAGCAAGCGAAACCTCGTGTGAGGACATGAGTGAGATTTTGGTGATTTTCACCGATATTTTTGGTTCCGCACACGCGGGGAAGCAAAAATATTGGTGGAAAACACTGAAATCTCACACACGCGTCCTTACACAAAATTTTGCTTGCTGCACATGCGCAAAAAAATTGTGCAGGGTGCGCATGCGCACATCAGGGGCACATAGTTGCACATGCATCCCGGAATTTCCTACTGGGACGAAGCACCTGACTGCACCAGGTGCTGCCTATTAATAACACTTAGACTTATATACAGATTTATAATGCTTTACAGTTTTTTCTAATAAAATCATTACTTGATTGTATGAGTAAAGGTTGGTTCTTGATCTCTGCTTTGCAGTGTAGCAAGAATTCAGGAACAAAATCTATCCCTTGAAGAGAGAATGAGAGTAGGCTTTTGGTTGACCTTGATGCTAGCCTAGTTTATGCGTTATAGAATTACTTTAGTGCTAAATTTTAAAACTTCCATTCCCTAAGGGAGCACTACTTCTAATTTTTGCTAACATGAGGTATTATTTAGGGGGGGGAAACGGTAGAGCAACAAGTGAGCTTGTACATGAGTTCCTAGTGCCAAAATAAAAAGAAATTCTTCATGTTTTCAACATATTTAAATATATGGATTAATTTGTGGGGATTTACTGTATTTTTAAAGAAACAATTTCACTTTGTTCTGCTTGCATATCAATTTCCCACAGCGATAGGACCCTTGGAGAATTATTAGAATGTACTCCCGTTTGTAATCTTTTATTTTATAAAAAAAACCTAAATTTTTGCATTACTGTTTACAGCATTGTTGGAATAGCTTGAATCTCCAGCCTATTTTATTGGAGGTTTGAGATACTAAATGGGCCAGCATTGTCAAACTTCTCAGTCATGCTTGGAATTGTCTTTTGTGGGGTTGGCCTCTTCTATCCAAATGGAGAAAGAAACATCTGCCTGCCTCCCTAAGAATGGTACCAGCTGTTCTATCAGATCTAAAGAACATTGAGCGACTTATACTATGCAGTAGTTCTTTACATCTTATAGCTTATACATCTTCCAGGAAAAAAGCTAGAATTTTGTGGCTGAATACTTCTATCTAAGCTTTAAAGTGCCAGTGTGATATTACAGAGACAAGTGAAGGCATCTTTTATTGTTTGGCAGCAATTTTTGCATGACTGAATAGCTAGGTGAATGGTTGTCTCTAGTGCTCTGTTTCATTATCATGATTTTCATTGAGATTTGCCAAGATAAATCCTTTGTGTATAGGGACATTTTATTTTAGGAATGTGAAGCTGATCTAACTAATCTAACAAACCACTGCAAACTCTCCAAGTGGTTAGGTTACGAAGCTGAGTACCATTGACTCAGACAAAATATAGTATAAAAATGTAAACCTCTTCTTTGAATGCTAGACCACATTATCTTCTGATAAGGTTTTAAACACAAAATATTCCAGCAGACATGGAGATTTGGAGCAGAGCTGTCTGTAATAGTTTAAACGTGTGTTTAACCTATTTTTATGTAGGGGGGAAAGTAGCAAGGCTTTATGTTTCCAGTCTGGATGTAGATCCAATATTAGATTGGTTCTGCAAAACCATCCTTTTTGAAGTCTCCCTAGGCTGGTATTATTTGTAAGAGAACATTTGATGGACAGAAGTACAGATCATTTCAGTCAAAACGTACTGTGTGGTTTGGATCCAGATTGAAAACATGTTCCAGTCTATGTTGCTAATTTTTCCTCCAAAATAAAAATGGCCAGCTTTTGAAATATGATGCTGCAAATATCTTAATTAAATATCCCAGGAACAGTACTGCTTGGCGCCCTATTAAATACTTCATTTCTTTTAGAGACTTCAGGTTATTTAGGGTAACACGCAAATCAGTTGAAAGATGTTCCCTGTAGATAAATGCAGTGGCAGTTGGAGTTGTCTTTTCTGCCACTTTGTCTTCATCAGAACAAACAAACAAGATCCAAACGATAGCTGCACAGTTTACTGTAAAGTTTTCAGTTCTTGTTAGTTGCTGCAGGTAGAATATGGCATGGATACCATAATCTCTAATGTTATAGTGCTATAAATTGCTTTGTTTATACTTCGAAAGTTAACAGAATTATTTATTCAGAAATAAGTTAATGACAAGTCTTGTTCTAATTCTTTGTACTTGTTTCTCTTCACTGATCATAATTTCTATACCCAACTGTTAGAGGCAGAGTGACAGCATATGATATATGCAAGTGCTGTAGGAAATTGCATCCTTTCTCCAAGTTATGTTGGGAAAGGGGTGTTGGTTCTTACTTGATACATCCTTTTCAAGGATCAAAGGAAGAGTCCAGGATGGGTTACTCTAGCCCCCTAGCTCTATGGACTGAGTTGAATTTTCTGTGGATCCATCTCCCTGATGACATTTCCTCAGTTGACAAGTCCGAGATGAATGGTGCAAGCTCCAAGTATAATCTACGAACCATGGTCAGAGAAATCCCGAGAAGCCTGCAGAATCACGGAACGTCAAATCTCTCTGGCCAAAACCAGAGCTAATAGTGTGTCTGGACCCTTCCTTTGATTTAAGATTTAATTGGATTTGTATGCTGCCCCTCTCAAAGGACTCGGGGCGGTTCAAAATATGTACAAAAAACCGAAACAGAAATAACAATCCAATTAATAATACATTAAAACGATCTTTAAAATTCTCTCACATCGAAGGAAGAGTCCAATACCAAAGGTAAGGAGTCCAGTATGACCGGCAGTTACTATTCACACCTCCTTAGATCTTCATGCATCCGCCGCATGCAGATTGAACCTGTATCTGTTTTAAGAAAAGCTATCTGCTCTCTATAAACTACAGCCAATGATCATCTTGTTCATAGTTGCTTTAAATGGGAAGGTAAGAACTAAATATAGTAGCCTCCTCAGTCCCTGTGGTGCATTCTGTGGCTTAACTCTTTTGCCACATAGTGTTGTTAACTCATGCTATAATAAAAGTTTTATGAGAACATTTACAAGCACATAGATGGGTTACCCAATAAATATTGTACCCTTAGATTTTCATAACAGCCTTTGAGAAAGTCCCTCAAAAAGTATTTCTGAGAAAATTTAATTAGCTTGGGATACCAGGAATATCACGGCCCAGAGGTTTTTGATTTTAAAAAATACTGGTTTAAAAAGTGGCTGGAAATAGAAATTAAATGGACATCTTTCAAACTGATGAGTTTTATCCAGGGACCTGTCTCTCTGTCTGTCTGTCTGTCTGTCTGTCTGTCTGTCTGTGTGTGTGTGTGTGTGTGTGTGTGTGTGTGAGAGAGAGAGAGAGAGAGAGAGAGATTTTCTTGAAGTACAGCTATCTTTGGGTTATGGCCCCTTGTTCAGCGACCATTCAGATGTACAGTGGCAATAAAGTGATAGTTATAACTGGTGGCTAGAGTACTGATCATTGTAATATCCCCATGGTCATGTGCCTGCAATCATGCCGCAGTGAGCTGTGATCATACGCAATGCTCCCTGTTGGCTTCCCAGAAGCAAAGTCAGTGGGGAAGTTGACAAGAATTCTGAAGTCCTGATCAAGTGATTGGCAACCAGGATTGCTGGAACTGCTGTTGCTAAGCAATGCAGTCACAGATGCCACATTATAACAGCCTTGCTTAGTGATGGCAGTTTTGATTCAATTGCCATTTTAAACTGTGGAATAAAGTAGTCCTTGAGACTATAATTTTGCTCAATAAGCAGTGTTGTTGTTAAGTGACATGATCAGACCTGATTTATGACCATATTACTGTAGTCATCAAACGAATCACCATGTTAAGCATATTACATGGTCAGTAAGCAAATGATGTGATCATTAAGAAAATCCATCTTCTCCAATGGACTTTGCTTGTCAGAAACTAGCTGATAAAGTTGTGATCATATGACCCCACGATACTGCAATTGTATATGCAAGCTAATTGCCAAATGCCTAATTTGTCATCATTTGATTGTGGGGATGGTGCAACAGGCATAATTTCAAGGATTACTTGAAGTTGCTTTTTCCAAAGCATGGTATATGAGACGTGTTTTAAACTAATGATTGTTAGTCAACAACTATTTGCAGCTGCAATTATCTTATGTTGATGAATTGGTACCAATATGACATATTCAATTGATTGTAAACCACTATAATAATGCATATTGGCATAAAAATTCTACTCTTTATTAATACAGAAAGGATCTTGTAAATGAAAATGTACAGTTTCTCTAAAAGAAACAAATTCCATAATTGGAATCATTAGCTGAAAATAGAACTGCCACTACAATATCTATTCTGGTACAAATATTTGATGAAACTCTATTTGGATAATTGTTTACAGTTCTGGTAATTGCACCCTTAAAAAAAATTATAGGCCTAGGAAAAAAATGCCAGAAAGACCAAATTGATTGGTGCAGCAGCTCTACTAAAGAAAACACTGTGGCAGTTAGGACTGGCTTAAAATGAGAAATTGTAAGAGTTGTGATCAGTGGTGGATTGCTACCTGTACGGTACGATTCCACAAACGGTAGAGATGGTGTGGAAAGCTCCGCTTACCCGCTCCAGACACTTTTGTGCATGTGCAAATATGTTGCAGGGACAGACTGCTGGCGATGGGATTTAGAACTCATCATTGGTTGTGATACAGTTGTATAAAATCCGGCAGAGCAAAGGCAACAGAGAAAGTGAAAGAGTACTAGTTTTCATTTTGTCACATTGCTAGAATTTAAGCTATCTAATGAAACTACATGTGGGAAGATTTAGGCCAAAGAAGAAGAAATACTTTTTCACATACTTTATAATTGTTGCAGTGGCAGCCAGTTTGGATAGTTGTAAATGAGGACTGGGCTATTACTGTATATCGCTTTGTTGAAGACCTTTTTTATTTGTAGCGTGCCCAGCTCCTAAGCTTGACTTTATTAAAAAAAACCCTGCCCAAAATATAAAATAATACATTGATAAGAAGAACAAGAAAACTAGAGGAAACCCCCATGATTATAACTTTCTGGGTCATGGACGGTTTATCCTTTTTATGTCTGTTGTGAAGTGGTGTGGAATTGTATTTTCCAAATGCAATTAGCCATTAGAAAGCAAAAGATTGAATTAGATCAGACCTGGGCAAGGGGTGGCCCGTGGGCCAGCCTCCTGTCTGTGACCGGCCCGTTCGCTATCTGTGACCAGTGAAAGCAGGAACCGGAGGAGTCCCGGCAGACACGGTGAGCTCTTTCATCCTCGCACTGGAGCGGACCCCTGACCTCCTACTGAGAACGGCCGAGCACAGAAACCACCCAAACACTCCAACACAGTGACAGTGGTGCACTGTGTTGCTGTAAATCAAACAATTACGGGTCTGTAGAGTGGGTCTGGGTGTTTAAGTCAGGCCAGGGTTTGTGTCTTTACAGTATTGGGTAGAACTGAGTTAATTGTATTACTCCGGCCCTCTAAAACCATCCCAATTTCTCATGCAGCCCCATGGCAAAATTAATTGCCCACCCCTGAATTAGATTGTCTCTCTAGCAACACCGTTGATATATCCTTATGTTTTTTTAAAAGTTGCCCTAAAATTCTTACTTTGAGATTAAGTTTTTAATAATAGTTTCTATTGTGAAAATTATCTGGGAAGATGCAATAAAAATTTAGTTTCCCTACAGAAGTTTGTAAGAATGCTTTGTTCAAGCTGGCTTTAATGTCTGGAATGTATGACTGGTTGAACAGATGTGAGCAGCATATTTTTGTACATTCCACTTCTGTTATGAAAGCACTTGCAAGGGCCAGAATAAATTCAAAACCCCAATAAATGTTATTTAGACACTAGTTTCCTTCATTTGATGACCCTGTCAAAGGACTTGCAAGAAACTACATTCAGTATTGGAACTGGGCTGGATTTTAAGTGCAAAACAGTTACATACATTTCTAAATTTTATTAGTTATTATAATTTTATGCCATCCATCTCCCCTAAAAGGTGACTCATACATATTTGTTAAATAATTCACATTACTTTCTCAGGATGGCAACATTTCTAATGATTAGTAAGTTTTCTAATGTTCCTATCCTGACTGAGTTTAACTAACATAGCAAGTGCTGGCTACTGCAAAACTTTTTTTTTACATTTTGCACCTAAAGATTAGCAAGCTTATATATGGTCTTTCCAATAAGAAGGTAATGCTTATTTTAGTTAAATTGACTCTTATTCCCAGATCATTGTCTTTCAAAGCTGAAATAATACAAGTCCTCGTCTAAAAGACCTTAGCATTTTCTAGTTATATAATCATATATGTAGCAAATGTGTACAGTATATTGTATGATATCCAAACTCAATTTTGTAGGGGAGATGGATGGCATAAAAATAAATAATATCTGCATTGGGGAGTCAATGTGCATAGATTTTTGTATTGTCATGGTTCTGGTGCATAAGAAACAGAAGGGCATCTTTTGGTAATCTTCTTCAGTATAAACATTCATTTTCATTTATGGTTGGAAGTTCTGCCTATCAAAATATCAAAAGTTTGGAAAGTATCAGGCTGGAAAAAGTGTGCTATGGGTTATCTTCAAGGTTGTTTGGTATTCTTGATCCTGTTACAAATGTTTGTATTGGAAATAGAGGTCAGAATGGAATTTTGTTAGCACATCAGCCGTAGTGCTATCTCTTTATTTATCCTTATAGAGATATGATTTGAGGATTTGTCTCAAGGGAGGAGTTTTTGTGTTCAAAACACTTTTGGATAGGATTTCCTATTTAGATTATTCCAGTTTGTTTTCCAGCTTGGCTCTGATAAATAACGAAAATAAAAGATAAAATCCTGCCTGAGCATCCTCAGTGTAGACTTTTGTTTGGAGATACATGGGGAAAATACGTCTATGTAATCTCTAGGGGGTTTTGAGTGTTGCTGTCTCTGGTATTCTGGTTAGATATCTAGTTTTTGTCTGCTGTGCTACTTAAATGCTTGGCATTTAACTAATGAGCCTTGAATATAGTGTTTGAGCTTCTGATGGAAAACTAGAATATAAATCTAATAACTAAATATTTCATTGTCATTATTACATGATTTTCTTATGTGTGTAAGAAGTATTTTAGTATCAGTGAAGAACTTTATGAGGGTCTATAAACTGAAGCTTATTCTGGGAGAGATGAAGGAACTGTTGGAATTATTTTAAACACTTATACCATACCTCATTATTTTTATAAACAACACAAGGCAGCAACCATGCCTAACATCCCTCCTCCTGTTCTGATTTTTCTCACAACACCAACCCTGTGAAGAATTGGACTAAGAGAGAAAAATATTCCCAAAGTCACCTACTTAGTTTTTGTGTCCAATATTCAATACAGTATTAAATTGGTTTGTCTAATGTGGACTAGAACTCAATTTCATGGTTTCTAGACTGGTGCTTCAAGACACTGGTTATCTGAAGAAAGATGTAGTGTATGGATGTTCGTAGGCCTCTCTGTCTTTCCACCCATCCATCTATCAATCCATATATGTTGCATTCAATATCTTCTAGGTGAGATCACACCCTCTAAACACAAAGTACCCTCCTGTTTCACAGATGCACATTCCGCTTTTTAAATCGATAATTTAATCTTTATGGTGTGACTTTTCCCCAGTTGCATCAATTTCTGAACCAGATAGTACAGTTACAATTATCTGTGTTTCAATAGCCTTTACATTAGATATTTTAAATATTGCTTAGGAAGAGCAGTATATTCAAATTACAGCTGGTAGGTGTCATGTGGGATTATGTGATGAAAATCTCCCTTCATGTGTTTGAATTGCACTCCAGAAAAAAGTCCTGGTGCTTGCTCTTTTAAAAGATATGTACTGCTTGAGAACATGTTTGGGCCGGCTTATGCTAGCGGGAGCTGCCTTATATCCTTGATCTCCAGTTTTTTGTAGCTGCTCTGTGATCCCAGTAGGTGGTAACTTTGAAGGAACTCTATGTAATTGTGCTGCCCTGTTGATGGAATGCTTTCCCAAAGGAGACGTGTTTAGTGTCTGCTGGGGTTGTGTGGCTATGTCTGCGCATGTGTGCTTTGCTTGTTTCATTTTTCCTAGCTGTAGATGACTCAGCACTTTCAGGGAGAATGGAGTTGTACAAGGAAACAATCAGGCTTTGGGGCAAACTGTTGTAACTCTTTACAATTTTCAGTCTTGTAGCCATTTAGAATGTAAACGACATAACCCAAATGATACTTATGAAATAATATGAGTAATTGGCAGCAAGTGGAATGTGCTATAGGTTTCTAAAAACAAGCTATCATCTCCCCCAGTGTCCCCCCCCCTGACAAATAACTGCAGGCTGCTTATGTCTCTTCCCATCTCCTACAAAACTCTGTTTGTTAGGGTGAGCAGTTGCATCACACCTAAGTATTTATTGTGTTTGTTCCCTATAACACACAGGTGTCAAACTCACAGCATCAAATTGCTGTCATGTGACATTTTGTAACATTTTTCTCCTTTGCGGAACTGGGACGGGCAAGTTTGACACCCTTGCTATATAATATATATGCGCTCAGGGAAAATATTTGATCCCTCTTCAGAAGGTTTATAATAGTAAAAAAAAAAAGCATAACTCTACTGGCCAGAGTGCAGATTAACAAATGTACTAGATCAGTGATGGTGAACCATTTTTTTGGTTCGTGTGCCAAAAGGTGTGTGCGTGTGTGTGTGTGCTAGCATGCGTGCACATACTCAAATCCTTCCCCCCTCACACACACATGTGCATCTCTCTGTGCTGCCTCTCTGCAGGCACACACACAAGCCTTTCTGAAGCCTGATAGGTGGAAAAAATGCCCCAAATGGACAAACTGGAAGTTAGGTAAAATGCACTTCCGGTTTGCCATTGTGCTGTTCTTTTGCATTCTGAGGCTTCAGGAAGTTTCCCTGAATCCTCCAGAGTGCAAAAAAACCAGCACAACAGCGAACCAGAAGTGCGTTCTTCCGAACTTCCTATTTTTCCCATGAGGGATTTTTTTTTGCTTCAGGGAAACTTTTCTTTAAGTGTCCAAAGACGGGCTACAAGAATGGTGGAAGGTCTTAAGCATAAAACGTATCAGGAAAGACTTAATGAACTCAATCTGTACAGTCTGGAGGACAGAAGGAAAAGGGGGGACATGATCGAAACATTTAAATATGTTAAAGGGTTAAATAAGGTTCAGGAGGGAAGTGTTTTTAATAGGAAAGTGAACACAAGAACAAGGGGACACACTCTGAAGTTAGTTGGGGGAAAGATCAAAAGCAACATGAGAAAATATTATTTTACTGAAAGAGTAGTAGATCCTTGGAACAAACTTCCAGCAGACGTGGTAGATAAATCCACAGTAACTGAATTTAAACATGCCTGGGATAAACATATATCCATCCTAAGATAAAATACAGAAAATAGTATAAGGGCAGACTAGATGGACCATGAGGTCTTTTTCTGCGTCAGACTTCTATGTTTCTATGTTTCTATGTGTCCGGAAGACAAAACGGCTTTTCCCAAGGCGAAATAATCAGCTGTAGAGCCGAAACATGGCAGAGTCTTGCATGCCCTCCAATATTTATTTATTTGATTTTATTTGTTTATTCAATTTTTGTCCCCATTTTACCCACCTGGGAAGGATGGAAAGCTGAGTCAGCCTTGAGCCGGTGATGAGATTTGAACTGCTGATCTACAGATGTACAGTCAGCTTCAGTGGCCTGCAGTACAACACTCTACCTACTGCGCCAACCCGGCTCTTTTATGGCTCCACGTGACACCTGTGTCACACTTGCCGTAGGCTTGCCACCATGGCACTAGATGATGATGATGATGATGATGATGATTATTATTATTATTATTATTATTATTATTATTATTATTATTATTATTAAGATTTATATGCCACCCCTCTCAGAAGACTCAGGATGGCTTGCAACATATAAAAAGATAGTATGCATCAAGATGATATTAGGTTGTATTTTTCATTACTGGATGGTACTAAAGTTTGTGTGTGTGCGTGTGTGTGTGTGTGTGTTGAGAGAGATAGACAGAGAAAAATTTGTTACTATAGAGAAAAACTATCATTTTGAGTAAAAGCACTTTAATTGATTGCTCTCAGAAAACTAAACATAGGTCCTTTTAGTACTTGGATAGAAGACCACTGAAAAATTCAAGAGCTGAAGAGTAGCTCAGAAGAAAGCAGTGACAAACCACTTCCATAAAATTGATAGGTGTATAACAAAGGTTTCTCTATAATTACCAGCAGCCAAAATTGATGAGAAGATTATGCTGCTTTTAGAGATATATTTTATTTTAGAACTTCTTGTACAGGTAGCCATCAATTTATGATGATAACTTCCGTTGCTAAAGAAGCTAGTTGTTCAGTGAGTCTCATGCAGTTATTAAAGAAATCACTTGATAAGCGAATCCAGCTTCTTCCATTAACTATGCTTTCAGAAGCCCGTGGAAAAATAGCAAGTGGCAATCAAATGACCTTCAGCCGCTGTAACCATGGTAAATACATGCCAGTTGCCAAGTGCCTAAATTTTGATCATGTGATGAGAGGGGATCCTACAGTACGTGAGGACTGATCATACTACAGTATTGCAATTTTGAAGAATCATTAAATGAATGGCAGTAAATTTTGCACTACTGTATTTGTAATAAAGAGCACATGGCGGTTTCAGTAGTCAACTTCATATTCCAGGTATACAAACTTCAATTCCCAGGGTTGCCCAAACAGATGTGCTAAGTCCATTGGCCATTGAGGAGAACTATAGAAATACATGTTTATTCATGGCACTTTCTTTTGGCTTTGTTTTTAGTTACTTTCAAAAATTGTAGATTCTGGAGGAGAGAGATGTTTTGGAGCAATTAATTGTTTATAATTTGTAAATTATAATTTACAGTATTTAATGTATAAATAATGACAGCTACCTGTTCCTAAACATGTTGCTGTTTCTCAAAAGAGAGAATCTTGCTGTGTTTGTTCGGCTAGGGAAATATTGAAGCCAATATAGCTTTTACAATATACATAACATTACTATCTGAAGTTAGCTTCCCCAATTTCTGGGTTTAAGTATGAAGACTTCATTTTCAGTTTCTAGAGCAGGGGTGTCAAACTCAAGGCCCAGGGACCAGATCCAGCTCACCGGATACTTAGATCTGGCCCACAGGGTTGCCCTGGAAATAACAAAGGAATGGCCTGCAGTGCTTCTGCCAGCAAAAATGGAGCTCGAGAGGGTGGCCCTGCCGAGCTCCATTTTCATTGGCAGAGGGTTGCAGGAGGTCATGGCAGTCAAGTTTGGAAACTGTTTTCACTTTATTTATTTATTAGATTTGTATGCCGCCCCTCTCCGTAGACTCCGTAGGTCATACTGTGACCTAGAGAATTAAATAATTAATTATTTAGGTCACAGTATCTTTTCTTCTTCCCCTTTCAATTTTGCTATCCTTGAGAATGGAGATGATAAATCAGTGTTTTTGGATTGTTGTGTCTACTATAAGCAATCATTATTCAGTGATTTCATATCTGCAAATTTTGTTACTTGTAAAGTCAGAGTATCAGGCTTATCCACACACAGTTATGCGGAGTGACAAACGTTGGAGTCCACCCATTGCTTGTGGTCTCAGAGGTTTCAGGATTCACTAATTTAGAATTCCTGGCATTTTCACATAATACAATTATTGCAAATAACAAGAATGCCTAATATGATGTAAGTAGATATTAATATTGATTTTCACTGTTTTTTCCATATAGTTAGTAAATAATGACTTCTAAAATAATAAGCCCAATCGGGCTTTTGAGTGCAGGGCAATAAGGCCAAGCATGTATTTCAGGGTTCAAAACAAAGAGAGGGTCTTATTTTGGGGAAAACACAGTAGTGTTTACCAATCTTTCACTCCCATTTCTTTGCTGTATTTTTTGCTTAAAACAGTCATTAAGACTAAGTGCTTGAAATATACACCGTATGGTTCGGTCACTATTGGGTGAGGATATCTTAAGCATTTGTCTTCCTAGATCAGTGATGGCTAACCTTTTTTCCCTTGGGTGCCAAAAAAGCGTTCATGTGTGCCATCACCCTAATGCAGTGCTGTCCCACAGGCCCCCCATGCATATGCAAGTAAACCCTCCCCATGCTACCCCCATTCCTTGCACATACACAGGCAACCCCCACCTCGGCATCCCATTTTGGTGCTAGCAGGCCTCCCTAAAACCTCCTGGGACCAAAATCAAGGAGGGGGCACTGCAGCTCCCCATGCCCCATTTTTAGTCCCAGGAGGCTTTAACAGTGATCCTCGATCTCCCCAATTATTTTCTCCAGCATGTGCCAGTTTCTTCCTGGATTCCTTCCTCCTGTGGCTTCTCTGATCTATGGCAATTTTTTATTCCATTATGTGCTCGTTTCCTCCTGGATTCCTTCCTCCCATACCTTCTACTATCTGTCCCAATTTCTTTCTCTAGCGCAGCATATGGAAATGCTTGGCGCACGCACAGCAGGAACCCGGAGATCAGCTGGCCAGTAGGAGGCATGTGCATGTGCAGTGGAGCTGGGCTGGGGTGATGGCTGCCGTACCTACAGAGAGGGCTCTACGTGCCACCTGTGGCACGCATGCCATAGGTTCGCCATCACAGCCCTAGATAGTTGTTTGGTTATATCTCTACTTTTAAAATTCTGAAGTCTTAGTTTGTAATCTAATCAGATACTGTCAGCAAAAAGTGCAAATGAGATCTCCCATAGCTTCTGGTTAATGTTATCTCTTTTGACTATTTTCATAGGGGAA
This sequence comes from Erythrolamprus reginae, assembly GCF_031021105.1. Lineage (NCBI taxonomy): Eukaryota > Metazoa > Chordata > Lepidosauria > Squamata > Dipsadidae > Erythrolamprus > Erythrolamprus reginae. The sequence continues at coordinate 103,056,549 of NC_091963.1, read as the reverse complement.
TACTGAGCTACTTTAGAACAGTGATGGCAAACCTTTTTTTGTCGGATGCCGAAAGAGTTTGTGCACCTGCTATCGCACATGCGCGAGGGCCCACACCCATAATTCAATGCCTGGGGAAGGCGAAAACTGCTTCCTCCATCCCCAGCCACTCAAGGTCCTCTGGAGGCTGGAAATGTCATGTTCTCTGTACTGAAAGAGCGGGTCCAGCAGTCACGTGGGTTGCTCGCTGTCCAATCCGCATAGGGCCGAGCCTTATCTTTAAAAAGATTGCTGGATCCACCCCTTCCCCAGAATTCGCTCGGTTCTGCTACCAGCGGGACATGTGGTGGCTCAACTCCTCTCAATAACACCTTCCCTCTTCGTTCCTCTTCACTTTATGAAAATACAATTAAATAAGATGAATATGGGAACTAAATTTTTTAATATAATTGATGCGATTTATTCCAACCAATCTGCAAAAATTATAATAAAGAACAAACAGGAAGATTAGAAATACAAAGAGAAGTTAGACAAGGCTGCCCTATATCACCATTATTATTTATTTTAACATTAGAAACTTTATTAATAAAAATAAGAACAGAAAAGGAAATAAAAGGTTTGAAGATTAAAAAAGAAACATATAAAGTCCAAGCTTTTGCCAATGATGTGGCCCTCATAATAGAAGATCCTTTGACATCAACATCAAAATTAATAGATCTAATAGAAGAATATGGGAAAGTAGCAGGTTTGAAAATTAATAAGGAAAAGACAAATACAGTGTTCCCTCGATTTTCGTGGGTTCGAACTTCGCGAATAGCCTATACCACGGTTTTTCAAAAAAATATTAATTAAAAAAATACTTCGCGGTTTTTTTCCTATACCACGGTTTTTCCCACCCAATGACATCATATGTCATCGCCAAACTAATATTTTTTGCAAATAAATAACAAAAAAAAATATTGTTAATAAATAATTGTGTTTATAAATATCAAGATCATTAAGTGTCTTATTCAATGGTGAGTACCAGTAATAATGGTGAGTAAATGGTTGTTAAGGGAATGGGAAGTGGTAATTTAGGGGTTTAAAGTGTTACGGGAAGGCTTGTGATACTGTCCATAGCCAAAAATGGTGTATTTACTTCCGCATCTCTACTTCGCGGAAATTCGACTTTCGCGGGCGGTCTCGGAACGCATCCCCCGCGAAAATTGAGGGAACACTGTACTTATAAAAAAACATGACAGATTCACAGATAAAACATCCAGAAAAATTAACAAATATGAAAATAACAAAAAAAGTAAAATACTTAGGTATTTGGATTTCTTCCAAAGTTATGTCTTTAAAAAATGATAACTATATAAAGCTTTTAGACTTGGAAATATGGAACAACCTACAGCTATCTTTAGTGGAAATAATTTCCACAATTAAAATGAATATTCTGCCCAAAGTATTATTTGTATTTCAGGTAATCCCAATCAATCCAGGTGGGAATTTTTTAAAAGAATTAAACAAGATTACTAAAAAATTTAGTAATTTAGTAAGAAACCAAGAATAAAACAAAGTTCATTAGAAGATCGGAAAGAGAGAGGAGGGCTAGCCCTTCCAAATTGGAAGTTATATTACCAAGCAACTGCATTGTCGTGGATAAAAGAATGGTTAACCCTGGAAAATAAGAAAATTATTAAACCTAGAGGGCCACGATTTAATGCTAGGCTGGTATGCCTTCGTATGGTATGAAAAGTCCAAAACTCATTCATACTTTAACAGTAATATAATTAGGAAGACATTAATAGAAGTTTGGAATGAGATTTTTAAAAAATCACTTTTTAGTAATGCCAGAATGGATCTCACCGATAGAAGCCACCTCCCATCCTAATTTGTTAAAAGAAGGGAAAATATGGAAATATAGAGATTTACAATTGTTCGATAAACAATTAAAACTGAAAACAAAACAAGAATTACAGGAGTCAGGGGTGGAAATAGATTGGTGGCAGTACGCCCAGATTAACTCTAGATATCAAAAAGATGTGAGAATATTCATTTTCAAGAAGGATAATAATATACTTGGGAAATTATTAATCCAAAACCAAGGAAAATTGATTGGGAAATTATATAAATATTTAATAAATTATAAGACAATAGGTTGGATATTGAAAGATAATATGATTGATTGGTGTAAAAATTTTGCAAAGGAAATAAATTTAGATACATGGGAAAAGGTTTGGCTATATAACTGGAAAATAACTAAATCAATTTCCTTTAAAGAAAATCAAATTAAGATGTTTTATATATGGCATCTCCCAGCAAATAGGATTTCAAAGATGTTTCCAAGTGCTTCACCATTTTGCTGGAAATGTAAAAAAGAAATTGGCACATATTTTCATGCATGGTGGACATGCCCAAAATCTAAGATCTATTGGAATAAGGTAGAAAAATGCTTAAAGGAAATTACAAAGCAAGAAATTAAGAAGACCCCAGATTTTTTTAAATTAGGTATTACTGATGTTAAATATAAAAAAGAAATATACTACTTAATAATTCATATATTAGTAGCAGCAAGAATAGTATTTGCACAAAAATGGAAAGAAAAAGAATTTCCAAAAGACGAAGAGGTCTTTAGAAAGATTATGGAATATGCAGAATTAGATATGATGACGAGACAGTTGAACAATCAAGTAGAAACAGAGTTATATAAAACTTGGGAGAAAGTATACAATTGGTGGAATGTAAAAAAGGATTATTAAAGATATTAAGATAAAGTATGGAATAGTTAAAGTTACTAGGTTGAATATATTTTATAGTGATATTTAATGGATAAGTTTAGTTTTATTACTTGATTATAATTATCTTAATTACAATTATCCTAATTACAATTATATAATGAAATTGTTTGAATGTCTAGATTTATGCATTATCGTAGTATACTAAGAGATATTTTACTAACAAATTTTACTTTTCTGTATTGATCTAAACTATAATTACCGTATATACTCGAGTATAAGCCGAGTTTTTTAGCCCCAAAAATGGGCTGAAAAACACAGCCTCGGCTTATACTCGGGTCATTGACAAAGTCACTACATGAGGGCGCCATTGCTTGAGCCAGAGCGAGGAGGCACCAGCTTTTGTCCCCTCTGGCACGCCGTAGTTCCTCTCCCTAGCTCAAGCAAAGAAGGCAGCCATTTGCAATGGTGAGTCGGATTAACAAGGCCCCCTGCTGTCAGATTCTCCTCCCCCTCCTTTGAAAGGATTTAAACTGTTTAAAAAATGGTATTTTGTGGTAGTTGCTGTCCTTGCTTGGATAGGATCTAATAATGTGTTATGAGGCAGAGCTAGACAGGCATTCTTTTTCTATCTGTCTATCTTTCTATCTATCTATTTTTCTATCTATCTATTTATCTATCTATCTATCTATCTATCTATCTATCTATCTATCTATCTGTATCTATTTCTTTCTATCTATCTATCTATCTATTTTTCTATCTGTCTGTCTATCTTTATATCTATCTGTCTATCTATCTATCTATCTATCTCATCTATCTATCTATCTGTATCTATTTCTATCTATCTATTTTTCTATCTAACTTTTTCTTTCTATCTATCTATCTATCTATCTATCTATCTGTATCTATTTCTATCTATCTATCTATCTATTTTTCTATCTGTCTGTCTGTCTATCTATCTTTCTATCTATATCTATCTATCTATCTATCTATTTCTATCTATCTATCTATCTATCTATCTATTTTTCTGTCTGTCTGTCTATCTTTCTATCTATATCTATCTATCTATCTATCTATCTATTTCTATCTATCTATCTATCTATTTTTCTGTCTGTCTGTCTGTCTGTCTATCTTTCTATCTATATCTATCTATCTATCTATCTATCTATCTATCTATCTATCTATCTATCTATCTATCTATCTATCTATTTGGTTTTCTATGCTGATAACCTCACAGCAGCTAATGCTGAAGCTCTTCTTTGGATACACTTATTTGTTTGTTTGTTTGTTTGTTTGTTTATTTAATTGGATTTGTATGCAATCCCCCTCCAAGGACTCAGGGTGGCTCACAGCATATATAAAAACAGAACAATAATGTAAATCCAATTAATGATGAGAAGGAATCCAGTTTTGAAGGATTTTAACTCTTAGGTTTTAGCTTTGTTCCTGATCGAGCTACTTTTTTTACTTTTTAATTTATTGTTAATTTGTTTACCCTCTTTTAAATTTACAGAGCTAGTTTACTGGTTTTCTTTAAAATAAATATTCTAAAACATGTCTCAATTAATGTAATTTTATTGTTTTCCATTTTTATAAGTTACCAGTAGCCACTGCATTTTCTAACTTCGGCTTATACTCGGGTCAATACGTTTTCCCAGTTTTTGTGGCAAAAATTGGTGCCTCGGCTTATACTCGGGTCGGCTTATACTCGAGTATATACGGTAGTCCTTTTTCGTATTAGAAAGACTTCTATGCTTAGTGGAGCAATGGTAGCTCCTTTACATGTTAAATGTTGTTTGTCTTGTTTTGTGTTATATTTTTTAAAAATCAATAAAAATTTACAAAAAAAGAAAGAAAAGAAAGCCAGATAGGTGATTTTGGACCAATTACTTCCTCCCAGTTCAACCCAACACATAAAATTATTCTGGTGAAAATAGGAGGAGGAAAGCATGTTCAATGTGTGTACTGCCTTGAGTTATTTGCAGTAATTAAGTTGAGATTAAATACATTAAAAATGCTTGAGTTTTTCTAACTTCCAAATCTTTCTTTTCTGCCCTGTCTCATCCTCTCAATTATTTACCCAGGTACGTGTACTTGTAACATAACTTGTAGTTATCTTCCCAGAATAATAATAATATATTTATATAATATATTTATAATATATAATTATAATAATATAATTGAAAATATAAAATTCAATCTAAGCATTAGATTCCCTTGGACATTTAATCAGCATAAATGACTTCCTAAAAACTATATTTTAACTATGCTAGAAGACCAAGAGTGAGAAAAACTTACAAACCAATATGGAAGGGGATTTTGTATAGTGGAAAGTTTTTGCCATCTGGTAATAGCTCCATGAGATAAGGGAAGTAGCTGGACTTCCCTGAACAAGATTCCACAACTAAGATACAACTACAGAAAATATCCTGTAGTAAAGGCTGAAAAGATTATCATCAATATTTTCAGTTTCTTTCAGAAACAAAAAACAAAATTAACCAGTTACAGATAATCCTCAACTTACAACAGTTCAACTAATGACTGTTCAAAGTTACAATGGCACTGATAAAACTGACTTATGACCAGTTTTCACACTTATAACTGGTTATCATCGCCATGGTCATGTGTTCAAAATTCAGCTTCTTGGCAGCTGACTCATATTTATGACGGTTGCAGTGTCTCGGGGTCACATGATTCCCTTTTGTGATCTTCTGACAAGCAAAGTTAGTGGAGAAGCCAAACAAATTCAATTATTTAACAATTACAGCAAACACATGTTTCATTAACAATAAAAATTTTGGGCTCAATCGTGGTGATAAGTCGAGAACTTCTTGTATGGTATACCTAATAGAATTCTCAATCTGGAAGAAATGCAGACCTCCTTCCTAGGCCTGTTGTTTTGTGGGGTACTAATGTACAACATATCATTTCTAATTAGCGCATGATCTTCTGGTCCTCACCAAGTTCAGAGGGCATCAAAGATGATCAAGTTAGTGGGCTTAGAGCTCCTAATTCCAAATAAACTCAAGATTTTTTTCTCCAAAACCCCCAAAACCAAACAATCATAGTTATTAGAAAACAAATTTATTTATTTATTTATTTATTTATTCAATTTTTATGCCGCCCTTATCCTTAGACTCAGGGCGGCTTACAACATGTTAGCAATAGCACTTTTTAACAGAGCCAGCATATTGCCCCCACAATCCGGGTCCTCATTTTACCCACCTCGGAAGGATGGAAGGCTGAGTCAACCTTGAGCCGGTGATGAGATTTGAACCGCTGACCTTCAGATCTACAGTCAGCTTCAGTGGCCTGCAGTACAGTACTCTACCTGCTGCGCCACCCCGGCTCATATCTTTTCATTCAAAGTAAAAAAAACCCAGGTTTTCAGAACTTCAGTATCAAAGTGGGGACCAATCTGTTCTCCATGGTGATGATGTTCCAAAGGAAGGGAGTCGCTACAGAAAAACCTCTTCTTTTGGGTCCCATCAGATGTATCTGTAGGAAGTGTGACCTCAACAATCCCTACCTCTCCTGCTCTGGTGGGTTAGGTGGATGTAACTGGAAAGAGATGATCCTTCTGATAATTTGGTCCCAAGTAATGTAGGGCTTGACAACCAGCACTTTGAATTTTACCTGGAAGCAAATTGACTGGAGAGGTGACATATGTGCACCTCTGGGTCTTCACAAAATCATGCATGCCACTGTATTTTGAACACTCTGGAGCTTCTGGATACTTTTCATGGGCAGTTCCATGTATCATTGTACTAGTCAAGACAGGAGTAACTGTCTTGACTAGTACAAGTAAGTATGAACAGGGATTGTTACTCCAGAAAAGGATGTAACTAGTCCACAACCCACAATTGTGCAAAGGCTTTCCTGGCCATGACTGCCACTTGCTTCTTAAGCAGAAGTCCAGGAGAACCCACACATTATGCATTGGGCCTGTCTGAGACAGTGCTACCCTCTTGCTTCCTGTCAATACTAAGAGTGGCCTGAGGAAGGAAGTGAATAGGACAACAGAGAACCCCTTTACTTCCAACCTCAGAAGACACTCCAGAAGGATACCATAGTCAAATGTATCAAAGGCTGTTGAGAAGTTAAATAGAGCAAGGATGGAAGCACTACACTATCCCACTCCCACTGGAAATCATCAAAAAATGCAACCAATTTTGTTTTATTCCCATATCTAGGGCTCTGACTGGAAGGGGTCTTGATAATCAGTTTCATCTAGGAACCTGTGGTGTTGCCCTACAACCATCTTCTCAACAACCTTCCGCCAAAAGGAAGATTGGAAACAGGTCAAAAATTATCTAACAGGAATCTAGCAATAGCTTTTTAAAATGAGGGCAGACCACAACCTTCTTAAAAGACTAGGGTGCAATCTCCTCCCACAGGGAAGCCTCAATTACTGCCACCCGGAAGTAAAAAATATAAATGCTTGTACTCATTTTTCTCAACCCCCCTCCCCCCCAAAAAAATATTGTGCCATTTTCATTCAAAGATTTGGAGAAATAGGAAATATACATATACAGTATACTTTCTACTCTAGCATCTGCTTAAGATTGAAGCCTTCAGTATTGTTGCTTCTTTCATTTTCCTTCCCTACCATACTGACATTAATCCCCTAGAGCAGTGATGATGAACCTTTTTTGGTTCACATGCTAAAACAGTGGGGTGGGGGGTTGCTAGCATGCGTGACGTGCCCACACCCCTTCTCTCCTCCCTGCGCATGCACAATCCCCGTTCCCCGCCATGCATAGACCTTTCTGAAGGCTGGTAGGTGAAAAAATGTCATCCAATTGACAGACTGGAAGTTCAGAAAAACACATTTCTGGTTTGCCGCTGTGCTGTTTTTTTGCATTCCAGAGTGCAAAAAAGAGGAAATGGGAAAATAGGGACAGGCAGAAGCTGCTGGATAAAGAGCGACCAGAATCGAGGGAATCATCTCCCGCAACAGCCGAAGAGCAGGAATTGGAAGAAAGAAAGCCTCTGCTTTTGGCTGCATGGAAGGAAAGCAGCAGAAGTCTTTCCCCCCCCCCCCCCCCCAAACTCCAGTTCTTCGGCTTCCAAACCCAGACAGGACAGCAGCTGTTCTGGACAAGGGTCTAGGATGGGCATCTCGGGGTGGGGAGAGCTGCGAGATGTGTGTCCTACCTGGGACTTGTAGCTTCATCATGTTCCTCAGCGTTGTGTCTAGGGAAGGAAGCCCATTGTACTGGCAAAAGAAAACTTCTCGTGAATTAAATCAAATTTCCAGAACTCTAAAGAGAAGGGGTTTTTTGCTGGTACAATGGGCTTCCATCCCTGGAGAGAACACTGAGGAATGCAACGGAGCTATTGTGACCATCTCATGGCCTGCCCAGCCTCCCTTCCACCCCCCGATCTGTCACCCCCAAACTGCATCTCACGGTGAGATGCTTGTCTTACCTGACACTTGTAGCTCCTTTGCGTTCCTCGGTGCTTTGTCCAGAGGAGCCCATTATATTAAAAAAATCTCAGAAGTTCAATCAAGCTTAAATGCTGGCTGGGGAATTCTGGGAGTTAAAGTCCAAATAGCTTCAAGTTTTCAAGGTTGGAAGCACTGCCTTAACAAAGGGAAGTAATGTATGTTCATCTTATTTAATGTGCCTGGTTGCTGCAGTATTTATAACTCAGAGACTTCGCTCATACACTCCAGTCATCCTGGGGGCTCTTTATTTTGTTTTTCTCTTTATTTTCCCCCCCTCTATCCTCTCATTCATTCTAAGCAAATAAAGGTCAGGGACCTTCCCAGTGTGCATTTGTTTATTTCCTCTCTTGATGCCCTCCTTCCTCCTTTCCATGCTGCGACGTTAGTCTACAGAAGGAGATGGAGTGAAATCTCAGTTACTACCATCCCCTATACCCATGTGCATGCAGTTTTCTTTTTACAAGTGTCCTCTGCTTAAATTTACAGGAGGTTGTCCTTGTCAGTCAAGGAGCCTGTGGGGCTGGCTTGGCTAAGGCCCACAGATGTGGGTGTGATAAAAGTATCCTTGACATTTGATTCTGCTTTTTTAAATCTTGCACTAGAGTCTAGGGTCTAAGGACATTAAGCCGTATTAGCTACATTTGTTCTTTCTCCTGGTCTGATAAAGAAAACCTGGTTGTGAAAAAAGGTCACTGCATAAAATCTGATCTGTGTTCAGATGCCAGCGAGCTTATGTGTTGTCTGAAGAAATAACCCAACTTTTAGGAACATGACCCATACTGGAAGTATAAAAAGGGATTACTTTGTAAACTCTGGAAATGTTTTGGGGCTGTTTTGATTTTGCCTGCATTTTCTTCATAGATGTTGCAGCACACCCACATACTGAAATTTAAAACTTCAGAGGCCCTGACAGCAAATATGTACCATGCGGGCAATTTTATTCTAAGATTTCCACCTCTGCCTTCTCCACCCCCCACCCCCCAATTATCCTGAAGTTACTGGAGAAATTCTGTTTTTGTACAAAGAATTTTAAATTATCCAGGCAAAAAATGATAATATCTTTTATTTTTGTACATAAAGCTAATCTTATTGTGGTGTGAAACTGATCTATCTACTGCGCACATATCTAATAAGCATCTTCCTTCAATAGAAGAAATTGCCATTGATATCCTTGCTTAATGGACATTACTAAAGAAACTAGAGATCTGGCAGAAATTTTACAGTTTTTTTTAAAGTACCTAGAATGTGATTACTAAAATTTTAATTAGATAACTGAGTTTAGGGTAGATGTAGTTAACTACATTCTGAACAAGTAATCATCTAATTGAGAATTTAATGCAGACAAAAGTATTTATTAGCTGCTTCAAAAAGGAGAATTGTTGTACACATATGATATGTATATGTACAATATACAGTTTAACATGTGTAAATATATATCATATTTTTTGGAGTTTAAGACGCTCCGGAGTATAAGACCTACCTTAGGGAAAAGAATCTGCCTACCAGATATTCATCTGGCTAGCATCCTTAATCTGGTCAGCTTCAGCACATTATTTTATCCCCTGGTTATGGCTTTAAAAAAAACTTTCTTAGGAGAGAGTAACAATGAAAGAGCTTGCAAGCCAGTAAGAGCTGGGAACATCATTAGCACCTGGAAAGAAATATTCGGAGCAAGTAGAGCAATGGAAAATATCCTGCAAAGACTTAGGACTTGGAAAACATTCTTCACAGAGTAACAATGAAAGAACTTGCAAGCCAGTAAACACTGTTATCACCAGGTTAGGGCTGGAAAGAAACATTCAAAGCAAATTGTTGTGGTTCAGCCTGAGGCTGTTCAGGGACCAGCTGTGTCTCTGCTGGCTCCATGCCCGGAGGAGGATGACAGCGAAGAGGAGGGGGCTGAGCAGTCGGACGGGGGAGGGGACAGCCAGGAATGGGATGAGGATGAACAGCATGAGAGCCCCGGGGGGGGGGGCGCTCTCCCCAGCCAGTAGCTTGGAATCATTAGGGGATGACGCACAAGCTATCATTGACATGCGACAGAGACCTTCAGAGCAAAGAAAGGAGCAGTTAAAGAAATATTATCACCATTGAATTAGAAACAGCTGGGTTTGGGTGTGGTCCTCATCAGCAGGGTTTAAAAGGCAGGCAAGCCCTTGAAACCATGTGGAGTGTTATCAATTGGAGTTACGGTGTCCTGCTTTGTTCTTGACGTCTCTGTTCCTGGCTTGTGGCCCAGCAGTTTGGAAGACCCGTGGGAGGTGTAGGTCTGCTATCTACAGCCTCGTATTGGCAGCAAGAATCCTGTATTGCTGCATGGACTTTTGTCGTCGTGGATATATCTGAAGATACAGCATTTTCCTGTTTGTAAGGACATTTTCTGTTACCTGTGTTTTTTCTTGAATTCTATAAACTGCCTTTTGCCTTTTATCGGTGTGTCTGGCTTCTCTTTTTGGGTTGGTATTGGCTTCCGGAGTGACCCAGACAGAACAGCAAATAGAGAATGAGAAAAAAAACTCTACAAAGACAGGGTTTGGAAAATATTCTTCATAGAGAGTAACAATGAAAGAGCTTACAAGCCGATAAAAGCTGGGAACATCATTAGCACCTGGTTAGGGCTAGAAAGAAACTTATTTGAAGCTCTAAAAGAGCCTATAAGATAAGAGATGGGAAGATTATTAGCAGCTAGTTAGGACTCGGGTGGAGGGGGGGGGAAAGCTACATTCAGAGTATAAGATGCGCCCAAATTATCAGCCTCTATGACGGAGGAAAAAGGTGCGTCTTTTACTCCGAAAAATACAGTATGCATCCATAATTACTTGGTTATATAATATGATTCCATTTGGGTATTTTTAAAAGTGAGCTGTAACATTTGTCATTCTCCGATGTGCTGATTTGAGAATTCAAAAGTATGAGTTAACTCTGCCTTCTTTCTTTTAGAGACTGAATCACTCTCGAATTTGATATATTTGGATGCATGAAATATCATCCAAATATACTTATACAGAATGGTTTGGGGCCAAATTACTACAAGCTATGATTCCAGAGTCTGTCTCTGAGTTGGAGAACACTGTGATAGAAGTAGCCACCAGATTTATAGACTAGCTCCCAGACTTTTCAACAATAGACATGCTAGTTGTGAAGTCTGGAAGTTGAAGTTAACACATTTTAGTCTTGGAATTTTCCATCTTTACTCCTTGATGAAATTGTAATTCCTCATTGAAGAATGTTGCACAATGTTGTCTTGGACTCACAGCTTCTGCTTGAAGAGCAGATGGCAAATGTGGTCCAGAAAGCCTTTAAATAGTTCAGTATAGTGTTCCAATTGCTCTTCTTTCTGAGTGGCCCTCCAGACAGTTACTCATGCCCTTATCAAACTATTGCAACATACTATGCGGGTCTACACTTGAAGGACACTCAGAAGCTTCAAAGTGTCCAGAATTCAGTGACACAAGCAACGATGAGCTTATATCGGCATGCTCATGTAATACTTCTGCTATAACATAGGACCTAATTATTTGGGGGACTACCTATCTTCCATGGGTACTGGCTAGTATTGTATGATCCAGAAGAGTGAATCTGCTCCAGATTCTTTTATTTAAACAATGTTACCTTTTGAGATTAGAAATGTGGCCTCTGACTTATTTCCAGGCTTCAGAATAGGGTGCGATGGGAGATTCCTCAAATCCAATTTGAGGTATTGGGATTGATGTATTACTGAATTTTCATTTTGCATCTATCGTTGAACTCTATCATTTTTATTGTTACTTCAGTTTACTTATTTTCATGTTTATTTATTTTGTATCCAAAGTTTTTTAGAGTCTGGTAGAATTAAAATAGAATACCTTCGGGACCGCCTTCCCCCATATGAGTCCCAGTGACCAGTTAGGTCCCACAGAGTCAGCCTTCTTCAGGTCTTGTCAATTAGACAATGTCATTTGATGGGACCAAGGGGAAGAGCCTTCTCTATGGGGAGCCCGGGCCCTCTGGAATCAGCTCCCCCCGGAGATTCGTACTGTCCCCACCCTCCTTGCCTTCCGCAATAGTCTGAAGACTCATTTATGCCACCAGGCTTGGGGCTATTAGATCCTTGCCCTCTGGGCGATAAATGTGTGAATGAAAGTTGATTGAATAGGAATGACTGTTTTTTATGGGGTTTGGGGTATTTTTAGATTTTATATTTAATGAATTGGATTTAGGATGTTATGCATTGTTTTATTATATGTTGTAAGCCGCCGTGAGTCCTTGGAGAGAGGTGGCATAAAAGTCCAGTAAACAAACAAACAAACAGTAATAGCAACATATTCATAGAGCATCCAACTTGGGAAAGGCTATTGCAAGAATTATATGTATTGTTGTTGAAGAGAAGAAAGTGGGATGAATAAATATAGAACAAAACTTGGATGCATCATTCTTGGTTATTATGGTTGTGAGATGCTTAAAAGTTTTGTTCTTAAGATGGCCTGCCATAGAAATCTTTAAAACAGGTAAGAATTGGTCCTACCCACTTAATCAACCCTTTATTTCAAATTTTGCTAAAATGTGCTTTATTTTTCTTTAGACAACCTTGTAATAGCTTTTTAAAAGATTACATCTGGGTCCCATGTTTGAGAGATACAGTCTTATCTAAGTGCACCTAGAAGTAAGTGAATTGGCTTAACTGAGATTTATGCTAGTCTTCTACAAACAAATGCCTTCTGAAACAATTAGACTCCCAACTGTCAAGATGGTGGTGGTAGTTACAGTTCAGAAGATTCAGGGTTAGAAAAGTTGGTTTGCAATCTTACAGTACCATCTCCTTATTTGTTCATGTTTTCTTTATAGTCTTCCTGACCAGCTGTTAGCAAATATTTTTTAGAGTTTTTCCCTCTTTCCTATTAAAGAAGTTTGAACTATGTGACGTAAAACGAACAATTAGGCCTGCATAGCATACATTCTGTGGGCCGCATGTAATCTGCGAAGCATCCATATATTTTTTAAAAAGTTACACTTGCTCCATTACACCCGAAGATAATTTTTTTTTGGGTGGGGGGAGTACTTTTAATTGCTTCCAGGCTTCAGCAGCAGCAGCTCTGGCATTGCCAGTAGCCACCAAACGGTTCATGGGCATGGCAGGTTTCTTTCATAGCCTGCAAGGATTTTTACTTTGTCAGCATGACCCTTTGCCTCCTACAGTTGTGCAAATTGAAGAGGAAGGTAAACAAGGGCTTTAAAAAATAGTTCTTTAGATTTTAGAGAAAGGTGAAATAAATTTTCAACAATAACAAGGGATATTCGACTACAGTTCGATTACTGCAATTTTCTCTATGTGGAGCTACCTCTGAAAGGTATTCAGAAAATACAAATTGTGCAGAATGCAGTCATGCGAGCTGTCATGGGCCTCCCAAGGTATGCCCATGTTTCTTCAGCACTCTGCGGACTGCATTGGCTGCCAATTGGTTTCTGGATGCTCTACATGGCATTGGACCAGATTATTTATTGGACCGCCTTCTACCATATAAATCCCAGCATCTGGTTAGGTCCTACAGTCGGCCTTCTCCAGGTCCTGGCAACTTGACAATGTCGCTTGGCGGGGTCCAGGGGAAGAGCCTTCTCTGTGGGGGGCCCAGCTCTCTGGAATCAGCTCCTCCTAAATATTCGTACTGCCCCACCCTCCTTACCTTTCATAAGAATCTGAAAACTTATTTTTGACGCCAGGCTTGGGGTCATTAGATCCCAGCCTCTGGTCACTGAATGTTTGGCATGTTCATGGCTTGTGCTTGAATGAATGATTTTTAATTGTTCAGTCTTTTATAATGCTTTAAATTAACTATCTATATTAATTGGATATAATTGTATTATTGTATACTGTTTTATTATTGATATATATATATACATATACATACAAGGACTTCTTGGTAGCCGAAACAGAATTGTGATAGTTGAAAATGTTTGGAAACATAATTGAAAAATACTAATTTTATTTTAGGAAAACTAGTAAAATATGCTAAAAGATTTAATAATATATTAAAAGAGAAAAGCTAATTTTTATTGCTCGAAGAAAGATAAGGGGCATTTGCAAAAAAAAAAACCTTCTAGATTGCCTTTCTAACTTTTTCAAAAGGTAGAAATGGAACTTTGTGGACTTTAATATTTAATACTATCAATTTCTAACTATCCTTAGGATCTGTGCTTTCCTAGAGCATAGCTCCAGGATTTCCATTACATTCTTCCATTATCCTTGAAAAAGTGACCTTTTATTTATTTCAGAGCTTACTCTGAAGTTGCATTTGCTTTTGCATGTGAAATGTCTCATTGCTTTTTATTCATTTCTATATTTATGTAGGGTGTCCTATAATTGAGACTCTACAATAGTTGACTATTTTAAAGAATCCTAAATAAAACAAAGCAGCTGTTGAATTTAAGGGTAGCATAAAAATGTATAATACAGTAAAATAGTTTGAATTATCACTGATTTTGAAGACTTGGAAATAAGTTTTCTCTAATAGCAAAATTGTACCAGGATAGACAAGATTCTCTGGAAAGATTATTTCTAGCTAACAACACCCCACACGCCCCGGGAGGGGGACCTACCTGGGCAGTTTCTGTTAGGAAGATATAGGTAGTCCGATCCTATTGTGCCTGGAATTTGAGTTGAAAATTATTGAGGTTATTAAACAGGTCATCTGATCTGATTTGATTTTATGACCATTTTTGCAAGAGTCCTAATGTGAATCATTGTGGTCAGTGAGCAAATTCAGCATATCCAATGGGCAGATTTTGTTTGAAACCAGCAAAAAACATTGCAAATCACATAAGTTGAACTCTGCAGCTAGTAATACATATCTGATAATTGCAAATCATCCAAAATTATTTCTGAGTGTATGTGTTTTGAGAAAGGGTTGTAAGTACTTTTAGTCTGTTGTAACTTTGAGTAGTCATTAAGCAACCAGTCATTACGGGAGAACTACCTGTAAAGATTTAGTACCTGTGAAGACAGGAATTTGGAGCTTGGTTAATTTAGGATTATTACACCTAATGCAATAACTGTTAAATTACTCTTGTTCTAAAAGTAACAAAATTTCAAAATATAAATCAAGGGTTATCAGACACACACACACCTAGGGGCTCCTTACCCCCACAGTATTTTTTTCCCAAATAGTAAGTCATCTGTGTACCAATTTCAGTTGAAATTGCTTGAGGCGTTCCAAAGTTATGCTGAAACATACATGCATGCAGCCTTTTAATATATATAAAAAGAAGATGATTTATATTGCTGAAAGTGCATGGTATAACAAACATTACATAATTTAAATTCTCCCTTTAGAAATGATTAAGGGAGGTTCAAAAATTATAATCAGTTTGAAAAATGTACACAAGTGTTCTACTTTCAAACAAAGTGCATCAGATTCCTCTGTGCTGTTTTTGTATGCTTCCACTAAATAATATGTAATATTACAGGAAGTTATTGCAACTTACCGCTGCCAATTATTTCCTTATAGGGGAGTTTTGTGTTCAGTTTCTATATGCAGTATGTAATAGAATAAAATCTTTCCATATTAAAAATGCAGAATGGATAGAATTTAAATTATTATAATATTTATTTAGAGAAATAATGTTTACATATGTAGAACATAAAACAAAAAACTGCCATTATCCCAGTTACTTGGAAGATAAGGATATGTTGGTTTTCTTTCTTTTTTGTTCTTAAATATGTGGAAGTGTTCAAAATCAGATTACTTAATGTGTCCATTCTACAGGGAGTTAGATTGGTGTAGCTTGATGTAGTGGCTAAGATACCAGGCTAGAAAATTGAGGACTGAGAGTTCTCTTAGGCTTTGGACCTGTCACTCTGTCTCAGCCCCTAGGCAGTGGCAGATTTTTCTAAAAATCTTTACGTGGAAACTTCATATCCTGGCAATAGCTAGGAGTAAAAACTGACTCAAAAGCACTCCACATCCCATATTCTACAACTGCATTCTGTAGCATCTCATTCCAGTACCAGGCTTTAGAAAACAACATTGAAAAAAATTGTTCAGATGTTATGGGGAAATCCAATTGGGACTTTGTATTATGAATGAAGTAAGAAATTCTCCTGCTCTAGTACGGAAGGATTGATTTTTATTGCTTAGGAATTCTATATAATTCTGGTTTACCTAAGAATAGCATGTTAGAACATGATGGATGATAATTTATTGTTGGCTTCTGTTGTCACTATAAACATATCATACTCTTTTCATGCTGTATTTACTGTGTGACATGCAAACCAGGAACTGGGACTTGCTTGGGAATCATAACACCAAAGGTTGTCATTTGTATTTCATTTGTAAAGCACAAACTGAATCCAGCAGTTTGTTTAATGTTTCTTCTTGGTTTATTGATGGTAAAGCCAGGACATTGAAACCAGTAAATTCTGACTTACTCTGGTGAAAATAACTTGAAGCTTCCTAGCTCTCTAGATAATAGCATCATTTAAACTTTTTGTCAGTCTTAATTTGTGCTTGTGTCCTTAATGCATTCTCCATAGTGGTGTAGATAGCATCCAGAAGTGGGTTAACCTCATCCGTTCAGTTGATTGGACTGAGTCTGATAGAGTTGTAATGCCACGCCTCTGTGGCTAGAGTTCCCCAACTTTTGACTCAGTCCTCAGCCAGGACACATGAGTTGAGATTTCTTCCCATTTCTGATTCCAGCTATTTAAACTCTAAAAGAAATGCCTAGGCTTCAATCATGTGAGTTATTCAGCCAGCAGGGTTTATTTTGGCTAAAAGTTCCAGCTCTAGCCGCAAGCAGCCGTTAAGCACCATTCCTGCCCCGGATTGTGACATTTGAACTGATCATTGATGCTTCGGTCCCACAGTCTGTCACAAGCGTTTTCGCTCTTCCCCTCTCTTCACTCAGTAGGCAGGCCACTCATGAAAAGAGGTTCATGCAGCCACTGTGTTCCAGGAGCTATGTGATGAGCCATTCTCTTTCCACCCGACAGTCCTTGGTCCCTCAAAAAGGGCACCAATCATGAGAAAGGAAAATTTAAAATGGAGGAGAAAACAGGCACCATGAGTAGAGCAGGTTCCAAAGCAAGCAAAAAGGCTTTTCCCGCAACTCCTGAGACAGCAGCAAGCACTTTTAAACACAGTTGTGAGGCTAAGAGAGAGAGAGAACAGTAAAACTCACAAACACTCCAAGGTAGCTGAGAGAGTTGAGCTCAGGTGAGACAAGCTCTAGAATAGCTGTGCCCTGAAATTGACAGGAGAGGTTCCCATATCTCAGATATGCAAGCAGAACCACGCCATTGCAGCAGGCTGTGTTCCAGGAGTCTCTCTTCAGAGGGAGCTGGAGACCAGCTGTCTCTACATAGTCCACTATTGCCCATTGGCAATGCATTTCTTTGGGGCCCAATGACAGCACTGCAGAATCCTGATGGGGTTTGTGGCCAGCCTTTTGATAGAGCCAGATTTGAACCAGAAGCAACTTTTAGGCCAACTGCTGCAGGTCTTAGACCTGATATCGGGGCAGTGTTGGTAACCTCTGGCCACTTGCAAACTATTATTGCTGATGCTATCAGGCAAAGAAAAGGAATTGTCATTGGGCTACAACAGGCCAGGTGAGTAGTCTCAGTAGCTTCTGGCCTGTCCTTAGGACCGGGCCAAGGCCTTGATCCTCCTTTTCAAGGGGATTACCCAGAATTCCCTGAACTCTACTCATCAGTTCCCTGCCTAAAGAGCCAGTCTCCACTCTCAGAGGAGGAAGTGCACAGGAAATTGTATCCCTCAGGCGGCAAAAGGAAGTTCAGTGGCATGCAAGGGTCTATCTATCCCAGGAATGACAAACCAGCCTCAAAGCTTGGCAAGTCAGGTCAAGAGAGTGAATGGTGCCCTTCGTCCTACTCTCACTGCTCCTGGGCAAGATGGTATCCCAGTGTTTCCATTGTTCCATGGGCATGCCTGCATGCCAGAAATCTTCAGTGGTTTCTTTTACTTTTCCAGATGACAGGCAGGAACAGCTCACCAGCCAAGGTCCACGTTTTGAGGGAAGTAATCCTGTCCCTCAACTGGTGGATATCCTCTGCCATTTTACAGGGATGCCAGTTCAAGGAGTTACATAGCTTGACCGTTATAATGGATGCCAGCCTCTTCGGTTGGGGAGCCCAACTCCAATCATAGATGGCTCAAGGATAACAGTCTCTCTCAGACTGCAATCAAAACATCAACTGGATGGAAGTAAGGCCTGTCCCCCTGGCCTTACACCAATTCCAGCCCTTGGTCTCAGGATGGCATGTATTAGTGTTGACATAAAACGTGGGTGCCAAGACACACATAAACCACCAAGAGGAGACCAGATCCAGGTTCCTCATGTAGGAGGCTATGAGGCCAGGCCTCTGCGCAGAAAGACATTTGCTACCCATCACAGAAGAGCATATATCTGGAGTGACAAACGTGTAGGCGGACTGGCTCAGCAGAGCTTCAATCGACTATGCTGAGTGGTGCCTGCACATGTCCCTCTTATGGGAACTCATGGACCGTTTCACACCCCAGGCAACTCTCAACTGCTGAGGTTTTTCGCCAGGTTCACGGTGCCAGGGGTGGATGGAGTGGATCTTCTCCACAGGATTACTGTATGCCTTCCCTACCCTTCTTCTAAGAGTGGTATGGAAGATCCTGGTGGAAAAGGAAGAGATTTACTGCTGGCACCCCAATGGTCCAGATGATCGTGATTCGCCAACTTAGTGGCTATATCAGTAGACAGACCTCGGAGGAATCCTTGAGAGCAAGATCTCCCTCAGCCAAGTGGTTCCAACTGGTGCTTGAGTAGAGTATTCTGAGGGGGGACAAATTTTCCTGGTGCTTGAGTAGAGTACAGTGATCCCCCGTTTATTGCGTCCCCAACCATTGCGAACAGGGTACTTCGCTATTTTTCAACCCGGAAGTCAAAATACCATCTACGCATGCGTGTATGGGCACGCATGCGTAGATGGCAACCGGGAGATCAGCTGCTGGGCGGCTTCCCCGAGTCTTCCCCCTCTTGCTGGCGTCAGCGAGGAGTTTCCCCACCGCCCACGCAAACTCCTCGCTGCCGCCCGCCCTTCGCCCGCCCACGCCGTTCATTCTCGCCGCTTTTGAGCTGAGTCCGGGAGCGAATTCGCTCCCGGACTCAGCTCAAAAGCGCCGATAGCAAGCGGCAAGGAACGGCTTGTCTCGGCGCTTTCGAGCTGAGTCCGGTCAGCTCGAAAGCGCCGAGACAAGCCGTTCCTTGCCGCTTGCTATCGGCGCTTTTGAGCTGAGTCCGGAAGCGAATTCGCTCCCGGACTCAGCTCAAAAGCGCCGATAGCAAGCGGCAAGGAACGGCTTGTCTCGGCGCTTTCGAGCTGAGTCCGGTCAGCTCGAAAGCGCCAAGACAAGCCGTTCCTTGCCGCTTGCTATCGGCGCTTTTGAGTTGAGTCCGGAAGCGAATTCGCTCCCGGACTCAGCTCAAAAGCGCCGATAGCAAGCGGCAAGGAACGGCTTGTCTCGGCGCTTTCGAGCTGAGTCCGGTCAGCTCGAAAGCGCCAAGACAAGCCGTTCCTTGCCGCTTGCTATCGGCGCTTTTGAGTTGAGTCCGGAAGCAAATTCGCTCCCGGACTCAGCTCAAAAGCGCCGATAGCAAGCGGCAAGGAACGGCTTGTCTCGGCGCTTTCGAGCTGAGTCCGGTCAGCTCGAAAGCGCCGAGACAAGCCGTTCCTTGCCGCTTGCTATCGGCGCTTTTGAGCTGAGTCCGGAAGCGAATTCGCTTCCGGACTCAGCTCAAAAGCGCCGAGAGCCAGCGCCCCCCGGACCCCCAACCCGGGTTTGGGGGGCTGCTAGGAAGCCCTCCATGCCGGCGGCAAACAGCCGCCCCGCCCCCAATCTTCGGCTCCTCGCTAGCGCTGTGGGAGTAAAAACACCATCTGCACATGCGCAGATGGTGTTTTTACTTCCGCAGCGCTACTTCGCGAAAACCCGCTCGTTGCGGGGGGTCCTGGAACGGAACCCTCGCAACGAGCGGGGGATCACTGTATTCTGGGGGGGGACAAATTTTCCTCCAGGGTCATCAAAACTATCCAAGCCTCCAGGAGATCTTCCACCCAACGAATATACAACATCACTTTGAAAGTTTTTTGTGCCTGGTGTGTAAGAACAGACATTTATCTCATTTAAGTGATGATAGCCCAGATCCTGGAGTTTCCTCCAGGATGGAGTAGATAAGGGGCTATTGCCCAATACCACCCAGAGGCAGATGGCAACACTGTCTTCGGTTCTGACATATGGGAAGTTAGAATCCCTGACCTGCGTCCCATGGTATGCCATTTCATTAGGGGATGACTAACTTGTGTCCCCTGGTCATGCACAGGTACCTTTCATGGGACCTGCTCAAAGTTTTGAACTCATACGAACCATTGCTCACAGCCATCCTCCAATTCCTTACCAGTAAAGTGGTTTTCCTCATGGACATTACATTGGTCAGGAGGATGTCCAATCTGGCCGCCCTGTTCGTAAGAAAAGGACCTGTGTGGTTTTCAACCAGATAGGGTTGTTGTGGTTGGACCCCTCCTTCTTTCCCAATGTGAACTCCTGGTTTCATAGGGCCCAGAAACTTATCTTGCCTACCTTTTGTCCTAATCCAGTCTACCCCCTGGAGAAATCATGGCGCACCTTGGACGTAAGGAGCTTTCTGCATCTATCTTAAACAGACTGCCACCCTAAGAAAAACAGTCACCTCTTGTTTCCCTCCAGTCAACCACCTTAGTTTAACAAGGTCATCCCATCCTTGGTGGGAAGGTAGCTTATGTCAGCCATTGCCAAGGCCTACGATCTGAAGGCCCTTCCTAGGCCTGCCTGAGTAACAGCACACTCTACCTGGAGTGCGGATACGACCAGCGTGGGCAGCTCAGGCATCTATAGAGGAGGTCTGCCGAGCAGCTCCCTGGAGGAGGCAGCATTTGGTTGGAGAGTGCTTCAGCATGTCCACACAGAAGAAGGGACTTCGGACCAGACTGTAGCCCACCCATAGGACAGCCAGCTTTGGTATGTCCCATTCCTAGATGCTATCTCCACCGCTATGGAAAAGGGGTGCTGGTCTTACCTGATATGTTCCTTCTCATTGGGTGGAGATAGCATCCAACTCTACCCTGTTGACCATCTGGTCTTTGGTCAGAGAAGGAAGAATCTTTGAGCAAGACACGTCGGGTCTGTCACTCCGTCTTCACCAAAAGCTGGGAAGCCCTAGCAACAGAAGCGAGGCAGCTGGAGAGACACGGTTAACCCATTCTTGGATGGTATCGCCACCCAATAAGGAGTGTATCAGGTAAGACCAATGCCCCTATTCCACACCTATACCGAGTGTGTGTTTAGCTTGTACGCTGCAGTAGATGGAATTAACACTGTTTGTACAAAAATATGCATTTCTAATGTAGCAAAATACTAGTTAAGAGGAAACCTTGTTAGTGTGTGTGCTCTGGCTTTCTTCAACATTTTTGGTTGGAAAGGCCCTAAACAAGTGATCTCTGAAATACAAGTTGAAATATTAATCCAGGCCAGCAATAGTTTTGATTAGCAGAGCAGCATTCAGTAAGGAGAAAAGGGATAAACTTCAGTAAATAAACAAGAAACTACTGGCAGCAATTTGCAAATATTGCCATAGATTTTGAAATTAACTTGGTTGTTAAAAGTGATTTTTTAATTGGATATTTCAAAAATTACTTTTTCTCATGAATTGTTTTTAATGTGCAGAACTTCCATATTTTTGATTTTGTACCTTTTGGAAGTTATGTTTTTAAAAAAATTTGGAACACAATTTTTGAGGATTATATGGGTGAATAAGCAGCAATATAAATTTAATAGCAAATAATAAATAAATGAATACTGTAATTATTAATATATTTGCAAATGATATTAGGGTTTTCTTAATTTTGAAAGTGAATTTTAGACTTAATCAGCCTAAATGTTTCTTTGTGCTGTTTCAAATGCTTAAATTAAAAGGCGATTTCCATAATAGAACTTCTTGATAGTCAGGATTGTCAAACACAAGGTCCATGGGCTGGATCTGGCCTATGTGTGGTTGAATCCGCCCCGCCGGGGCCACCCTGGAAAATGTAAGGAGCCAGCCTATGTCACTTCAGTCCAGTCTACCCAATGTGAAGAGTAAACATCAGGCCAGCATGGCTACAGCCAGATCTACCTAGTGCGAAGAGGAAACATTGGTCCAGTAGTTTGGGGAATGGCATCAAACTGGACATGTCACCCAGTTGGCCACGCCCATCCAGTTAGCCACGCCCACCACCCCCTAGCCCTCCACCCCTGGTCATCTACAATCCTGATGTAGCCCTCAGTAAAATTGAGTTTTGACACCTCTTAAAACTCTGATACCACCAAGTGAAACCACACCATATGTTTATCTGAGATATATATTATATTAAGGGTGGTGTATGTATCTGTATGGTTAGATAGAAAATGAAAAAGACAGTGAGATTAACGCTGATCTGCAGTATTTGTATACAAACAAAGTTAACTCAGTATTCAGTCTCTTAATTTTCAGTGGATGTTTGAAAATATATGGCAGAAAGTTTATTAATTAAAAAATCAAATTAATATCGCCGTAATTTTTCATACAAATATTTTTCCTATAAATTATTTTTGATGCTGTTAGGGGATTTTTTTAATAGGAGATCCTAAAGTAGATACTGTATTAAGTATCTTTGATTAATTTATTTAGGAATCAGAATAGTATATAACTGGTATGTCAGCATATCTTTTTGAGTCTTTGGACAAAGAACATAGAAGTTAAAATATAAACAATTTCTGCATACTTAAAAACTTGGATTACTGTTTCTGATATGTTCATAAATTCTTCTGTGAGGACTTTCCTATTTCCCTTAGAAATGTATTTGAACATGCTAACTATCCAGTCTCCCCTTTTGTGTGTGCTATATCTATAACACATTTACATCCAAATCCTATTATTTTTTTATTCCAGCCAGTTGCTGATTATATAGCCAAGTCATGGCTTTTTTTAGCTAATTCGATTTATGTTTATAACACCAGAGCAGAAAACATAGTCCTAGATAGAGTTGAAGAGGAATATTTTGAATGTTTCTCTGTTGATAATACTATACAATTATGCAGTTTGGGAAAATATTAACAAGAAGTTATCTAATTTTAATGCGATGTCTTTTTAAAAAATATTTACACAAAAGGCCAAGCTTACTCTTTGATATTATGACGTCTTATTTAGAATAATGTTTTTCTTTGTTTCTAGTTTGGAAATTTCCATTCCATTTTGGAGGAGAGATACAGAGTTGATAAAGAGGGTTGATAAGGCTGAAAGGAGGCAAGGACAATATGATCACGTTTCTTTTGAAATTTTTTATCAAAACAACTATAGATTTTTTTTTATTTAAGGACATGTGTGGGAATCAGGAAGGTCTCTTAATATTTTGGAGTCGGTAAGTTACCAACCTTAGAGACTGATGAGAAAGGTCAGGCGAATGTGTCTGGAGTACTTTAGTCAAGATAAAATCAAGCAGAAATCTAGATGCTCATCACTAACTGTTCTTAGCATGTTTTTTATTCCAAATGTGTAGAATTGAGTATTATACCACCACCCTTCTTCAAAAGGCTGTTAAAAATGACAAATGCTATCGGGGAAGGTGGTTTTTAAATTGGGACAGCATGTGTGCAGTCCTTAATGCAGAATGTTCGTTTCTCTTTTTTCCAGGAGGCGACGGTCAGAATGGCAGTGGGCAGCAGACAGAGCTGCTATTGTCAGTCACTGGAACTGGCTTCAAGCTCATGTCTCAGATTTAGAGTACCGAATCCGGCAGCAAACAGATATATACAAACAAATTCGAGCCCACAAGGTAAGAAAGCAAAAGTTAATTCTTTTGAATCTACCATTTATTATAATACAGGTCAGGGTGGGTTCAATTTTTTTTTACTGCCACTTTGCAGCCGTGGCTTATTTTTGTGGGAGTTGCTTGGCAGTCATGCTACTGTGTGGGAGTGGCTTGGTGGTCATGGGTCTGGGTAGGAGTGGTTTGGCAATCATGTGACTGGATGGATGTGGCCAATGTCATCCACATCAAGGAGTGCTTGCCTGGTTCCTCCTTTACCAACCAATGCTTATCACATCCAGCCTCAAGGTTTCTATAGATTTGTAAAAATGTTGTTCATCTTTTTTCAACTTTATTGTCTACCTACTATAGATGTCTACGGAGAGGGGCGGCATACAAATCTAAATAATAATAATAATAATAATAATAATAATAATAATAATAATAATAATAATAATAATAATAATGTACTTTCATGGATTACTCGAAGGAGGAAATGGCTCACACGATTTGCCCAAGAATGTGATAAACCAGAGGTCTTCAATCTTTTAGACTTCGGGGACCACCAAATTCATAATTTAAGATCAGCCATCCTTCCGACCTACTTGTCTGCTTCTGCAAGGCCTCCGGGTGGGATGCCAGAGGGAAATTGTCTGGTTCAGGCACACAGCCGGGAAATCTCTTTTGTGTTCCTTCTCTCAAGAAGCTTGGTCAACCTGAGTGAAGGAAAACGAGGATGAGCAGACATGGTGGCTTGCTGATGTTGGTGGAAAAGACAGTTGCTGATTATCCAGAGGTGTAGTGTAGTTCCTCCCCTACCCCTTTCCTTCTTTTCTTGCCTTCCCTCCCTTCCCTTGCCTTCCACTCACCTTTGCTTTCCTTCTTTTCTTTCCTTTCCTTTTTTCTTATTCCTTTCATTTCCTCCCTTTCCTTCTTGCCTTTCCTTCCCTCCTTTCCCTTCTCCTCCCTTCTTTCCTTTCCTTCTTTCCTTTTGTTTCCTCCCCTCTCCTCCTTTCCCCTTTTCTTATTTTTTTCATTTCCTTCCTTCTTTTACTCCCCCTCCCCCTTTCCTTTTGTTCCTTTCCTTCCATTTTCTCCCCATCCTCTCTTCCTCTTCTTTCCTTTTTCACCCTCCCTTCCCCTTCCTTTCCTTCTTTCCTTCCTTCCCCTCCCCCATTTCCTTTACGTTGGGATTGGGTGGCATAGAAGTCAAATAAATAAATACTTCCATTTCCTTCTCTCTCCTCCCTTCCCTTCTTTCCTTTCCTTGTGGCCTTTCCTCCCCTTCCCTCCTCTTCCCCTTTCCTCTCCTTCCCAAGAAGTTGCCGGGCTGCTCTCTGTCTCTCCCTCCCCCCCCCCCGACTCTGCAGCCTTTAGGAGATGCCGACTGGGGATAGGAGGATTCTAAATACCATTCAAAGTTGTCAAGCTGCCTTCTATCCGCGCCCTCCCCCCCGCCCTTAGGAGACAATGGCTGGGAACAGGAGGACTCTAACCACCATGCAATATTGCCAAGCTGCCCTCTAAACCCACCCCCACCACCGTCGCATTTAGGACACCCTGACTGGGAACAGGAGCTTTCTAAACACCGTGTGATGTTGCCAAGCTGCCGTCTAAGCCCACTCCCCACAGCCTTTAGAAGACACTGGCTAGAGACGGGAGGATTCTAAACACATGCGAAGTTGCCGGGCTGCAAACCTACAGCAAGTGTGACACAGGTGTCACACGGAGCAATAAAAGAGCCCGGGTGGCGCAGCAGGTAGAGAGCTGTACTGCAGGCCACTGAAGCTGACTGTAGATCTGTAGGTCAGCGGTCCAAATCTCATCACCGGCTCAAGGTTGACTCAGCCTTCCATCCTTCCGAGGTGGATAAAATGAGGACCCGGATTGTGGGGGCAATATGCTGGCTCTGTTAAAAAAAGTGCTATTGCTAACATGTTGTAAACCGCCCTGAGTCTAAGGAGAAGGGTGGCATAAAAATTGAATGAGTGAGTGAGTGAGTGAGTGAGTGAGTGAGTGAGTGAGTGAGTGAGTGAAGAAAGAAAGAGAACCCAGAAAAATTTAAAAAATTTTTTTTTAAAAAAAGATAATGGCGCCTATTGACCAGAACCAACCAGGTTCAGTGACATCATTGTGATGTCACTAGTGGGCCACTACCAGTGCGCACAGCCTGGTCCAAACCAGGAGGAACCCACCCCTGGTACAGATAGTCCTCAACTTACAATCATTGGTTTCATGAGTGTTCACATTACAATGGCACCAGTGGTAGGCTCCTGCCGGTACGTCTAATAGCGCACAGTTCTGTGGTTCTGGCGGGCGAGTGTGGAATCAAGTGCAATTTTGCTTCCCTCACCTGTGCAGGACGCAAAATCTCGCACGGGGATACATATTTTAGCAAGGTTTTTTGCTTCCCCACAAGCGTGTTGTTTGTCAAAACCAAAACACTGGCATGTTTTGTTTTTGACAATTGCAGCATTTTGAAGTCATATGATTGCCATTTACAATCACATGATTCATTTAGCAACTGTAGTTATTCTCTAAACAATGCTGTAAGTCCGTAAGGAGTTGGGCGGTTTATAAGTCTAATAAATTAAATTAAATGTATTAAATTAACTGTGACAAGAAAGGTCATAAAAACAGGTGTGTCTCGTTTAACAATCGCCTAGCTTAGCTATGGAAATTGTGGTCCCAATTCTGGTCATAAATTGAAGACTACCTATACTGCAAATATCTTAATGTATGTTTTGCGTTGCATGCATCAGGAAAGGGTGACAGGATTTTATGGCTTCATCTGACTTAGCATTTTTATCACCAGATATAACTAACATGAATGGTATTAGAAGTACATTTTAGCAGAAGTTGCAGAGCAACTTGGTTTTTTATGTTCATTAGTATTTCTAGCTTGCCAGGTTTCAAATTCCCTGGAATATGTGGCATAAAAAGGGGAAAGAAGTAAAATCAGGAGATCAGATTAGCCCAACTCTGCTGGCATTTAGTAAAGCTACTTGAGCCTGACTATTTTTGAAAGCCTTTGGAGATGGATATAATGTTGAATCCTACCTGGTCGTAGGTGATTAGTTCTTACAGAGAGTGTCATTCCACAGTATGATGATGAATGTGATAACTGTTTTATCATTTTAATTGATTTAATTTTTCGTTAACATATTGGAATATATACCTTTTAGCGTCACCTATGATTGAAGTGACATTTAAAGCTTAGAAAACAATAAATATTCCCCAAATTAGGCCAAATAGGAATTTGCTACTACTAAAAAAATATGTAATTTGAGTGATTAATTTGTAATTTAATCTGTTCATTTCACCCACCAGATATCAATTTAACTTCAATTGACCTTTTCCAGATACACTAGCTCTGAACCATTGGCCTTGCTAATATAATGATCATTGTGCCTTTATTTCTGCTCTTTGACTTTCCAGGTGTTTAATTACTTTTTTCAAGACAAGAGAAAAGGAATTTTGAATTACTGCTATCATTAAGTACATATCCAGAGGTTAACCTTTGCTTCTTTGTCCTATATCAGTGATGGCGAACCTATGGCACGGGTGCCCCAGGTGGCACGTGGAGCCATGTCTGCCGGCACGCGAGTCATTGCCTTAGCTCAACTGCAGTATGCATGAGTGCTCCCGCCAACTGATTTTTGGTTTGCACGATGGCTCTGGGAGGGCATTTTTAGCTTCTGGAGGGTCTCCAGGGGGATGGAGGAGGCCGTTTTTGCCCTCCCTGGGCTCCAGGGAAAAACAGGACTACTGGGCACACCAGAAATGGGGAAATGGGCTGTTTCTGGCCTTCAGAGGGCCTCCAGGGGGCAGGGGAGGCAATTTTCGCCCTCCGCAGGCATTGAATTATGGGTGTGGGCACCCGCGCAGGCACAATAATGTCCTATATGCTAGGTAAAATTTGATACATACACAGTATTTTAAAATGACTAATTCAATTACATTATCTCTCTATCTTATTTCCTGTTTGATGAAGAATTCTACAGAAGTCTCAAGATAGTACATAACTCAGTTGTTTAAAAATGTACTTTGCAGTTGTTGATACTGGATTATTCCCCTCTGATGAATCAGGATAGATTTATTTCATATATACATTGCATCTGTTGGACACACGTTTGGGCACAACCCTTTTAATTTTGCTGTCTATTATTGTCCATTACAGGGTATAATTCATACAATTAAACGGAAACATATCAGAGAAAATTAGGACTTTTTTGTTTGCTTTTATTTGCTTAAAATAGAATAGTGTAATGGCAGTACATTTGAGTAGCATTATACAGTGCTACATAACTCAATTATTGCAGCAGAAATGGTTAGTGGTTTCTCTTTTTCACATTAGGAATAAGAGAGCTAATGATTTCTGAGGGCAGCCTATATTGTGAATAATTTCCCTCTTTTAAAACCAGGTTCACAATCTCCATAATGACTTGTGAAGATCTTCCAGCATGGTGTTCTGAAGCTGTCAGAGTTGTATTAGTATTAAGTCTACTGAATTTTTTATGGTTTTGTGTTGTTATTTGTGTTAACTCTAAGCAGTTCTTCCTGCTGGTGGCACTCAATTGCGATGGATCAGGAAAAAATTTGGATATTGAAAGATAAAACTAGAGGTAAGAATAGGTGTGGGCAGAAAGAAACACAGACAGGTAGTCCTTAGCTTATGACTGATCACTTAGTGATTATTTCAAGTTACAAAGGAGCTCCCCAAAGTTCCTTATAACCCAGTTTCAAAGCCTGACCCCCATGGTCTTGTGACTGCCTTTTGACTGCTTGCGGGTTGTTTTCATGTACACCAAAACCAAAGAAATAAGCTTACTTCATTACTCTTTCCATCTCAAAGGAAGTCCTGATAAAGGTTCTTTTACCTCTGCTTGGTTGAATTTGTTTTTGCTTTTTCTTCATCAGTTGTCTCTTTCATCATTTCATATCCTGGACCTAGAAACATAGAAACATAGAAGATTGACGGCAGAAAAAGACCTCATGGTCCATTTAGTCTGCCCTTATACTATTTTCTGTATTTTATCTTAGGATGGATATATGTTTATCCCAGGCATGTTTAAATTCAGTTACTGTGGATTTACCAACCACGTCTGCTGGAAGTTTGTTCCAAGCATATACTACTCTT
Source organism: Erythrolamprus reginae (assembly GCF_031021105.1). NCBI lineage: Eukaryota > Metazoa > Chordata > Lepidosauria > Squamata > Dipsadidae > Erythrolamprus > Erythrolamprus reginae. The sequence continues at coordinate 103,027,438 of NC_091963.1, read as the reverse complement.
TCAGTAAAATAATATTTTCTCACATTGCTTCTGATCTTTCCTCAGATTGTGTCCCCTTGTTCTTGTGTTCACGTTCCTATTAAAAACACTTCCCTCCTGAACCTTATTTAACCTTTTCACATATTTAAATGTTTCGATCATGTCCCCCCCTTTCCCTTCTGTCCTCCAGACTATACAGATTGAGTTCATTAAGTGTTTCCTGATAAGTTTTATGCTTAAGACCTTCCACCATTTTTGTAGACCTCTTGTTAAACCAGGCAGCTCTGTAGGATCCATAATCATAGAGACTCCATACGGGTACAATTTGATCCAGGACTCTTCTATGTTATTCCAGGCCATAATTAAGACCTCTGAACCATGATTAGAGCTTTGGGATAAACTATAATATAATTAATGATGGATCTATAATATAATCCCATTGGGCACTCAGTCACCTGGGACCAGCCAGTCAAATAGGGTCTTTTTCTCAGCAACAGAAAGAAGTTAGAGAACACTGCAAGATCAAAAGGGAGAACTGTGAACAGCAAGGGACTGATATTAACATCCTCCAGCACCAGATAATGTTGCCATTTCCCCAAGACAAAAAACAGGTCAAATAAGACTTCTTTTGTGGTGTCCTCTCATGAACCTGTATGAGGTCCGTTGATGCCATAGTAGTCAAAAATCCCAAGCAGTTTCTGACTATGGGGATAGAGAAATCAAGTTGAACTCCTCCAGACCTTCAAACGAGGTCTGTTTTACTGCAAACATAGTAGCTGGACCATAGAGAGATTAGCAGTGCTCTTAACTGATCTGCCCTTGAAGCTTGGAAGTGCACATTTCAGAGAAATGACACAAATGTAACAAGCTCACGTATGCCTCAATGACATCTGACCATGTTTTGGTAATGCACGCGAGGTCAATCTTCTTGTCCAGGATCAGATGGAGGACCAAGGCAACCTTATTACCATATGATCTATCATTAAGTAATAACAGCTGGATTTCAAGGTTTATGAAGTCTCCTAGAAATAAGGCCTTGAGACTGAGCAGATGGGCTGGTTTCCAAGGTGAGAATTATAACATTTCTGGTTTCTGATGTTGCAGCATGATTTAGATAAGATGGAGATACTTGTACTCCTCTGCAATTATAATTAAAACTCCCAGTTATCACAACCCCTATGATTGATGGTGAGTGATAGTGACGTTGCCTCCCTTGATTTAAAGAGAACCAGGTGCTGCTTTCCCTGGTACAAGTTGACATTTAGAGTAAACAGGGTTTTTATGCCAAAAACCAAGTTCAGCCAACAAAATCTTATTGCCTCAAAATGTAATAACTAAGACAATTGGAATCATTCTTACTTTGCTGGAAAATGTCCTAGCAGCCAGTTCTTTCAAAAATACTACTGTTTGCTTTCTCTTAAATTTATTAATTCTCAGATTTAATTTATTTCCAATCCCTGCCAGATATAATAACATAAAATGAAAATTTGAAATGGTGGTACATAACACCCAATGACTCTGTCCATATATTTGACTAACAACAACCAATTAAAAAGTTACATTTTTTGTGGATTTTAACAGAAAAGGCAGCCAAATTAAAATAAATCCAAAGAATTTTATTTAGAAAAGATAAAACAGTATTGCAAAATATCACTGCATAGAGGATGTAGTGACAGCAACTATTGGAATAAGTGTTTAAGATGTAGCTTTTCCCACAAGCATTTGAATCTAGTTCAATAAAGTCAGTTTTGGTTACTTAATTTTTTATATGTGATGGTTGTTTTATATTTTACATACTGGGTTGTTTTTAAAAGTTGTATAAAGGGTTTTTTTCTGTTTACTTAGTTACACATTGCCCAAAATCACATTGTTTTGAATGTGGCCTAAAAATACATCTATCCCTTTAACTATTCTTAGTAGATAGATTTATTTTATCTTTGCTTGATATAGCTACCACAAATAGGCCATAAAGTGATTTCAGAATATTTTATTACATGTGTTTATCACATGTGTTTCTCCTATTTTTCTGATACCCGTATAAATGGGATCCAGAAGAAGTAGGAAGAAGTGCTAAGCAGAAATGTTGTCCATTGTCTGAATCTTCCATATCCATTACAGTTCAGCAGTAGCAGTCTTGCACAACCTGTTGCCCTGGGGAGATGAAGGTCAATACTATTTGCTCTTCTGACATGGAGTTACAGGAGCTGACGTCAAATATGTCTGCAAGCTTGAAATATCTTCAAATTATCATGAACCTGTACTATAAAAAATAGCAAATACAGAAAATGACTGCCCACACACCATTCTGAACTTTTATATCTCAGAGGAACCCTTGAAATAGTTTTTAGATCATTTGAATCCCTGCATAAAAATCAACCCACCCACCCCCAAAGTATACAATAAAATTCATTTCTAACATACAGTCCATGTTTTACAACAGCAAAGAGACTGCTGGCAGCTGAGTTGTAATGTATAAAAATAGCATTTGTGGCATTCGAAGATCAAAAAACAATCTTCATTTATTTTTCAATTCCAGTTTCTCGTGGGACTCCAGCTTTGGGAATCTTTGAGAAGGCATAAACACCTTCCAGTGATGTTACCTAGTTCTTAACAGTAGTTGTCCTGAGAGTAATCCAGTGTTTTGGATAATAATCTAAAAAAAACCAATATATATGCTTACGTATTCACATGCTTATATGAAGCGTGTAAATATATATTGAATCTATGCATTATTTATTCAATTACAAAAAAAGATACGTTAGCTCTAAAAACATGATAATTATTTTTGTAAAAATTTGCCTTCTGGTTTTTGGTGGTTTTTTTGAGGCCATCACTGCATCCACCAAAGAAATTGTTTTGCCCTGTTTATCCAGTAGTCAGAACAAATAATTTGTTTTAGACCCTAAAGAACCATCTGCCTATTGATGTCAATGTGCAAAGAAGTTATTATCCCACAAAGTAACCATCCATGTTCAGAAACGAGCAATTGTTCTCAACTTACAATCACAATTGACCCAAAATTTCTGTTGCTAAGAAAGATGGTTGAGTGAGTCTCATCTTAAGACTTTTCTTGCCAGGATCATTAAATCAGTGCAAGTTATTAAATTAGTAACATGCCTGTTAAATGAATCTAACTTATCCATTGATTTTGTTTGTCAGAAACATTGGACACTGCAACAGTTATAAATACATGCTAGTTGCCAAGCGTCTGTATTTACATAACCATAGATATGTTGCAACATGTGGAAAGAGCTCATAAATCACTTTTTCACTTGAATGATCACTAAATGAGTGGTTGTAAATTGAGAACTGTGTAATTGTGTAGATTACTGAGACTGAATATGTTAATATGCACCAGGCAAACAGCTAATTTGGTAAAATGTAATGTTTATGCTAAGTAAAAAGGAAGATAATTACTGATCCTAGTTGTATTGAATAAATGTTCTGTATAGAATAGGAGAGAGGCAGTGGAAAGTAAATTTTTATTAACTGTAGAATACCTGCAAAACAACTTTAGGATATTAAATCTCAGATAAATTGTGCTTCCTTAAATGTAAGGCGATAGCAAAACTTTTTTAAGAAATGAAAATTAGCATTTCCAAAAACAAGGCAGATAGTGATTTCCCAGCATAAATATCATGGAATAAAAGAGAATTTAGATTTAATTCCAAAGCAAATATTACAGTCTTAAGTTGAGTTTCTGAGATGTGTCTTAGAATAGAATTTTTAGCAAAGTGTAATTGTGAGTAGAATTGCTACATACATTATAGAAGATACATGCATTACTTTATTTTGGAGTGGGAAAAACAGCACAAAGGATAAACCAGAAATCAAACTTCCAGTTTGCCCATTGGACTGTTTTGGGGTTTTTTGCACTCCTGGGATTCAGGAAAGCCCCCAAAGGGCGAAACAGCCTTCCCAAGGCCGAAAACCAGCTGACCAGTGCGCTCCTGTGTGCTGGAGCTGACATAGGATAATGCCTCATGCCCTTCAATATGGCTCCATGTGCCACCTGTGGCACATGTGCCACAAGTTCGCCATCATTATCCTAGTTTTACAATGAATTATAATTTTGTTGATCTTTAATCAATATAGAATGCACATCACAGTATGCATTTTAATCAGATTTATTTTCAAAATGTACATCTTTCAGGCTACAATAGCTTATATTAATACATGTTGCACTAACATATTCAGGAAAAGCAAAACTCAAATTTTAATTGTAGATCACCCTGGTTGATAGAAATTGCATCTCTTTTGCAGGAATTTATCTAGGAATGTAGCACTAAGACTTATTTACTATTTCATAGTACTTTATACCCCTTTCTAAGCACTTTACACACATACACCCCAAATTTGAGTCCTCATAAATCTCTAATTTGAACCAGTGTATTATTTCCTTTGTATTTTAGACTAATTGTTGTGATGGTCCCATAGATAATACTTATTTTCATCTCAACTTTTATCTAAATGTTCAGAAAGGCATACTTTTCATAAGCAATGACAATTAGGCTGAGGGAAAGTGACTGATCCACAAACATTTAGTGAGATTGTTGAGGTTTCACTTCCTTCACCCAAGTTCACCACTTTAGGCAATACATTATATAAATTAAAAGGCATTAGTCAACCGGTTACACAAGAATGAAAAATAATTGACAGACAGGCATGTTGACTGCTAACTGCTAATAGTCTTGACAAAGAAGTAACAGTTCCCCTTCAAATGGTATGATAGTGGCTTTAATATACAATACATGCTCCATGTATACTAAGGTATACAGTGATCCCTCGATTTTCGCGATCTCGATCTTCGCGAAACGGCTACACCACGATTTTTCAAAAAAATATTAATTAAAAAATACTCCACGGTTTTTTTGCTATACCGCGGTTTTTCCCACCCGATGACGTTACTCTCTTCCTTCCTTTCTCATCTTTCTTTCTCTCTCTCTTTCTCTATCTTGCTTCTTCCTCTCTCACACTCTCTTCCTCCCTCTCTCATCTCTTTCTTTCCTTCTCTCTCTTTCTCTATCTCTCCCCCTCTTGCTCGCGGGCGGCGGGCAGGCAGCAGCGAGGAGCCGAAGATCGGGGTTTCCCCTTTGCGTGGACGGCGGGGAAGACCCAGGGAAGGTTTCTTCGGCTGCCCAGCAGCTGATCTGCTCGGCAGCGCGGCGGCAGCGCGGAGCCGAAGATCGGGGTTTCCCCTTTGCGTGGGCGGCGGGGAAGACCCAGGGAAGGTTTCTTCGGCTGCCCAGCAGCTGATCTGCTCGGCAGCGCGGCAGCAGTGAGGAGCCGAAGATCGGGGTTTCCCCTTTGCGTGGGCGGCGGGGAAGACCCAGGGAAGGTTTCTTCGGCCGCCCAGCAGCTGATCTGCTCGGCAGCGCTGCTGCAGGAGGACCCGTGTCCGAAAGCCGGTGAGAGGGGTGGATCGGGCGGGCGAGCGCCGAGCGCCGGGCGGGCGGTAGCGGCGAGGGCGCCGGACGTGCTGGGGGGGGCGGGGGCAGCCGACATTCAAAGCAATCTTTGTCGGCTTCCGCACTTTCATCACTCCCCGGCTCCACCATCTGCGCATGCGCGGCCATGGAAAAAAGGGCGCGCATGCGCAGATGGTGTTTTTACTTCCGCACCACTATATCGTGAAAAATCGATTATCGCGAGAGGTCTTGGAACGTAACCCTCGCGATACTCGAGGGATCACTGTATTGACATTGTTGACATTGATGCATTATGTGCCATTGAAGTTACATTCCGCAAATGCTGATGGCTTGCAGGTGGTTAATGATTCTGTTTACATATTTTATTAGATAGGCAAAAGAATTGGAACTTTGGAACAAAAACTGAAAGTTTCTGCTTTGGGGAAATAAATATTTTGTTAGCCCAATATGAGAAGTCCCAAATTAAGTACAGTAATACCTCGTCTTAGGAACCTAATTGGTTCCGGAAGGAGGTTCGTAAGGCGAAAGGTTCGTAACATGAAACAATGTTTCCCATTGGAAACAATGTAAAAGTGATTAATGCGTATAGGGGGGAGGGAATCCCAAAATGGCGCTCCGCTGGGCGCCGCTGCTCGCCTGTCACCTTTTAAAACAGCCGGGAAGCTTCTCGGCGTTCTCCCGAACCCGAACTTTTCGGGTTCGGGAGGCCGCCGAGAAGTGCTGCCGCCCGCCTGTCACCTTCTTAAACAGCGGGGGGGGGCCCTTCTCGGCGTTCTCCCGAACCTGGAAATTTGGGTTTGGGTTCCGGAGGCCGCCGAGAAGCGCCCGGCTGTTTCAGAAGGTTGCAGCCGGGCGGCGGATCTTGGTGAAGCGCCATTTTTGCGATCGGCGGCGGCGTTTTTGGCCGATCTGGAGGCTGGAAAGGAGGTGGGGAATCCCAATAGGGAATTCCATGGGCGGAGCTTTGATGTCATGAAGACGTCCTTCCTGGTCGGCAGAATCTTTCAGCTGTGGCGAGGGGGGCGTTTGCCCAGGTTCGCCTGGTGCACCAGTTGCGGCCCTATTTGGACCGGGAGTCACTGCTCACAGTCACTCATGCCCTCAAGGCTCGACTACTGTAATGCTCTCTACATGGGGTTACCTTTGAAAAATGTTCGGAAACTTCAGATCATGCAGAATGCAGCTGCGAGAGCAATCATGGGCTTCCCCAGGTATGCCCATGTTACACCAACACTCCGCAGTCTGCATTGGTTGCCGATCAGTTTCCGGTCACAATTCAAAGTGTTGGTTATGACCTATAAAGCCCTTCATGGCATCAGACCAGAATACATCTGGGTCCGCCTTCTGCTGCACGAATCCCAGCGACCGGTTAGGTCCCACAGGGTCGGTTTTTCTCCATGCCCCGTCAACTAAACAATGTCGTCTAGCGGGACCCACGGGAAGAGCCTTCTCTGTGGCGACCCCGATCCTCTGGAACCATTTCCCCCCGGAGATCAGAATTGCCCCCACCCTCCTTGCCTTTCGTAAGGTCCTTAAAACCCACCTCTGTCGTCAGGCTTGGGGGAACTGAACTACCATTTCCCCCCCTAGGCCTATACAATTTATGCATGGTATGTTTGTGTGTATGTTTGGTTTTAAATAAGGTTTTTAAAATTATTTTAAACATTAGATTTGTTATATGCTGTTTACTACTGTTGTTAGCCGCCCCGAATCTACGGAGAGGGGTGGCATATAAATCTAATAAATAAATAAATAATAAATAAATATTCCCAACCCTAATCTCTTCCGGGAGGCTCTTCTGAACCAATGGTCCCTTCCAGCTGCAGGACCAGCTCATTCATCTAAAGATAAAAAGTTCTTCAATGTAGTACCTTCCTATGAGGAACTCATCTCACTCTTTAAAGTAGACGAGCCAATCAAATCACTCCATTCAGCTACTGCTATGCCAGGAGAGGCCGAAGAAGTGATGAAGGCTGAGGATCGCAGGCTGGAACAGATGCTGGAGAAAAGCCATCAAGCAGATGCTTGGGCTATTAAATCAGCCTCTTCAGCCCCCTTCTTTGCCAAAGCTGTTAGTCTGGCTATAACAAATTCAACACCGTATTTCCCTAGAAGACCTAAGAGGAAAACAGAGACCTCAATAAACTCTTTGCTTTGGCCCAGCACATTACGGACACCATGCTTCAAGCTTCCTGCTTCACAGCGAAATCCATTGAAGCATCCACCGTGGCCAGAAGGCTCCATTTGCTTAAGCCCTGGCAAGCAGCCGTCCGTCAAAAGTGGCAGTTAGCTATAGGTCCACTTCAGCGCAAGAATCTCTTTGGAGAACTACTAGACCCACTCCTTACCAAAACGTCCGATAAGAGGAAGATCCTTGGACCCACCATTAAGAAGACAACTCACAAGGTTTAATCCTTACTTTCGTCGTTCCTTTTGCCAACCAGACCCCAACGATGCCATGCCAAGAACTACAGGTCAGTTTGCTTTTCATTCCCAATCCCAATCAGACAGCGGTTCTAGGGGCAGAAGTAACAGGGGTCAGAGAGGTAACCAATCTTCCAAATCCTTTAAACGTTCCAGGTGGTAATTTCTCAGATATTCAGATCATGGTCACCATGGACGCCAGCCTACTGGATTCGGGAGCCCACACCTCGGAGATGGTAACCCATGGGACATGGTCCCCCAATAGAGGCTCAACAACCATTCAACTGGCTGGAGCAGAGCAGTCCACCTAGTCCTGAAGCATTTTCACCATCTAATTCACGCGCAACATGTACTAATATTGACAGACAACATCGCAAACAAGAGTCGCATATGCCATCAGGGTGAGTCTTGATGCATGAAGCAATGAGATTGGACCTGTGAGCCAAGAGGCATCTCCAATCCCTCTTGGCAGACCACATCTCAGAGAAGCTCAATTTTCAAGCAGATTGGCTCTCCCATCAGACACTGGATCCAGGCAAATGGCATCTCCTCCCGGCATTGTTCAACTAGATTGGTCTCCAATTCGGACTCCCTACAGTCAACCTCTTTGTGACCACAGCCAATGCTCAACTTACCCCTATTCTTTTCCTGGTACTCACACCCGGGAGCGGAGGCAACAAACGCTGTAAGGACGCTTGGCCCCAAGAACTCCTCTATGCCTTTTCACCCATTCCAGTTTTAACAGACCTCATCCATAAAATCCTGTTGGGGTTATTCCAGATACACTCGTCCACAACTCGGCAGAGTCTCTGGCTGAGGCCTGGAACAAGGCTGCAGTGGAGGCTCTTGACTGAATTGCGCTGTTGCGACCTCTCCGTGGCGCTAGACCCCGTAGAGCCCCATGGTTCAACGAGGAGCTCCGGGAGTTGAAACGCCAGAAGAGACGTCTAGAGAAGCGATGGAGGAAGAGTAAGTGTGAATCCGATCGAACACTTGTAAGAGCTCACATTAAGACTTACAAAGTGGCGCTCAAGGCGGCAAGATGCGCGTATCATGCTACCTTGATTGCATCAGCGGAATCACACCCGGCCGCTCTGTTTAGGGTGATCCGCTCCCTTCTTAACCAGGGGGGAGTTGGGGAACCCTTGCAGAGTAGTGCCGAGGATTTTAACATGTTTTTCACAGATAAAATCGCTCAGATCCGGGCGGACCTCGACTCCAATTGGGAAACAGAGTTGACTGATAACGATTCAGTCGAGGTGACTGGGGCCCGTACTTGTCCACCTGTCTGGGAAGATTTTGATCTGGTGACACCTGATGAAGTGGACAAGGCCATTGGAGCTATGAGTTCCGCCATCTGTTTGCTGGATCCGTGTCCCTCCTGGCTGGTTTCGGCCAGCAGGGAGGTGACACGGAGCTGGGTCCAGGAGATTGTCAACGCTTCTCTGGGGAGGGGGTCCTTTCTGGATCCCTACAAGGAAGCACTTGTGCGCCCCCTCCTCAAGAAGCCTTCCCTGGACCCAGCCATTCTTAACAACTACCGTCCAGTCTCCAACCTTCCCTTTATGGGGAAGGTTGTTGAGAAGGTGGTGGCGCTCCAACTCCAACAGTCCTTGGAAGAAGCCGATTATCTAGGTCCTCAGCAGTCAGGATTCAGGCCCAGCTACAGCACGGAAACTGCTTTGGTCGCTCTGATGGATGATCTCTGGCGGGCCCGGGACAGGGGTTTATCCTCTGTCCTGGTGCTCCTTGACCTCTCAGCGGCTTTTGATACCATCGACCATGGTATCCTTCTGCGCCGGCTGGGGGGGTTGGAGGTGGGAGGCACTGTTCTTCAGTGGTTCTCCTCCTACCTCTCTGGTCGGTCGCAGTTGGTGTTAGTGGGGGGTCAGAGGTCATCCTCTAGGTTGCTCCCTTGTGGGGTGCCTCAGGGGTCGGTCCTCTTCCCCCTGCTATTTAATATCTACATGAAACCGCTGGGTGAGATCATCCAAGGGCATGGGGTGAGGTATCATCAATATGCAGATGATACCCAGCTTTACATCTCCACCCCTTGTCCAGTCAGTGAAGCAGTGGAAGTGATGTGCCGGTGCCTGGAGGCTGTTGGGGCCTGGATGGGTGTCAACAGACTCAAACTCAACCCTGATAAGACGGAGTGGCTGTGGGTTTTGCCTCCCAAGGACAATTCCATCTGTCTATCCATTACCCTGGGGGGGGGGGAATTATTAACCCCCTCAGAGAGGGTCTGCAACTTGGGCGTCCTCCTCGATCCACAGCTCACATTAGAGAAACATCTTTCAGCTGTGGCGAGGGGTTTGCCCAGGTTCGCCTGGTGCACCAGTTGCGGTCCTATTTGGATTGGGAGTCACTGCTCACAGTCACTCATGCCCTCATCAACTCGAGGCTCGACTACTGTAACGCTCTCTACATGGGGCTACCTTTGAGAAGTGTTCGGAAACTTCAGATCGTGCAGAATGCAGCTGCGAGAGCAATCATGGGCTTTCCCAAATATGCCCATGTCACACCAACACTCCGCAGTCTGCATTGGTTGCCGATCAGTTTCCGGTCACAATTCAAAGTGTTGGTTATGACCTATAAAGCCCTTCATGGCATCGGACCAGGTTATCTCCGGGACCGTGTTCTGCCGCACGAATCCCAGCGACCAATTAGGTCCCACAGAGTTGGCCTTCTCCGGGTCCCGTCAACTAAACAATGTCGTTTGGCGGGACCCAGGGGAAGACCCTTCTCTGTGGCGGCCCCGGCCCTCTGGAACCAACTCCCCCCAGAGATTAGAATAGCCCCCACCCTCCTTGCCTTTCGCAAGCTTCTTAAAACCCACCTTTGTCGCCAGGCATGGGGGAATTAAGATATTCTTTCCCCCTCGGCTTCCACAATTTATGTATGGTACGTTTGTATGTATGATTGGTTTTTAAAATAAGGGTTTTTAGCTTCTTTAGTATTGGATTGTCGCATGTTGTTTTTATTACTGTTGTTAGCCGCCCCGAGTCTACGGAGAGGGGCGGCATACAAATCCAATGAAATGAAATGAATGTAAGCAAGGAGTTAATTTGTCTGGGCCTGGTGCTTTTCCTGGCTTCTGTTTATGAAATAGATCTTGCAATTTCTTTTCTGTGATCATCAGGTGTTGTGAACCCCAATAGGATGGGGTCAGTTGTAGGAGGTTTGGCTTTTGTTGGTGTGTCTGGGATGGAGGTGTGGAGATTGGTGGGCTGTAGTTTCCTTTCAAACCTGCAGTAGGTTTGAAGGTCAGAAGCAGGATTCGTCAAAGGTGGGATATGAGGTGTTACATTTTTTCAAAGAAATGTATGGACATTGTTAACTTGTGATAAACAAAGACATCAGGTATTAGAGATATTGATTGTTTTGAAATTGTAGGTGTCATACTAGTGCAGTGTCATTGATAGAAACCCTGATGTTTACAGAACATTGTACAGCACTTGAGCTTTCTTTATAATGATTTATTACAGACAGAGATACATCATATGACCTGTTTGCCATTTTGTGTGATATTCTGATGTAATGCGAACATATTTTAATTATGTAGATGAGAACTTTGCCAGGAAGAACAGTTGCAAAATTTTTGTTCTTATCAACAGAGAAAAAATAGCATGTTTCCCATTTCTCTATTCCTTCAAATAGGCAAATAAGTTAGCAGTTAGATTTATAAGCTGAATGTTTTTAACCTCCAATACATAAAATGAGAAGGACTGATTCCTGGTGTAGGCATCATTGGCAAAGCTCATAATTTGACAAAATAGCTGCTGCTGGCTCTACAAACATCCATTGTTATTGCTTGTTTGTGTCCTTTATATAAGAATAAAAGTACAGGTAGTCCTTGCTTACAGATTGTCTCATTTAGCAATGGTTTGAAGTTAACAATAGTGTTCTTTAAAAAAAAACCTTATGTTTACAACTGTTACAGTGTTCTTGTGTCATGTGATTGTCATTTGGCCACTTCATAACTGGCATGCATTTATGATCATCACAATGTCCCATGGTCATTGCTTGCTTGCTTGCTTGCTTGCTTCACAACCAACCTGACAAGCAGAGTTGATTCAGAAAGCTAACTTAAAATCCTACATCAAAATACTTTTTATTTTTATTCTGTGGTTTTAAAAAGTATTTGATTTTGATACAAAAGTTATCTAAGTCTTACACTTTACAAACCTAGAGTTTACCATAGCTATCATGTGTAAATAATCCTTTTAAATTTGCACTTACGTAACATGTCACTTGATTTTTCTGTTAGAATGCTGAGAATTGTTACAATATTATTTTTCAGAGATGTAAAAATGTTTCATATTCAGATTTGTAGTACAGTGGAACCCCGACATAAGAGCTGCTCTACTTAAGAGCAACTTGAGATAAGAGCTGGGAGGGGAGAGATATTTTTGTTCTACTTACAAGCCCAAATTCGAGATACAAGCGCCAAGGAGCTGTCTCCTGAAGCCAAACGCTAACTTCCGCGTTCGGCTTCAGGAGACAGCTGCGAAGCGGCGCGCGTGTTTTAAAAGGTTGCAGCCGGCCTGGGGGGCTCGGGGGGGTGCTTGCAGCTTTCTTTCTTGCTCTTTTTCTTTCTCTCTTTTACCTTCCCTTCCTCTATTTCTTCTTTTCTTTCTCCTTCCCACCTTCTTCCCTCCCTCCCTCCCTTCACTCATTCCTCTCTTACTCTCCCCTTTCATAAGTTTCCTTGCTTCCTTCCTCTGTTCCTGTCCCTTCCCCCTTTCTTTCTTTCTTTCTTTCTTTCTTTCTTTCTTTCTTTCTTTCTTTCTTTCTTTCTTGCTCTTTTTCTTTCTCTTTTACCTTCCCTTCCTCTATTTCTTCTTTTCTTTCTCCTTCCCACCTTCTTCCCTCCCTCCCCTCCCTCCCTCCCTTCACTCATTCCTCTCTTACTCTCCCCTTTCATAAGTTTCCTTGCTTCCTTCCTCTGTTCCTGTCCCTTCCCTCTTTCCTTCCTTCCTTCCCACCCTCCGTCCATTCATTCACCCATTCCTCTCTTGATCGCTTAAAGCCGGTCCCCTGCTGCAAAAAGGGTTGGGGACCTCTGTCCTACAGGATTGGGTGGCAGAGAAGTTGAACATATGTAAATTTAAAAGTTTAAGAAAGTTTACAAGTTAAGTGAAAGAAACTTCATTATTCATTTATATGTACATGTACATTTCTTCATTAAAAACATGTCTTTCTGCATAATTTAGACTAACTTTGTGAGTTTTTTGAGGGCTGGAATCAATTAAAATTATTTACATTAATTCCTATGGGGAAAAGTCGTTCGAGATAAGAGCTGCTCGACTTAAGAGCCCAGGTCCGGAACGAATTAAACTCGTATCTCGAGGTACCACTGTACTGTATTAATATTTACTGCACATTGATTTTTAATAAATTAATTTCATTTGTTATTTTAGTGCATAGTTTGTCTCTTTGTACATGCACATATTGTCGCTGTTAGCCGCCCCGAGTCTCTGGAGAGGGGCGGCATACAAATCCAATAAATAAATAAATAAATAAATATACACTATAAGTAGTTAATGAGGCCCAAAAGTTTTCATAATCTGATACAGTAAACAGCAATTGATAATGTCTGCGTACCTAGATTAAATGAGGTGAGGGCAAACCCAAAAGTAGTTTTAGAAAACTAGATACTAATTAAAGATCTGTTCAGGCATGGACATTTTTTTTCCTTGGGTGGAGGCCATTATATTTCTCCCATGACATATTGGGTGCATCTGGGATTAACTGGATTTTCTTATTTTTCTGAGTTTTAAAGGAGTAAAAAATAATTTTAATATTTTAAGCCCAAGGCATACAACATGAAGGCCGCAATTGAATTTCTGCAAAATTATCAGAGGTTTTAGGAAAGTAGGAGTTGGAATATTTTAGCCCTGCCCTTTTTAGTGTCATCTCTTCAGCCCTTGCAGGCTGAACTCTTGAAATAGGAATGGAAAAATGGTGCTGTCCAGGGAACCAAAAACATTGCCTGTCATTATATATATATATATATATATATATATATATATATATATATATATATATATATATATATATATATATATGTCACATGTTTAAGCTGAATTTGAAAATTAAGGGATATATATATATATATATATCAAGAATAGTCCTAAAAATGCGAGTTCCAGGTACATACGTGTATATATATATATATATATATCAAGAATAGTCCTAAAAATGCGAGTTCCAGGTACATACGTGAATGATGAGGCAGCAGCCATCTCGATCACCGGAACTGAGATTCTGGCACGGGATGAAACCAAGGGAGGTCGCCTCCTAAAAGAAGCCTGGTTCTCGAATGAAAATTCTTTAAATAGACACATCGATATGCCATCGGCATACCAGGCTTTAAGGCACCAACAACGACTTAAAGGAGATGGGTCATTAAGATTGGACACAGCCCCCAGCAGAATTCCCCAGGCCAGACATAGAAACCAGCCACATGAGGGTGGGATAACCCCCGAGAAACAAGGGAACATACTGGAGCAATACGGAGGTAGAGGTGGAGGGGCACAATTTAAGTCTAACATAGAGGACAAGGGGGGATTAGAACAGTGTAGACCTAGGACGAGGACATGGGTAAAAAAATTGCAAGAGCAGACATGTACCATTATAAACAGTAACAACGACAATGGGGGGAAGAAAGGAATACCAAACACCTCCGAAGCATTGCCCCACAACTCCACCCCCTCCCTTGGGGAGGGAAAAAGGCAACAGACACGAGTAAAAGCGGCAGGTCTCCCTACAACCAGCAGGATTAAGCCTCACAATTCCACCCCCTCCCTTGGGATGGGAAAAAGGCAACAAACACGAGCAAAAGAGGTAGATCTCCCTTCAGCCAGCATGATTAAGCCCACAATTAGGCTTACCGCAGGGGGGAGGGAAGGGTGTGGCCCCGTGACACGGGCAATGAGCAGACTGAGTAATGCTTTATAAAGATGTTTGTCTCCCACGGCATTTTAAAACTCTGACGAAGTTAGCAGCACGCTAACGAAAGCTAAGTGATTTTATTAAAGTTTCTATGTTCCGGTGATCGAGATGGCTGCTGCCTCATCATTCATATATATATATATGTAGATTGTATATTCATATATATATATATGTAGATTGTTCTGAGTTCGGGTTTTGCCCTGTGTAGTCTTTGTGTTGTTTTAAATGGAATGTTTGCAACTGACATTTCTTCCTAGTATGTAGTGTGGGGGTGGAGATTTGCTTTGAATGTAGCAAATAGATTGGGTGACCACGTTTCAGTGATCTGATTGGTTGGTGTAATCATAGTTATTAGAAGGAATGATATGGAGATTTTTTTGAGGTGTTTTGTTTAAGGCTGATTTCCAAATATAAAATTCTAAAATCATAATTATTAGAAGGATTGACATGCTGATTATTATGAAGTGTTTATTTTGTTTAAGGCTGGTTTCCAAATCTCTGGCAGGCGGGAGGTATCATCTCTTTTATTTAGACAAAGGGGTCTTCTCTCAATTTCGATAGCTTCTAGAGAAATTCTTCTATATAAATTCTCTGTTTTGTGGAGTAATTTAGTTTTTTCAAAGTCAATTTCGTGCCCTGTTTTTTTAATGTGCTGGACAAGGGAGGAGGTCTTTTCTTGTTTTTTGACTGCATTCACATGTTCTGCTATGCGTTGGCTCACTCTTCGGTTAGTTTGTCCAATGTATGTGGCTGCACATGTTTTGCAAGGGATTTCATAGATTCCTTGGTATTCCAATTGGATTTTATCTTTGGGGCTCCTTAGGATATTAGATATTTTTTGGTTAGTGCAAAATGAGGTTTTGATGTTATGTTTGTGCAGAATTTTACTAATTTTATCCGTGGTGCCTTTGATGTAAGGAAGGATGGTGGTGCCATTGTCCTGTTCTTGATCTTGTTTTTTGGGGGGTGTCTCTTTATTGATTAGTTTTGTTATTGTTTTCTCTTTGAATCCATTAGAAATTAGTACATCTTTGAGTTTGTTCAATTCAGTTTTTAAGTGCTCATGGTCAGCTAAGCGTTTGGTTCTGGTGATGAGAGTTTTGGCCACTGAGGTGATTTGTGCGGGGTGGTGGTGTGAGTGTGCATTTAGATAACGGTTGGTATGGGTTTTCTTTTGGTAGATAGTATGTCCTGGGCTGCCATTGGGTTTTTTATAGACCAGTACATCTAGAAAGGGAAGTTGATCATTGATTTCTGTTTCCATAGTAAACTGTATTTTGGGGTGTAGGCTGTTGAGATGTGTGAGGAAATTGTCTAGTTTTTCTTTACCATGTGGCCAAATTACAAAGGTATCATATCTTTATTTTGGTTCATATTAAACAATTTTGGTTATTTTTCGCTTTGTCATCTTTAGAGTTGGATAGCCTTCTGAACCATTTCTCCCAGGCCTTGTAGAACTCTGAATCATTTTTGTTCTGAATTTCCATTGTTAATTTTGTTAGTTCGGCACATTCCATAATTTTAGTAATGATGGTTAGATTTGTCGGAATGCCTTCGTTTTTCCAATGTTGTGCATATGTTAGTCTGGCGGCCGTTAGTATTTGGATGGTGAGGTATCTGTCTTCTTTACTTAATTTCTGTCTAAAAATGCCCAGGAGAAATAGCTCTGGTTTAATTATAATCTTTATCAATATGACTTGGTCCATTATTCTTTTAATTTGTGTCCAAAATTTTTGGGCGTATGTACAGGTCCACCACATATGATAGTATGTTCCTTGATTTTTTTTACATTTCCAGCAGAGAGAAGATACGTTTGGGTACATTTTAGAAAGCCTAGCTGGTGGAAGGTGCCATCTGTATATAATTTTGTAGAGATTTTCTTTGTAGGAAACCGCGAGTGTCATTTTATAGTTGATTGTGTATATTTTTTCCCATTCCGTGAGTGTTATTATGTATCCAAAGTTTTGTATCCATGCAATCATTGACCTGTCATATTTTTCTTATCCCATTGACTTTGGCTTTTAACTATTAGCAGGTGTCAGCATTAAATACACTAGGCCAATTATGGCTAACCTTTTCCGGACCGAGTGTCCAAAGTGTGTGCGCATGCCTGAACCCTCAAAATGCAGTGCACATACGGCCCTGTGCCTGGCCCCCTGCATGCCCCATACGTACGCAGAGCAGAGACACAAAGACCCGCTGGCCAGCGGGAGTCATGCGTGCATGTGTGGCAGAGCTGATCTGGAGTGTAGGCTCACATGCCCACATAGAGGGCTCTGCAGGCCACCTCTGGCACGCATGCCATAGGTTCGCCATCACAACATTAGGCTGATACAGTTATGTATAGTTAAATGGGAGACTATCAGAATGCCTTAAGTTTGCCTGCTGTGGTTTCAGAGGACAAAAAAATATTCTTGAAGAAGGTAATGACAAACCACTTCTGTACAATATTGTGTGAAAGAAAACAATAGAGAGGAATCTATGTAAGGGAAACAAACTCAACTCTAAGGGATCATTTTAAATTTTTATTATTAATAGTAGAAATAGTATTATGTTCAGTGATTTCAGAGTCACCTAGCTTTTCATAAAATTAATAGCGCACTCCCACTTTTAAAAGTTTTTTACAGTTGGTGCTATGGATGGATTCATTTCTATATATGCACGTAATTTGCAGGGAATACATTGCCTATTACAACAAAAACTTTTAGTTTTCTAACATTTTCAATTCTGTTTCATAAGAATATATTATATTTTCCTTCACTTTCCTTTTCCAGTCCTCCAATGTACAGCTATAATTTTAGAGTGTGATTAATGCTAGAATGGATGTCTTCACTAATTTGAATTTTTCAGAACAGGAATTTTAAGGCATGCAGCAAAGTAAAGTTAAAGTTGCTAATTAGTAGAAAAGAAAACAGAGACAGAATCTTGCAGGAGAAAGGGGAGGATGATAGGTACAAAGAAACAAAATACAATGAATGAAATGTAATGGTATATTTTATTCTTGCCGTAGTCTGAAAGAGAATTGGCCTGACAAAGTGCAATCATCTTTTTCCATTTCCCTTGCAGGGACTGGTACAGCTTGGTGAGATGCCTCCTTGTGACCCTGTATTAAGTGATTCAACCCATAGTCTTAGGGTTGACCGCAAGATGGAACCTGGAATTGACAGACTGGTAGGTAATTTGGGGGGGGGGGGTATTCCTTGGAGTACTTCTCTTTTATTATCACCTCCTTTCCTGCTGATATTATATTGCTTTGTTCATTTATTTATTTCTTAGTTATGTGTGTACACACAGAAACCAGGAAATAAATAAAATTTAGCAATATAATCTATCTATTACAGATTTCATAGTTGTATTAAAAAAAGAAGTCCTGTTGTTTCTGGTTTTTTCCCCTTTTGACCCTATATTTTAAGAATTCCAGAAATCACCTACTTATCTAAATTGGCATTCTCAAAGACATGTTTCTAGGATAGCATATTACTGCAAGCTACCAAGTTGTACTTTATTAATACAGTAGTTGGGATGAAGTTTCAAAATTCCCGAGCACTGAAATAAAATACTTAATTGTTTTATTTTTAAAAAATATTATTATTATTATTATTATTATTATTATTATTATTATTATTATTTATTGGATTTGTATGCCGCCCCTCTCCGCAGACTCGCAAAAATACTGGTCTGTCAAAATATAGTGCCAACTTTTAATTTTTAAAAAAAAGAATCTAAACATTGTGAAACAAGAACTTGTGATGTGTTTTCAGACACAATTAATATAAGTGTGGAAGAATAGGGAATATGTCAAATCTAGAAGTAGGCAGAAACCTAGTAAATGATTGCGAAAGGGATGAGATTCAGTTGTTCACTCTATAATTCCTGGAGGAACATAGGTGAATAGCATTCCACATTTCAGATTCAAGGGCACCAGGTGCTTTTAATCAATCTGCGGACTGAAATATCAATATTTTTAGGTTCTGGCATCCAGGCTTTACTCATAGATGACTAGGAACTGGAGGCCTTTCTATTCATGAGTTAGTATCTCTCATGAATGCTTAGGCAGTTAATACAGTAGAAGTTATTCTTCGTGGATTTTTAAAGGAATGCCTATATTTGCTTTGCATACAAAAGGTCCCAGGTTCAGTCATGGTTACTTTGGTAGCAGACATTTACAGTACTTGAAAGCATGAATAGTAAATAAATATTAACATAGTGTCTGAGTAAAATAAGCAAGTAAGTGTCATATAAAGATAATCCACACTATCCTAATTGGTCTGATTCTGTAAAGCTTTACAATTGCTTGCCCAAAAATGAGTGCTCAGATGATATAATAATGTCTTGTCGGTTGCTTCTAATTTAGGCAGGTTTTATGATTGCAGTCTGGTAAAATTGTGTTCAGCAATTTCTTTCATAGGAAAGCAGAAAGCTACTTGTTTATTTGTTCTATTTGATCAGAATCAATTATAGGAACTGTCTTTCTAGGCTCTCAAATACCGTATTTTTCGCTCTATAAGACGCACCTGCTGATAAGACGCACCTAGATTTTAGAGGAGGAAAATAGAAAAAAAATATTTTGAGCCAAAAAGGGGAGAGGAAGAGAGGAAGGAGTGAAAGAAGGGAGTGAGGGAGGAAAGAAGGGAGGAAGGAAAAGGAAAGCAGGAAATGGAGGGAGGAAAGGAAGGAAGGAAGGAAAGAAAGAAAGGGGGAAGGGACAGGAACAGAGGAAGGAAGCAAGGAAACTTATGAAAGGGGAGAGTAAGAGAGGAAGGACTGAAGGGAGGGAGGGAGGGAAGAAGGTAGGAAGGAGAAAGAAAAGAAGAAATAGAGGAAGGGAAGGTAAAAGAGATAAAGAAAAAGAGCAAGAAAGAGAGAAAGAAAGAAAATGAAAGAGAAATAAAAATAGAGAGGGGGAATGAAAGAAATGGAAGGAGGGAAGGAAGGAGAGAAAGAAAGAGAAAGAAAGAAAGCAAGAGAAAGAAAAAGAATGAAAGAGCAAGAGAGCAAGAGAGAAAAAGAAAGAAAGAGAGAAAGAAAGAAAGAAAGGCAACTTCAAAGAAAGGCTCACTGAGCATCTCTCACTCTCTCTTTCTATCCCTCTTTCTTTCTCTTCCTTTCTCTCTCTCCTCTTCCTTTATCGCCTCTCTCTCCCTCCCTCTCTCTTTCTCTCCCCCCTCTCTCCTCCTTTCCCTCTCTCTTTCTCCCTCTCCCTCTCTTGCTATCTCTCCCCCCTCTCCCTCTCTTTCTCTCCCCCCTCTCCCCCCTTTCCCTCTCTCTTTCTCCCTCTCTTTCTCTCTCTCCCCCTCTCTCTTTCTCTCTCTCTCCCCCTCTTTCTCTCTCTTCTTCTCACTTTCTCTCTCTTGTTTTCTTTCTGTCTCTTTTGCTTTCTCTCTCTCTCACTCTTTCTCTCTTTTTTCTTTCTCACGCTCTTTCTTTCTCTTGTTCTCTCTCTCTTGCTATCTCTTTCTCTCCCCCCCTTTCTCTCACTCTCTCTTTCTCACTTTCTCTCTATCTTGCTGTCTGTTGCTCTCACTCACTCTCGTTCTCCGGTGACGCGCGCACGCCCTGCCCGCCTCACCTTTGCCGAGAGCCCTTTCGTCCCGGGCTCCCAGCAAGGGGGTTGCAGGAGAGGCGGGGCCGGCGAAGGTGATATTCAATGTCGGGGGCGCTCGGGCGGTTGCGCGCGCTCCCTATCTCCCTGCTAGCCCACTCGGAAATAAGAAAAGCCGGCAAAGGCTTTTCTTATTTTGAATACTGTATTCCGAGTGGGCTAGCAGGGAGATAGGGAGCGCGCGCAACCGCCCGTGCGCCCCTGACATTGAAGACCTCCGCTGAGAGGCATTTCCTCTCGGCGTCAAGGAGACACAGCGGCGGGCGGAGAGAGGGAAGGGGGGGCAGCGGCGTCCCTCCTGGCCTTGGCGGGCCGCCCGACCCTCCCCACCTCCTGCAAACGCGACGGGCGGCGGGGGGAGAGCCAGGAGCCGGTTCTGGCAGGCGCGGGGCTTGGCTGGCTGGCTGGCGGGGGGAGCGCCGCTGGTGGTGCGGAGGGAGACCCTCCTCCGGGAGGGAGGGGGCCAGGCAGCAGCTAGCCAGCCAGCCGGCGGGATGGCGCTTCCGAGTTCGCAGCCTCCCCCCCCCCTGCCTGCATCTTCGCTCCATAAGACGGGGCTGATTTTTCTTTCTACTTTGGGAGGAAAAAAACTGCGTCTTATGGAGCGAAAAATACGGTAAGTTTCCTTAGTCTTACCTGGGTATGTCCCTTGGATGTGTATAAAACCTGCTCTTAAGACCTTTTGTTTAAAACAGATTGGGCTTCTTAATCAAACACTGCTAATTTTTATTTTTTAATTCTTCAAGATTGAGAGGGAAGACATAAAATTAAAGTTTCTAACCTAAAGATTAAAGATCATGTTAATTGCCATTTGAAGTATAAATACTACAGATACTATGTACACACAGGAAATGCTATAAACTTGTATTTGGTGGGAGAGCTGGATATAATCTATATCTGAAAGATGCATAGGGTATACATACTTTATGAATCATATAGTAGATGTCTATATTTAAAATGTTTTGAGACATCAATTTTGATATTCCAGAGTATAAAGGGAAAGACTTGTCCGCAGTTCGTGAAAACTGCTCAGATGGCAGTACAGCTTTGTTTAAAATTATGTTTCTGTCCATCCCTATTACTTTTAATTATGTGTCTTTCCCTTTGGACACATAATTTGATTTTCCACTGGCACTATTGCTGTAAAAAATAAAGCTTTCCCAAGGAATTCAAAATTTTGCTTTTTCTCCTTCCTTGCCTTTGCAAGGCATCTAAATAGTATTGGCCCTGCATAACATTGTACTGTGTGGAAAATAATGGGAAATTCATTCATAGAAAATAAATTGGTGGATAGTATATAGTTGCTTTTCTGCTCCTCGGAAAAAGTTTTTTTCTCATCTTAGAGTGGTCTGGATTTGTTCTTGTTAAAATTTTCAAGCTATCAGTTGCTTGAAATGCCCTCCATTGATATATATTTTTGTCCTGTTATTCATGTTTTGCTCTTCATTCATAAATGGGCAATATTGGCTTATCAGGTTGCAATATTTAGTTCATATAATAAAGCAAACTGTAATTGTGCTTGTGATAAATGTATTCATCTAATATGACTGCTCTTTTTCTTGGTCCAGTTAAATTCTCTCTTTTAAAAAATGCTTTAGAGGGAGGGCTAAAAGTCTTTTTAAAAAACCCTTTTCCCTTAGTATATTCATTTTGAGTTTTAAAATGTTTTTATCACATCCATGTAATACTAGCTCAAAGTTAAAGCTACAATGTTATGAATCATAAATGCGTAAATTAGTGCTGTATGTAGCCTTTCTAATATGTTTGACAGTTTTATTGGGCCCTTCTCAAACATTCTTCACAGATATAAGAACTAGAAACTTGATTTTAAGATTAATTATGTAAGACTAAACTTTCAGTGGTGTAAGTTTAAACATAGAACAGTAACAAAATTGAGTGGCTGTGGGTTTTGCCTCCCAAGACAATTCTATCTCTCCGTCCATTACTCGGGGGGAGGGGGCTTTCAACTTGGGCATCCTCCTCGAACCATAGCTGAGCTTAGAACACCATCTTTTGACTGTGGTGTGGGGGCAGTGGTGGGCTGTAGCCAGGACACTGTGGAACACTGGCAAAAATCTCCATTGGCACGCGCCGTCCACACGAGATTCAGCTTCTACACATGTGCAGAAGCCGAATCTCACCGCCCAAGCCAGCAGCAACAGCACCCACCACTAGGTGAGGCCAGAGAGCGCAGCGCTCGTTCTGCAGGCATGGGGTACCTCTTCCACTGCTGGGATTGACCAGCGGCCGTGGGGCTGAGTCCTGCGAGGCACGGTGGCAGTCAGTCCCGTCTGGGAGTCGCCAGCCAGCAGGAAGAAATCCCCGGAAGTGCCCCAGCCATGGCCCATGCACCCGTGGCGGCTGCCCCTCTCTGGACTTAGGTCTCGCTTTCCTGCGGCCCTCCTGCTGCTTGTGCCTGGCCGAGGGTGGGCCGGGCTCCAGCAGCGCCTCCCCAGTCTCCTCCCCAGACTCCTGCAGCTCCTTGACGGGCGGGCTGCTTCATCGGCCACCTCTCCAAGTTGTTCCGCCAGGGAGGGGAGGGGAGGACTGCGGTGAGCTAAGAAACCCAGGCACTGAGTGTGCGTGCATGCAGGCGTGCAAAGAAAGCGAGGTGGAGGAGGGAGGGGGGAAAGAGCTCCAGAAACCCTAGAGGAAGTCAGCACTGCAAGCCTTGCTTAGGCAAAGGCCCAAGGAAGGGGAGGAGTGAATTCCCCTCTTTTCTTCCTCCTAGCGCTCTCTCCTCCGCCCCCTCCCAGCCTCCTGCTTCCTCCTGCAAGAAAGTTCCCCGAATTGAGAGAGCGTGCCAACCTTCAAAGGAGGACAAAAGCTTCCGTGGGTGGCGTCGCTTTGCTTCGTTTATAAACATACTCTAACACACAACGCCCTATCCTTCCCCTGCTTTACCTGGAAATTGGCTCCGCTGCGCCGACTGTGCCAGGATGTGCGCTCCCCAAGGGATTGTAGAAAGCCTCCGGTCCTCGCCCCTCCCGGCCCCTTTGCAGTTCTCAGGTGCGGAGCGACGCCACCCGCAGAAGCTTCTGTCCTCCTTTGAAGGTTGCATTTAATATGATGCACTAATATGATGCATGCTTGGTTCCTGGGTTTCTTAGCTCATGGCAGTCTTGCCCTCCCCTCCCTTGCCAAGCAGGTACGAATCTGCGCATGTGCAAGAAATTAAAGGGTGCGTGTATGCCCCCCCAAAAAACCTGTTCCCATAGGGCCACAAATGTCTGCCCTTTACTGCGTGGGGGACATTGCACAGGTTCACCTGATGCACTAGTTGTGGCCTTATTTGGACATAGAATATCTCCTCACAGTCGTTCATGCCCTTAACACCTCGAGGATTGATTACTGCAATGCTCTCTACATGGGGCTACCTTTGAAGAACGTTCGGAGACTACAGTTAGTCCAAAACGTAGCTGCGAGAGCTATCATGGGCTTACCAAAGTCTGTCCATGTATCTGCAACACTCTGCTAGCTGCATTGGCTATCAATCGGTCTCCGAACGCAATTCAAAGTGCTGGTCGTTACCTGTAAAGCCTTACATGGCCTAGGACCAGATTACTTACAAGACTATCTTCAGCCTCACATATCCCAAGTCCCACAGAGTCGGCCTTCTCCAGGTCCTGTCAGCCAAGCAATACTGTCTGGGAGGCCCTAGGGGAAGGGCCTTCTCTGTGGCAGCTCTGATCCTCTGGAACTAACTCCCCCAGGAAATTCACACTTCCCCCACTCCTGGTCTTCCGGAAGGCTTTAAAAACTCACTTTTGCCAGCAGGCTTGGAGCTGTTGAGCTCTAACATCTTGCTCCAGCTGTCAGTATGATTGTGATATGAACGAGTGGGGCTGTATGATTTTATAACTTGGGTTTTTAGATCAATTTCACAATTGATCTTAGAATTGTTTTTGTACTGTTCTTTATATGTTGTGAACCGCCCTGAGTCTTCGGAGAAGGGCAGCATATAAGTCCAATCAATCAATAGTAAAAGAATATAGAGCCTCTGCATCAAATTGAGTAGATTACGTGTTTCTTGGACTATAAGATGCATATTTTTACCCACCAAAAGAGGTTGAAAACTTGGGTGCATTTTTATACACTGAATGTAGCTCCACCCAGCCACCCCCGAAGAGTAATTTACCTCCCTGCAGTTGCCAGCAAGCACAGAGAAATAGCTGCAGGGAGAGGTAAAGACTGAAACTGGCTGTTTGTTTTTTGCTGCAAGGAAGTAAATCAGTAACTATAAATGCCTATAGACTGTTTAAATTATTAGACCTTTTTAAAAAGACTGTTTTATTATTATTCTAGGCAACAAAACATCATTAACATCATCATTATTAACAAAATGAAGAAACTTTTTAAAATAAATGTTTGATCTGAAGAGGCCCAGTGCTATTGTATCTTCAATTAAATAGCAGAGAATACTTTCTGAAAGCCACATCAACTTTGAAGATCTGTAAAAGAATAATTTAAAATGTCCTGTTTTAGTATGAAGTATTAGTATTAAGATAAGGCAACTGAGTTAAACCCTGACTAAGCCATGTTTCTATTTAAATAATTGGGAGGAGTAAGTTTGTTTACACTCAAGAAAACTTTCTAGGATTAATATACTGCCATAATGTACATTTCTCCAATTCTCCATACTTGGGAGAGAGGGGCAGTAGTCATGTGGGTAATACTCCGTGTCCTATCCAGTCAGGACCGAGCCTGCATTCTTTTTTAAAACCGCCGGATCCGCTCCTTCCTTAGATTTTGCTTGGTCCTTCGCTTTGCAGGATATGTGGTGGCTCCTCTCTTTCGTGGCCTTCAATCCTTCCCTCTACACTCCCTCTTCAACATAAATCACTCCATTTTTCAATAGGATTCACCTGCAACAATACAAAATGCTAAGTACAGCAATTTCTCCTCCATCACTTTCCTTCCACTCATCCTCCCCACTCACCCCTCTCCCATCCAGGCCGCCTGCCTTAAAGGGGAAATTCAACAAGCTTGAATGGCTACTTAAGGTGGGCAGGGGAATTGTAAATGAAAAACAGTAGTTAAGACTCAGCGAGGTCTCCTTTATTGCAGCCGAAATTAGCAGGCCGGCTTCTTCTCACCGCTATGATCACTTTCAGTTTTGGGGTTTTGTTTTTTTTTGCAAACCCCCAGTTCTCTCCGTTTTTGCGATTCGGACTTCCAGGAACATTTCACGTTCTGACAATTGGGCATATTTTAATTTCCAGAACTGTTACTTATAGTTTTGGCGTTATTCTGTGGTCCCAACGCCTGTAAATTTGGTGCGAATTTGCCACGCCCACATGGGGCTGCCTTGGGGAAAAATTTGTTCCTTTGGCTCTTCCCTTTATACTGTAACTCCAATGGCATCCAGAAACTCCAAGAAAAATCCAACTGGGGGCAAAGGCACCAAGAAATATAACAGCCCCTCGGAGGATACTATTAACCCAGCCATCTTCTCAGCCTTCCACCTCTCCAGCTCAATCTCCAAATCCCACCAGAGCTGAAAATAGGAGAGACAGAACACTACAAAAGATCCATGATACGCCTGCCAAACATTTGAAGGTCCAAGCTCAAGTTCATGCCAGCTCACCCCCTCCAACAGAGGCCCATGAGGTCCTCCCTTCTAGTGAGAGCAATTCGGCTCTGGATGATCCAAACCTGAACAGGCCTCAACCTGACTTATGGGGCACAGGCAATGAGTCTTCTCAAGCCCAACAGGACCCTCTCCCAGATCGAGGCATTGCCCAGGACGTCAGGGTGGAGTTCCCTGCCCCTCAACCTCTTCGTACTCTTTCCCCTGAATTTCAAACTATACTGCTTTATCTCAGGCCATTGATTCCAGAATCCTGGCTCTCAATGCGCCCTCTACCTCTTCTGTCCATCCTCCTAGGTCGTCCAGACCTCTTCCTACCCGCAGATGAAGAGTGGACCCATCCCCTATGGATGTCTCCTCATCAGATGAGGATGAGGAGGACCAGGAGGAATCTACGGAGGATCCCTTTCAGGGCCTCTCGGAGGATGGAGATCTTCCAGCCAAACCACCAGCCTCTACGGCGATCTTCCCTCTGCACCTGTTCAAATCCCTACTTTACAAGGCCTGTGTGGTCACAGGCCTCTACTGTCAAGATTAGCTGTCTACCACGTCAAACACCACTGAACAGGAAACCTGTCCCTTCTTCTTGGAAGAGCAACAGGACACTGATGTGATCCCAATGCCCAAAGTCTTCAAAGTGGTCTTCCCCCACGGTGGGACCAAACCCTTCCACCAGAGACAAGAGATTTTACAAGGTGGCTCCCTCCCATCTACTGTTCTTCCCTAAGGTAGATGAGCCAGTCAAATGCTTCACTGTTGCAGCCATGCCTGGCGAGACAGAAGAGGTCATGAAAGCTGAAGACAGGCACCTGGAACAGATGCTAAAGAAGAGTCACTGCTGACTCGTGGGCCATCAAATCCTCTGCCTCCGTCTCCTTTTTCACCAGGGCCATGTTGCTATGGCTTCAGCAAATCCAGCACCACATTCCCCCAGATTACCAATAGGATTTGAATAAATTCTTTGCAGCAGCCCAATACGTGGCAGATGCCACACTCCAAGCATCCAAGTTTTCAGCCCAATTCATCGCTGCTATCAGCGTTGCCAGAAGACTCTACTGGCTCAAGCCATGGCAAGTGGGAGTCCACCAGAAATTACAACTAGCAATAGGTCTACTCAAACAAAAGACCCTATTCAGGGACCTCCTTGATCCTCTCCTGACAGAGACCTCAGACAAAAGGAAAGTGCTGGGGCCTACTGGTAAGAAATCGATCAAATTTCAACAGCCCTTTCGACGTCCCTTTCATCAGCAAGACTAGACTTCCAACTTCCAACGATCCTCAGGTCAGTACTCTACTAGACCCAGATCACAGCCAGACAGATCCAATAGAGGCAGATCCTATAGAGGTCAGAGAGGTATCTCTTCCTCCAGATATAGTAAGAGATCCAGATGGTAACCTACCTGAAATCCCCAATTGGGGGCTGCCTGACTTGATTCTTGCCAGCCTGGCAGCAATCCTCCCAGGACCCATGGGTACTATCTACTATCCAGCGGGGCCTCCAATGGGAGTTTCTTTCCCCTCCCCCTAAGAAATTTATTTCCTGCCCAAAACCTAGGCCTCTTAAGACCCTTATGGAGGAGGCAGTTCTCCACCTTCTGAAAATTTAGAATTATCCAACTGGCCCCTTTCTCCCAAAGAGGTTCAGGCTTCTACTCATTCCTTTTTGTTGTCCCCAAAGAATCCAGGGGATGGAGAGCCATGCTCAATCTCAAACTTCTAAACCAGTTTACCAGGTACAGGAAATGCAAAATGTATTCCCTAGCATCCATCCTAGCTTCCCTTCACCCAGGAGATTTTTTGGCATCCCTAGACCTCACTGAGGTCTATCTCCACATTCCCATTCTCAAGGGTCACAGACAATTCTTTAGCTTCCTAGGCCGCCACTACCAATACAAGGCTGTCCTCAGCTCCCATATCAGATCTGTACGTATCCATATTCAATGTTATCTTCATGATATTCTCATCCACGCTCCCTCCAACGAACGTACCCTTGCCGATCTTCACACAACCATGTCCTTACTACAGAGACATGGTTTTTCAATTAATCTGGGCAAGAGTCAGCTAGTCCCTAGTACCTCTATCCTTCACCTAGGAACTTAGATAGACTCCACCTTCTCCATGGTCACTCTCTCCCAAGATAGGCAGGCTAGTATCAAGTCCTTAGCCCATCTGATTCAACAATCAAAAAGGGCCCCCATCTTCCCTTTGTCATCACTATTGGGGAAAATGATTTCCTGCACAGGCATCACCCCCTGGGCTAGGCTGCACTCCAGAGAACTTAAATTGCTGCTATTACCTTTTCAGAGATCTGATCAAAGCACCTCTCAGTGCATTATTCTGATTCCTCCATCAGTCATATGGTCACTCACATTGTGGTTATCCTTCGCGGTTACCAAAGGCACCCTCTTCAGGATCCCATCGCAAACTATCATCATGACAGATGCCAGCCTCTCCGGGTGGGGTACCTACTCAACAGATAGCTCAGGGCACTTGGTCGGCACAAGAGGCTAGCTGCCCCATCAACTGTCTGGAACTGAGAGTGGTGTTCCTAGCCATCAAACAATTCAGACACCTCATCAATCACCAACACGTACTCATTCTCAACAACAATATGGCTACCAAGAGCCACATCTACAAACAAGGAGGTACCTGCTCCGGGGCCCTAATGCAGGAATTCCTCAAACTGGGCCTCTGGGTGGAGAGGCTGCTCCAGTCACTATCAGCAGATCACATCTCCGGGGACCTCAACACCCAGGCAGACTGGCTATCCCACAAGGAGATAGACCTGAGAGAATGGAATCTTCTACCATCCCTCTTCTCCAAAATCTGCCTCAGATTCGGCCTCCCAGTGGTAGACTTCTGCACAACCACAGACAACACACAACTTCCACGTTTCTTCACTCGCTTTCCAACCCTAGGGGCAGAAGCAATCAATGCCCTCAGGAGCCCTCAGGGCCTACTCTATGCCTTCCCCCCAGTCCCCATCATCCCAACATCATTCACAAGATCCTCCTGGAATCTTCATCACCCCTCACTAGCTGCAACGAGCTTGGTTTGCGGACCTACAAGCCCTGTCCCCCGAATCTCCATGGCGACTCCCCAAGCCAGATCTGGATGGAAGGTGGATCCTTCCATCCAGATCTGGCTTGGTTCCACTTTAACTGCCTGGAAATTGTCCGGAAAGACCTAGAACTCCAGGGTCATGACCCCGATGCCCTCTTTGTCATGCAAACCCCCAGAAGACCATCCACAAACTGTACCTACAGTCATACCTGGTCCAAGTTTTGTGAATGGTGCTCGCAAGAAGACATCTCGCCGCTGTGCATTCCCCTTCCCAGGATCGTCTCCTTCCTCATTAAGGGTTTCCACCAGGGGCTGTCAGTCAACACTATTTGTAGACAAGTTGCGGTCCTGTCTTCAGTCCTCGCAGGGCCCAGGCGAGCACCTCTTTGCAGTTTCCCTGAAATACAATACAAGAGCTCATTAAGAGAATTGCTCAATTAAGACCCCCGACACACACCATTCATCGTTACCCTACCTGGGACTTACCTCAGGTCCTATCGTCACTTACAGTCCCTCCTTATGAGCCTCTCGCCACAGCATCTGTCCGACACCTGTCATGCAAGGTGGCCTTCCTCGTGGCAGTCACGTCGGCACAACACATCTCTAAGGAGCAGATCCGGCGGTTTTTAAAAAGACTGCAGGTTTGGTCCTGATTGGATAGGACACGGAGCATTACTCACATGACTACTGCCCCCTCTCTTTGTATGAGAAGACGCGTTCAGGTAAGATTCCAATGCCTATTCTTTGCTATTTCTATGGGTCAGGCACACATGCAGAGAAATCCACAGTGTATATCATCTGTGCTATTTGCTGTTTGGCAAATCGCTAGGAGGCAGAGACCTTTTTTCTTTGTTTTCCTCCCCCAAAACTAAGGTATGTCTTATATTCTGGTGCATCTTATACTACCGAAAAATATGGTATTTTGAAAATGTACAAAGTATGTTTGCATTGTCTTAAGTATTCCTGTGTGCACCAGTCTATACATTGGAAGGTTTTCCATAGACCAGAGTTCTTACCAGTTGAAACTGACTTCTATATGAAAACGATCGATAACACATTTTAAAACGAGATGTGCTTGCCCATCATTATTTCTAGGTTGGAAAAACTGTTTTAAAGTAGATGATCACAAGAGCATCTGTGAAGATACAGAAAATGCTGTTCCTTTAATTGTATCTGAGTTAATGGATCTTTGAAATCATCTCTCTATGTTCTAGCCTATTGTACTGTTCGTTGCTGAGTAACAGCTATCGTGCAATTTGTATTATGAAATACTCTTGGTTCCCAAATGCTGCTGGTGATATTAGAGTTTGTCATGTTAAAGAAAAAGACGCTATTGATCAGAGAGTTATATAATTTAACAAGAACTTTCTTTCTTTCCTCTCTGCTTTTTCCCTTTTCTATTTCTTGTTTGGTACATGTACATATTTCCCAGTCATCAGAGAACCTTGGTATATCCATTAGTAATACACAAGAATCTTTAACTGCCAAAACCTGTGGAGTGCCGAGACCAGTCAATGGAGTCATTAACACGTAAGGTTCTTGTTAAGGTTCTTGTTAAACCTCTTCTTAAGAAAATATAATCTCTAGAAAGGTACTTCTTAATGGCCATCCTTGAAGATACAGTACTTAGGTTTATAAGTGTGTGTGTGCGTGTGTGTATCTCAAACCAACTATTCAGCATGTCACTTGTATCTTTTCTAGAAGTCTTAAAAATAAATAATTTAGAAAATTGTAGAAACTTCTGAGCAGAAGTAAGTCAAAGGACTATAACTCCCAACAACCTGGCTCAGGAAACTCTGGACCAGCTAATCTAGAGAACCCATTGGATTGAGAAAGTAAAAAATGGTGGAAAATTAACAGGATTAATCTACTGGAAAGCAGGAGCAGGTATCGTGTGCAGAAGAAAGAGATAGGATAATCGTGAAAAAGTGTGGATAAAAAATTTCAGACAGGAAGACTTGAGAGACAGTAAGGACAAAGGAAAAACTGTAGCTGATATTTTCAAATAATGAAAAGGTAGAGAGCTGCTGACAAGTGATATTTACTGCAATCTAGCCTAACCTGGTATCAAAGAATAATTTTGAATTATTAATTTTGAATCTTTTATTATATGCATGGATTTATTAGTTTGCCTGAACAAACGGGCTGCTTATTTTAGGAAGTGAAAATCTGTCCCCGATTAATAATAGATAGAAAAGTGGAAATGCCTAACGTGCTGTATTTCCATTGTTGGACAGTCTTCAGCCAGGCTTGACAGAGCATACTCAGGGAGATGGCTCAGATGCTGAGGAGCTGTTGCGAAAAAAGCAGAGATTAAATATGTCTTCAATTCCTGATGGAACCTGTGTGGCAGCCCGCACACGCCCTCTTCTCAGCTTCAAGAAACGGAGGCTTGTTCGACCCAACAATCTGATTCCGCTGTCCAGAAAGGTCTGTAAATGAATAAGTTACAATAGTTTTAAAAAATGGAGCAGGAGAAATCTTGCATCTACATGAGATAACTAACAAATGGTTGGTTTTACATATTATTCTTTTGCCCCATAGCATTATAAAATCTGCTTAGAGTCTGCTATCTGATAGTCAAATAAAGTGCATTTATTGGCCTTGGTGTCAGTGGAACATTGAGTGGGAAAGACTTGAGAAAGCTATATGGTAAATCTTTGGAGAAAGCTAGGTTTTAAATCTTGATTATTTGGCTGTAAAAGTTGGTGGAGGGAGGGGGTGTATTTCTCCTTCCACTATACATACTGATTTGGGAGGAAAGATCCACATTTTTTAAACACTCCTTTTAATTTCGGCTTAGTTTAATTTTAAACCTTTTAGTTTAAAAATTTTAAATGGCTACAATGTTCAGTATGCTGATTTCAGAATCAGTTCTAATTTTTGTGTTTAAGTTTATTTGCAGGATAGAATTACAATAATCTGTTGTTTAAAGAAACATCTTTTTTGTTCTTTCCTCTCCCCCCAAAATTAAAAAATGGCTAATCTAGGAATTTAAGGAAGTATGCACTTTCACCCTGACTGATCTGTTTCAGTGGAATAGTCTGGTAGGGCAAATATGGCACTGATACTCAAGACATTTAAATTTGTATGCATAAATAGAAGACATAGTACACAAAATATAAATATCTAAAAACACCCAATTTTTATATAATCTTTCTAAACTACATCGGTACTGAAGATAAAAGTGTTATGTTGCTCATTCTTTGATGCAGAAAAAAAGGCACTTTTTTCCCAAGAACAAAACTTTTACATATCTTACTTTTGAGACTATATTGAAGAAGGTTTGTTTGCTTGTTTGTTGTTTCTTTTAATTGGAACATTAGTAAGATGAAGTACCAGTAATGATAATTATGTTTGGTGGACACATTGGAATTTCTGAATAGTAAATAATTCTATTATTAAATAGTCTATAAATAGTAATTTTCTAGTCCTGGACAAATTCTGTAATGAGAGAGGCAACTGCAAAAGCTGAAGTACGAATAGTTTGCCCAAACAGCAGAGAAAGCTCAACCCCTCTTCTTTATATCTGTAGTTGACCTTCTTAGGCAGATTCACAGAGTCAGTCTCTCACTCATCCATCCTGTTCCTTTTCCACTCCCATCAAATCATCTTGAAGGCTTTGTGTAGTTCACGATGTACAATATCCCAAATCATATACTTTTCTCTTTGCACTACATTGATTCTACAATTTCAAATTTTGCTGGATACTTTCCCTAATTCTTTCCTGACTGCCCGTAGCCATCCTGAGATTTCCTTCCTTGCCAAGCAGTGGTAGCCAAGCAAGTTTTTCCTTTTATGTTTTGGGCAGCCACGAGAGCCTCAGACCACCCCAATAGCCCATGTTCGAGTAATTTTACAGAATGAAAACAGTGAATAATTAAAGAATAGGTGCTCAGTTTGAAACTGCAAGTTGATGCCTTCTAGTTTGATGGATTCTAGCCCTTTTCCCTATCTCATCCTATGTCTAGGTTTATCGTAAGCCACAGCGGTGTGGTTGTGATGTGAACTCTTTGTGTGTTCTCTGTGGCTCTCGAAGCTCAATGCCTTCAGAAATCCAGTATGAAGCCCCTTTGATGGAGCGTCTCTCACAGTTGGATTCCTGCATCCACCCTGTACTTTCATTCCCAGATGGTAAGAATGACCCCATTAGCAGATGTGAGTAATAAAAAGCTAAACAAAAGTCAGCTCCTCATTCCAAGTTAGCTCGGAAGCCATATCTAGGCAACAGTAAGATCTCTACTTTTATCCTGCCTTATATAGGATGCTGTCTTTAGGATGATCCTTTGGAAGCAGAATTCAAATCTTTTTTTTTTTCCTTTTTGCTTAGACCGTAGAGAGAGGTAAGCAGCCACTGGTATAATAGAGACTGAATGCTTTTGGATAAGAGAGGATCTGGAAAGGCATTTACTTTTGGCTCTTCTAAGATATTGAGCTACTTTGGCATTAATGTTGGGCATCCCTGACCTAATTATATCTAAGGGCTGCCTGATATGCACTACTAGAGACTAGTAGGCAGAATTTAAACAACAATTGGGCATCTTTCTCGCCCGCCCCCCCTTTTCCCTGCCCTCATCCTGCTTCTCTCTTCCATATTGAGTTTGTTAATGAATGTTCTGCCCTCGTCTGGACAACTTGATATGTGACTGGAAATTTCCAGATGACGTAATAACGTCATAACAACCTTGGTGAAAAGGATGTTAATCAGGCCTTTAAAGCAGCTAAGATAGCGCCCTCTGGGGTTCTTGAGGGAAAGCTGCTGCTATGAAGCGTTTGGTCAGGGTGGGAAAAGCTGCCTTGGCAGGTCACGATGCTGTTTTGGCGCAGTCAGATGTTGGCTAGAAGTAAGACGGAGGAAAAGTAAACTGAATAATCAATTGGATAGTGTGGTCAGATGGAAAAATTGCTCATGTTTCTTCAACAATGCACTTCTCTCTTCGGTATACATGCACACAGGTAGCATTATTTTATCATTACAGTGCAGCCTTCCTAGCTTATATACATTTTCATGGTTTTCATCATTTGTACTGTATTAGAAGTTGCCAGAGTAAAGGCAGGAGATTTGTTTGGCAGATTGACTTGAATTTTTCTGCTGAATATGTTTTCCTTTTCAGCTTGTTAGCCTATTATCCAGGCTGTTTTTTTAATTAATACCTGAATTTGTCCTCTTTCATCAGCTATTTCTGAATATCCAACTACCTTTCCTATCTTAAGCCCTCCTCCTAGTTTTATATACTTGTATATTGCCCATTTATGGAATATTCTGGACAGGTTACTTATTTCCAAACCCAAGAGGTGCAACTATTTCTATAGTGTGACTGTCTTTGACTTTGAAGTATTATGCCAGGGGTGCAGTCTAAACATGGGAGGCAATGGCAGGGCAAAAAGTTAAAATGGATTTTGTTTCATTTATATTTGCAATAAGAAAGCATTAAACATAATCACTGCATAGACACATACTATGGAATTTTCGCCATGTTAAAAAACACTGTTTGCTAATCTGCAAAAAAAAAGACTCAGAATGCTTTTGTGTGGGGGTTATCTGTTGGATAGGATGTGGTCCTGCATCCTTCTGTGTATGCTGCGTATGCTCTGAACAAAGATACACATTTTGTTTTTGAAGAGGTGTGTGTGTGTGTGTGTGTGTGTACCTCATACATTTTCATGCTTTCCTTTACTTGTTGATGGGTGCCTACATACTTACCACACATTCTCTAGTACCTTGCCTTTCGAGTTGCCTGCACCAACCACCTTTCCCCAGGTCATAGGTGATATTTGTGGTTTCTGTTCCTGATCGGTCCATTTCACCCACACGTGGAAAATTGCCAAACAAAAAGGAAAATGCTAATGACAAATTAATGGGAATTATGTTCAGATTGCTACTAGACAGACCAGGAATATGTGTGTATTGAGTGAAAATAAAGATCTTAGTTTGGATAGATGATGAATCAATGTATTTGAGAAGTGATAAAATTCTTCATGTAAATGGAAACACTTTTTAACTCCTCAGAGACATCAATTTATCTTCAAATTTTTATTTAGTAATATTTTAATTTAAGGGACACTTAATATTTACTTATCTTAAGACACAAATCTTATTTTGGATTTTAACAAAATATTTTAATTGCTCTCAAGTAAAATGCAACTTGGGATAGAAATCTAGGACTTTTGAATTTTTTTCCAGATAAAGCAGCTTTTAATTGAAGAGCTGGAGTAGCTGCTTTTACTGCTGTGGTTGGGTCTCTACAAACAAAACCATTGTGTTCTAACTGGAGGCAGAGCAAGCTGAAAGAGAAGGATTATTTTTCCTTTCTCTACAGGTAGTCCTCGATTTAAAAACAATTCATTTAGTGACCATTCAAAGTTACAATAGCACTGAAAAAGTGACTTATGGCTTGTTTTCAGTTACAACCATTGTAACATCCCCATAATCATTGAATCAAAATTCAGATGCTTGGCAACTGATTCATATTTACGACCATTGCTGTGTTCCAGGGTCATCTGATCACCTTTCGGCAACCTTTTGACAAGCAAAATCAGTGGGGGAGCCTGATTCACTTAATAACCATGTTACTAAGTTATTAACTGCAATGATTCACTTAACAACTGTGGCAAGAAAGATTGTAAAACTGAGCAAAACTCATGTAACAAAACTCACGTAACAACAAAAAAATGGGGCTCTAATTGTAGCTGTAAATCGAGAACTACCTGTATTTATTTTCTACTCTTTCAGTTCCTAAAGGGAAATACCTTTAAGTATCATTTAGAACTTTGTTTTGCATTTACAATAGGCCATCTGTATTTTGAATAATGTCTGATTAATGCCTTCTTTTGGTTTTGTGTTTGTGTATGTGTGTATTCATTTTTCTGCAGATGTACAAGTGGGCTTACACCTTCAGGGCATGTTGAAATCCCACTTGCAGTACAAGCCCTGTGAGAAAACCAAACCTCCCAAAAAGATCACATTGAAGCACCGATCCACCGTGCCTCCCAGCAGTCTGTCTGACTCAATGCGCAAAGATCGTCACAAGCTGGTTAATACCTTTTTAGCAGCAGCCAGTAAGTGTCCTCATTGATTTTAGTCTTGAATTGGCAGGAATTATCCATTTGGTCCTGCAGAGTCATCTATGTGTATGGCTTAAAGTGAACCAGGATTCCGCTTTGAAATGTGATTAATGCTAGTGCCCAGCCTGGAAAAGGAAGTAATAAATAAGAGATTGCCTGTGAGAATACATTAAGTATTTGTGCCTCCCATAATAATACTATACAAACTCTGGCTTTATGCAGAGCTTCCAGGATTACAGGCCACTTAGAGGCTCAGCTTTACTTTCTCCCTTTGGAGGTATAATTTTTGACCGTAGGTCCTCTTTTAGTAGTAATTTAATTTAGCCTTTAAGAGGGGGAAAAAGAAGGTTAGTTACAAAGAAGAGAAATTTGTATTTAAACTTCTAAAAATTTATTTGCGCAAATAATAATTACTCAGTGAAGAAAACAAAATAGGCAAGATCCCATGGTCTACCAATACTTATTGAAATGAAACTTAGGCTCTTGTTTCCATCCTGATTTATGCAGGGTTTATGTGAGTTAATGATAAGGAAGACTTAACTTCATACTAGTTGAAAATAAAAATCTAGCGTGGAATTAAACATGTAATTCTTTTTGAAGGATTATGTTGCATAGAGAGGAATTATAAAACTAATGTTTAATATTGAAGAGATAAGCGTGTCCTTATTCTGAGCCAGGTCATTGCTCCATTTAGCCTAGAGTTTTGTGTATTCTGGCTTGAAAAACACTACTGTACTTCTGTTTGACAATCTTTTTAATCTGGAGATGACAAAGATTGAACTAGGGGCATACAAAGGATGAGTTTTGCTGTTGAGCTTACCAACCTCCCTACCTTTCCCTTTTCTTGCAAAATAGAAACAGATTAAGTTTCTGAAATACAATGTCATAGATTCTTTGACCAGGAAACACTTTTCAAAGAATTTGAAAATTGTGTTGGCGCATAAAGGAGCTGATTCTTTAGCATTGGCTACAGGAAAACCACGATGAGTATATATAGAATGCAGTCATTCTTGAATGTTTCATGGTTATGGTATGTGTTGTTCTGGAACCGAAAACAATTGAACATGGATTGTGTGTGCCTAAATAAGCAAGAGAAAATATATTTGCGTGTGCACACACATGTTTATTCCTGTTTTTTGAATTGATTGTCTGCTTCGAGCATCAGGAACACTGTACAGTATATAATTTGATGCACTGCAAAGGTAGGTTTAATACTTAAAGCAAAAGACAGTTCCTGCTGCTCTTG
Source organism: Erythrolamprus reginae (assembly GCF_031021105.1). Taxonomy (NCBI): domain Eukaryota; kingdom Metazoa; phylum Chordata; class Lepidosauria; order Squamata; family Dipsadidae; genus Erythrolamprus; species Erythrolamprus reginae. The sequence continues at coordinate 102,990,083 of NC_091963.1, read as the reverse complement.
TTTTTTGAGTGGTCAAGTAGCACCATCTGTGATTGCCTCATGGCGCTCTTCACAGAATATATTTCACACAGACATGAGGGCCAGAATGGAAGCCAGCATGTCGGAAGCCTTGGCAGGGCTGGGTGCAGCTCAAAAGTTCTGCGTTATAGTAGGCCTTACGAACAGGATGGATGGATGGATTTAAATTAATAGGGCTGTCACCCAAGGGCAGTTGCTGCCAGTGCTTTTTAATGTTATTCTGGCAACCATGCTTGTATGGCCCCTGAGTCCTGTCTAGGCTGGGCCCTGAAAGGCAGGAAAGAGAGGTGAAAGCAGGGCATTTTCATGGCTCTCTTTCTGTTCCACTCCCCAGCTTGCTCACATCACAAAGTCGAGCCAGACAAGGCATACAAGCAGCCCTTAAACGATGTGAGGGCTGCTCCCAAGGCCGAGAGAGCGCCAGAGCGCTCACTTATCCTGACGGCAGTTCATGAAAGAAAGCGATTGCGGGACAGCTCCTCCGAGAGAAGTGAAGGTAGGCTGGCCCCAGCCAGGTCTGTCGGGTGGGGGAGCTTTGGGCTCTGCTTTCTGCTCCCCATCTCCCTTTCGAGATGGTTGCTTTCTGTTTCTGGGAATTAAAAGGGGCAGTGGTGTTACCTGCCATGGGCTCTCTCTTGTCTGCTTTAACAACTTCCTCCTGTAGAGCAGCAGTTCAACCAGAGGAAGCTTCTGTCGCTTATGTGTGCTCTGGTTCCTCTGTGTCAATTGTTTGATGCCTGTCTGGTGTCATGCTTGTGGATGTAATACAGGCATTGCCTTGATTCATTGTTCTCTACCTTATTCCTTCTCTTTTTTCTTGCATAGTGTTGAAGCATCATGCAGAGATTGGAGGACCAAGTTACTTGTCGACTGCGATGGCCTCCTCGTCTCACAGTTCCTTCATGAGGCAATTCTCCACTTCCTCTGAAACTTCCATCCCTCCTATCACCACAAGCTCCTTGGGAAGCTCCAGTGCAACTGTAAGTACTTTTGGAAGGGGTGGCGGGTTGTCTGACAATAACAACAGTTTGATTTCTTCAGTGCTTCGGGATGCAGTGTGTTGCATGACCCAAGTCATGGTTCCATGTCTCAGGGGGATTGAGACCTAATCTTGGCTTGGAAGGAAAATTAGGACAAGGAGGAATGACTTGAACAGAAGGATGTATATGTTCTCTTTAGTTTCAGTTATAGAGTATGGGATACAAGGGATTGCATCAAAGGCATAATGGAAAATATTATTTCTAGCTTTCATGCTCATCAATCTTATGGAATAACTGGATTTAGCTATAGTGTCTCAGACTGCAGCAGAGGAAGAAAATAAGGCTTCAAAAGTTGGGGAGCAATATATTCTGAGTTTGGGTACCAGGAAGTTGTGAATCCTAGTGGAGAATGGGTGAGAGAGAGGGGTAAGAAAGGGGTAGCAGTTAAGAAATGAACTGTATCTTCAATTTCATGCATGGAAGGGAACTTTATAGCTTTTCAGTCCAGCTGAATTGAAACTTACTAGGTTTTTTATTTTATTTTGGCCCAGACAATTGGAAATGTCCTTACAAAAGAAGTAGGGTAAAATAGGTTTATTTCCTCCTCTCTCTATTGCTTGCCCTCCTCCTCTCTCAGTCTTCCCATGGTTTGCTTTGCCTTAGCTGTATACTGCCACTCTTTGAAACTCAGCCTACATATATGTCCACCTTCCATAACCAATCTGTTCCATCATTCTCCTTACTTCTCTCTGATTGCACATCACTTGTTCCGCTTGTGCATAACTAACAACGTGAGATATCCCTCCCTCCCTCTATTGTATACTTTTCGTTGTTACCTCATGCTGCCATCTCTGGGTTTTTCTTCCTTCCCACTCTACCATTGCAGAACATCTCTGCTTGGTAAATGCATGATTTGGACACAGGCAAAACCTGCATATTCTAACCCAAGCACCACTGCCCAGAACTTCCCATCCTGTGTATGGGATGGCCTATACATAGGATGATTAGAATAAGACATTGGGTGCCCAGACTCTAGAAAAGCAAAATAATGGATAGTTAATTTTGTTCGAAACATTTCAGCAATTGTTAGTGATAGCATTTGGTGAGATTTGGTTTTCCAGACTTGTCAAGCATATGAAAAATGCTTTCTGGTGGTTTATTTTCTTGGTATTTGAACACTAACCGCACCCTATAAATTCATTGTATTTTGGTTCACTAGTCCCATATTCATTCCTCTTCCTTCTTCATGCCAAGCAAATTTACTTGTTTGAAATAGTCATTAATTTTATTTATTAAATTTATATGAATAGAATAGAATAGAATTTTTATTGGCCGTGTGATTGGACACACAAGGAATTTGTCTTGGTGCATATGCTCTCAGCGTACATAAAATAAAATATACATTTATCAAGAATCATGTGGTACAACACTTAATGATTGTCATAGGGGTCAAATAAGCAATGAAGAAGCAATATTAATAAAAATCTTAGGATATAAGCAACAAGTTACAGTCATACAGTCAACTCAACATGGGATGAAATGGGTGAAAGGAATGATGAGAAAAACTAGTAGAATAGAAGTGCAGATTTAGTAGAAAGTCTGACAGCGTTGAGGGAATTATTTGTTTAGTAGAGTGATGGCGTTCGGGGGGAAAACTGCTCAGTTTGAGCATTTCAAGATATGTATAGCACATATCAGCTAAAAGTAGAATTTCAGTGACATCTCTAGAGGAGATGTTCAAAATAGCATTGTAATTATTACTTGAATACTTCTTTAGTTGGACACAATCAGAACAGCTAAATGTCATTCTAGTAGTGCAGGATGATAGATAAATCAAGGACTGAAATCCATATTCAGCTATAAAAATGCAACTGCCACATTGTGTTTTATAGAGTGGTTATTGAAAGGATAAATTTAAGAAAAATATATAGTATATATTTCCTTGAATTTCTGTACAAAAGTTGGATGTCAGTCTAAGAAGCGTGCTTTCTTGGCCTAATTTGAGTTGAATGGAGAAATAATATTTCACAAACTGTTTGAATGGCAGTTGCTAATTTATTTCATTCGCCCTGGAAAAAGCCAAATAATATGAGTTTAAAATGGCTATAATGGAACATGATCAGTCAACCAGTTCCACTCATAAAAAGCAGGGGTCCTACAATTAGAAGTAATAGCAAATAAATTAATCAAATTGAATGTTTTATTTGTTGTTCAAAAAAGGAAGGAAGGAAGGAAGGAAGGAAGGAAGGAAGGAAGGAAGGTGTTCAATAAAAACATGTACACAACTAAACATTGCAAATATAATGGAATGTTATGTTGGAAATCGTGGACCAGATTAAATTCTCTGAGTGATTTTGGATTGTATCTGCCATGAACCATACCATTAGCTATGTTCTTGTTGGTTATGGTGAAATTTCAATTACTTATTATTGTGTTTTTCTGCACATACAGCAATCACTACAAAGTGGCAAAAAAAAAATATCCTACTAAGTATTGTTAAAACTACTATTAAGCTAACAAACAAACTACTATTAAGCTAACACTGAAGGTGGTTTTTATCCATTTTCTGAAAGCAGAAAGAGTGGGAACAGTCTGGTTCTTCAGGGAGCATGTTCCAAAACTTGAAAACAAGACCATCTCTCACATATTTAGTAGACAGACGTCAGCAAATGAATGTACCTATAAAGAACGTCTTCTACTTATTTGTGATTTAAGCAACTGGTCCATCAGATAGTGTGGTCCTAGGCTGTGATGGCGAACTATGGCATGTATGCCAGAGGTGACACATAGAGCCCTCTATGTTGGCACAGGCACAGTTGCCTCAGGTCAGATCTCCATAGCGTTTCTTTTGTGAGCTTCTACAATGATACCTCGTCTTACGAACTCCTCGAACTTTTCAAGATACGAACCCAGGGTTTAAGATTTCTTTGCGTCGTCTTAAAAACTCTTTCTGTCTTATGGTGCGTGCGCTCACTTACTGCCGCAGGGATTCCCCTGCCTTGTGACTGTCACCCCCGGGATTTAACATTTGCTTCCCGCCCTGCTGGGATTTCCCACCTCCAGACGTGCATAAGAAGACAAGCCAGCTGGGTGGGGAAGGGGGCTGAGAGAGAGGGAAGCCACCGCCGAGGAAGCCCCAGCTGGACATCCCCCCCAAGGGCTTCGACTGCGGTGGTTTCCCTCTCTTCCAGCGCCCCGCCCCCCCAAATTGGCTTATCTTTTCCTTTCAGGTTTATTTCGTTCTGAGATCCTGGGTTTCTCAGGGGAGGGTCAGAGAAGCAGGGAACCGCCCTCCTGGGCTTGGGAGGTGCCGAGAGGGGCGACTCCCTCCCCCAGCTGGACAGCCCCCCAAGGGCTTCGTCTGCAGTGGTTTCCCCCTCTTTCAGCACCTCTCTCAAACTGGCTTGTCTTTCCTTCTGAGGTTTATTTCGTTCTGAAAGCCGGGGTTTCTCAGGGGAGGGTCAGAGAAGCAGGGAGCCGCCCTCCTGGGCTGTGGGGTGCCGAGGGGTGACTCCCTCCCCCAGCTGGACAACCCCCCCCAAGGGCTTCGTCTGCGGTGGCTTCCCTCTCTCTCAGCTCCCCTCCCTCCCCACTCTACTGGCTTGACTTTCCTTCAGAGAGCCAGCAGCCTGCACTGTCTCCCCCCCCCCCCCCCCGGTCCTCCACCCACCCCCGAACAAGGATCAGAATGCAGCAGTGCAAAAGAGTGAGTTGAAACAATTTTTGGCCTTACGAACTTTTCACCTTACAAGCCTCCTCCCGGAACCAATTAAGTTTGTAAGACAAGTTATCACTGTTTTTCTAATCTTATCTCTCGTCAAGCAGCCCATGTTGGGGTGTCGCACCTCTCACCATGCACACACACCTCTCAGTTGGGCATGCTTGCGCAGTTTGGGTTTTTGGTGTCTAAAAGGTTCACCATCACTGTTCTAAGCCATTCACTGCTTTAAAAATGAAAAACAATACCTAAAATTGCATCTGTTAAATAGTAACAATAGGTTGTGTTTTTCAAAATGGGCTTCTGATATAATCTACCAGTTAGCAACTTAGTTTTTATATTTTATACTAGTTGAAGCCTTCGCAGAAGTAGTCAATTGCTAAATCTCCCCAGCTTAGATACATTAAATGTGATTGCCTGACTCAGTATCAGTACCTCTGTTTGAATTTACAAGCAAGAACTGAATCAGGAAATTTGCATCTCTGCCTTGAGGAACTCCTGTTGATTCATGCTTCATTGAACCTCTGAGGTATCTAAATAATATAAGGTCCATTTATGGAGGACAGGGGCCTTGTGCTAGCCAATCAGTGGCAAGATTTATACGTGTGTAACAATCCTATTTTCCAACATTAACAGCTGAAGTGAGGCTGTTGAGTTTCTTTGTCTCCCTGTAGCAGTGCTCTTGACTAATTGTTTGTCTCAACTTGTCATTAAAGTGCAGTTTTAACAGCAGTAGATGCATGTGCTTGGTTTTTATCAACTTTATTCATACTGGGGGGAAAGGAGAATACTGAGACAATGGTAAATCATAAGCAGTTTTTGTAAACATTTATTGGTAGTACTGTTTGTGGTATATTTCATGTCTGGTTTCCTCTACTTCAAGGTTTCCCAAGTTGGCCACCATTTTAAAAGTTTGAAATGTAATAAGGTTAGTTTCGAGTTTCCCCAAGTAAGCCTTTTTTTTCTAAATGCCTCTTAGTGTAAGTTATGTTTCTTCTAAGCTTTTTGACACTAACAAAATTCTAAGTATACTCTGCACCAAGTATTTTAAGCAGTAAAGAAGATAGCTTGATTACGAAAGTTGCAATAAAAATGAAGTAATAAATATCTCTCTTAAATGGGTATCATAATTTGCTATAAATTGCTATGTCAACAGAACCAGAGGCTTGAGAATCTCCTTAAGATAGGGTTTTCCAACAGTAACAGCTTGAAGATGTGTGGACTTCCAATTCCCATAATTCCCCAGCCAACATTCTGGGGGTTGGAATCCGCACATTTTCAAGTTACCAAGGTTGAGAAACATTGCCTTTAGGAATTAGTGTACAACACTGTTAACTATAACAAAGTAAAAAGGAAGTAGATCTGCCACAATATGGTACCCACTGAGCCAGAGATGATATTGTCAAAAATAAAAACCCCTCCAAAACCCCCATATTCATGAAGAGCTTGGTAGAATCTTAGGCAAAAATCAGCAGCCACAAGCACTTGTTTTAATGTCACGTTGGTAGGGTTACGTATGCAGAGTATCAATGAATGTTAGAACTAGCAAAATACTGCACATTTTAGCAATTTTTAGGAAAATGGGCTATCAGCAGTAGCTGGTTGCTACTGGTACGGATGACGGCGCCGCATCGGTAATGAAAATTGAGCTGTGCATGCAGCTTTGTGTCCTCGGGCATCTGAGCAAGATTTTGCTTCTGCGCATGCACAGGGAGCAAAATCTTACAAAGAGACGTGCACAAGATTTTGGCACTTTTTTGCTTCTGCGCATGTGTACAACCCTGCGCATGCGCAGAAGCCAAGAAATTTTGCATGTGCATCCCCTCATGAGGTTTTGCTTCATGGGCAGAAGCAAAATCTCGCAAGGCGGTGTTCACATGCCGGAAAGGCAAAGCTGCGCGCGTAGCATACCAGTATTGGCAAGAACGGCAACTCCCGCCTGGCTATCAGGAAGAAAGTTTTTCAATTAATGAATATATGTTTTACAAACTAGTTGCACTATATACAATGGGTAGAGTAGTTTGCCTTAGTTTTAGTTACAAGGTGTTTTTAACTTGGAATTTGTATCAGGATATTTGTTTTCCATTAGTAGTTGATTCCCTGTAATATTTAAACAGATTAGAACGTAAATGAATCCACTTCCCTTGTATTTTAATCAATGGACTAAAAGATCAGAACATTTGTCCTTTCTTTCCGCTAAAGGCAGGGGTGGGCTACTGCCCGGATGGTGGGGAACGCAGTAGGGTAACAAAAATGGAGCTCCACCCCGGAGCACTCAATTTGCACTGAAAGATGTTGAACGAAAATGAAGGGCGTTCCTGCATAAGCCACGCCCACAGTGTGGTAGTAAAAATTTGGGTAGCCCTTCACTGGCTAAAGGTTGGTTTTTAAATTGTTCCCTCTTCATACCCCTGCCTCATTTTCATTGGTTTTTTCTGCATTGTTTTGCAGCAACCTCCAAGGAGGAGAAGAGGGGAAAGTTCTTTTGACATTAACAACATTGTCATACCAATGTCTGTTGCTGCCACAACCAGAGTAGAAAAACTTCAGTACAAAGAAATTCTTACACCAAGGTATGTTTGGAAGTTTAGTTAGCATCTTAAATTCCCACAATCTCCCTGTTCATATAAACCGGTTGAATGATGTAATATCTCAGTTATTTTCGGTCTTGAAGCTGACTCTGGGTGGGAGGGCCGGGGAGACGTCCTGGCTTAGTGCTTTGGGAAGCAGGCTGATTTGGCTTGGGAGGGGGCAGGGGGAGCGAATCTTGACCCAGGGGCCTGCCCTCCCTCCCTCCCAAGTGCTTCTCCTCCTCAAGAGGCGGGATCCACTTTGTTGGCTGCTTGAAGCCGGCTCTGGGTGGGAAGGGCGTAGGAGACATCCTGGCTTAATGCTTTGGGAAGCAAGGGCCTGCTGATTTGGCTTGGGGGGGGCAGGGTGAGCGAATCCTGATTATGGGGCCTGCCGCCCCCCCTTCCCCGCGCCTCCGAAAAGGATCAGAATTTCAGCAGTAATGAGGCAAAAGGGGTGATTTTGGAGCTTATACGCGGCTTTTCCATTGATTCCTGATTTGTCTTGCGAACGTTTCACCTTACGAACCACTTGATCAATGTTTTGCAACCAGTTAGAATTGCTTTTTTCCATTCCATTTAACATCTGAGTGAAGCTTGTAGGCCACCTGTAGTTTTTAAACTACAGAAAACCTCTCATAGATAAGAATCCATGTGTGAGTGAACCTCTGAGCCCCAAAATATTGCTGATCTATATTTTTCAGCTGCTAGCATGCCCAGTAATAAAAAAATACTTGAAGCAAGTTAAATAATATCTTGAAGATCACCATTTCTCTCTCACATATCTAGAACCAGAACAACTCTTAAGATCAGGCTAAATTTGTATTTACTAGATATATTCCAGAACAAGCGTCTAATCAAATTTGGGAAGGTAAAGGATTTTCCAGGAAAGGGAAATTTAGTTAGTATGTTCCTTACGCTTTGTTTTCCCAACACAGAAGCCATATTTCTATTGAGAGAGAAGTTTCATTAGGTCTAATAGATTTTAAGAATATTATACAGTATTCCCTTAATTTTCACGGGTTCGAACTTCGCGAAAAGTCTATACCACGGTTTTTCAAAAATATTAATTAAAAAATACTTTGCGGGTTTTTTCCCTATACCACAGTTTTTCCCACCCGATGACATCTTTCGTCTGCCTTTAATAAATATTTTTTTTAATAAACTTTAATAAATAAACATGGTGTGTAATAATCTGAATGGTTGCTAAGGGAATGGAAAATTGCAATTTAGGGGTTTAAAGTGTTAAGGGAAGGCTTGTGATACTGTTCATAGCCAAAAATGGTGTATTTACTTCCGCATCTCTACTTCGCGGAAATTCGACTTTCGCGGGCGGTCTCCCTGCGAAAAGCGAGGGAACACTGTAGATGGAAAGGAGAAATGCTAGGTCTTAGCTGTGGCTTTGACTGACATTAAAACCACATTTTTTCTGTAAGCCACGAGAGTTGTTAAAATGGGTCACATGACTAGGGAACCCCATCCCCCACCCCTTTGGGGGAAGTGCAGTGGTTATAAAGTGTTCACCATAATCCTTAGCAGAATAAACCTGTGTTTTACTATCGGCAGGGTTTTTCCCCCCTGAAAACCAAAAGTAAATAACCTGTTTCCAGCAAAAGCATGATAAATCATAGTCATGTGACTGCAGGGACCTGGTTCTGTACTTTTCGAGGAAGAGTCACAGCTCATCATGCTTTTAATTTAAAAGATCAGTGCGTCAGTCCCAATTTAAATGATTTCTACTGCTTGGTTAAAAATTACAGGAGGAAAAAAATCAGCTGAATTAGAGCAAGGGTGTGATAATTATGGAAAGCGAATATGAAGTATTTCCCATCCCTTTGTGGGTTTTTTCATGCTGTCATGGCAACAGTAGTCTCTTTTAGTGGCTCTATAACATTACATAGTGAAGATGAATAGCTATCTATCTCTGGCTGTGTCCCTTGGATCTGTTTCATCATCCTCACTCATGTTACTCCACCAGACTTCCATCTGATCCTTGCAAAAGCAACATATGTTTATTGTTATTATTGCAATTAATAGAATATGTTATATAGGAATCAACAGGCATAATGCTCACACATGCTCCAAATAAAGATATATATTTTTAACGGCAAATCACAAGAAATTTTGCAAAGGGAGATTGAAATTGCAGCCTAGTGCATACAGAGGCTTGAAGGAATGAGTTGATGTGAGCTGGTATGTCTGATTTGAAATTATGCCACTGCATGTTAAAACGGAAGATTGAGATATGACAGCTAAGAACATTTGTGAGATCTCTAAAAGAAAGATGTTTGAAGCTTACTTGCTTTACCTAGAAAGGGGGAAGTGTTTGAAAACGTGAGCTTGAAAATCAAAGGAAATTTTTTGTGGTACTGAGGTTTTGAAGAACAGATAGTCTGAAATGACATCATAAGAGTCAGACTCTACTATGGCTCCGAATTTCCCCAAAACAGATTAAGCTCAATCGTCAGCTTAAGTTCTTGATTTGCTTTGATCAGTCAATGAAAATCTCTCCATAAGCTCCACGGAGTAAAAGCCAAAGCAGAATTTACTTTGCTATTGGATCTAGGTGGCAATGGGTGTGTTTTCCCTACTGACTCTTCTTTTTTGACCCAATTGTTGCAGCTGGCGTGTTGTGGATGTTGGTGCTCTGAAGATGAATCCAGATGAAGACAGTGAAGAGGTAATTGTAATGACCTTCCTTGATTGACTGTGCATAATATCCATAATGGAATTCTGAGCTGATTTTGATGCTATATATTATTATTATTATTATTATTATTATTATTATTATTATTATTATTATTATTATTAATTAGATTTGTATGCCGCCCCTCTCCGTAGACTCGGGGCGGCATTATATTAGCATATGTTGACTTCCAAATGTATTTGGAAGAAGATAGCAAAACCTGCCCATGAGTGGCTCTCTTTTCATTCTAAAGTGACAATATGATCAAACATGTTGACTTTTGCCAAGGAAGAATTCTTTTTGAAGCAGTCCAGAGCCATTTCTTAGCTATTTTAAATAGCTGATAAAAACAAATGGAAATGTCTGCCTACAGAGCATTTTTGGAGGGCAGTTTAAATTAACAATTCACAGTGAGTGCTGTTACTGCTACTAAACTAAAATTGGGGTAGCTACTGATTCTCTGGGTACACATCTCCCCACCCTAGCACCCCCTAATTGTGTTGAACTACCAATCCCAGCCAGTATTCTTAATTGTGCCTAGATATCCTTGGATGGTGCTAGTCACACATTATAAATATTTCACAACTGTTTGATTGGGGTCAATAATCAGCTAATACCAGAGCCTGGATAAAGATCTCTGTTCTTAATACTTTCTAGAGTGGGGCTTCCAGTGGGGTGCTGGGCCAGACAAGTACCATGACAGAGAAGTCATATGTTTCTTGGGTTCTTCTGGATAACATTGTATAGAATCCGTAGCATATCAGTTCTGCCTGATGTTACTGGATATGCAGATATCATGGAAGAGAGGTAGTCCTTCAAATAAACTTGCCTTGTGTCATTAAATAGCTTTACTGATAGTTCTTGAATTATGACTATTCATTCAGCAACTGTTCAAAGTTAACAGCAGCACTGAATGAATTAATTTACACCTGGTGTCTGAAGTTATGACTGTTGCAATGGTCCCTTAGTTATATGGTCAAAATTTGGGTGCTTCGTAACACTGAATGCAGGGGCTCTTCAACTCCCCTCTGCCTATCCTCCCCTCCTCATCCCAACATCTCTGCCCTTTTGACAGCCTGGCATTCCTCACAGGAGTAGAGGGGGAAAGTAGAGGCCCAGTGGTTTTAACAATTGTCCCCAGGTTGCTATTTTAGTCTCAGCACCATCCTTGCCTCAAGCTTCCAAGTGTTACAATGCAAAATTGCCACCCTGCACTCTGCAGGCCCTGCCACCTCCAGTTGATCATAGTTGCCTACCATTGACCAGTGGCATCTATCCTTGCCTCATGTCAGGCTGCTATTGGCTGTTCCAGTCCTTTCTGCTGAGGCCACTGGTATTGTTCTCCAATTAGTATGTCCCATTCTCACAACCTTTCAGAAAGCCTCTGAAGCTTTATGAAAAATTTCCAAAGCAGAGTGCATTACTGCTAGTTTTCAACTTACAACAGTTTGTTTAGGGACCGCTCTGTTATAACAAAATTGAAAAAGTGACTTACGGCTGATTTTCACATTTACGCTGATGCAAAATTGCAATGGTCACGTGATCACAATACATATATGCTTGGTAGCTGGTTCATATTTATCATGATTGCCACGTCCCAGGTTTCTTTGGAAACCTTCTGATAAGTAAAATCAACGGGGAGCCAGATTTACTTAACAATTGTGTTACTAACTTAATAACTGTAATGATTCATTTAACAACTGTGGCAAGAAAGATTGTCAAATGAGGCAGAGCTCATTGAACAAATGTTTCACTTAACAACAGAGATTTTGTTATCATAAACTGAGGACTACCTCTATGAGAAGAATGGCAGAAACCTCTTTTTGGGGGGTGAGGGGAGCCTGGAATATCCAATAGCTTCCTCACATAACAGTAAGATCAGGTGCAACTTCCTCTGCAGCAGGAAAAAGAGGAGGAGTAAGGTCATTTGAGCATGGAAAGGTCTATGAAATGCAGTTTGGCAGGGGCTTTATGTTGTGGCATTTAGGTGATTGGCTATGGCACAAAACCTGAGGCAACACTCTTGACTGTGCTGTGGCTTATGTTGAGGCTGGAGATTGAGACAGGTAGCTGGGTCTCTATTTAAGCTCTGTTGCTGCTGTTGAGTGCCTAACAATGTTGGGATTCAGTGAATGGCAATGTGGAGTGCTGGGTGATGAGGTCATCTAATGTCTTGCCTAATGACCACATTGCTTAACTGTGCAGTTACCAGAAGTAGATAGTAACCAGTGCCTTGGATTTTGTTTGGAAAGTCACTGACAAACAACGCAATTCTCAGAGTAGGGATTTTTCCAATTATGAAGAATGTACCAAAAATTATCCTTAAAAGTAATGCACTGAAAAGATTGATTTAATGCTAACCATTTCTGTGGAATCTCGCAAGCTATTTGGAGAGATATAGAGCTTTCCACTATTGGATATAATAGCCCTCCTCTCAAAAATCCAGGTGAGATTTCATGACAGTTTTTTTATTTTAAAGAAACGGCACATCAACAATGATCTTGAGTTCCCAATATCTGAGACAGCATTCAAAGCACCCAGTAAATAATACTTAATGGGGGGGAGGGAAGGAAAGAGAGACACTGGGACTTTGTAGTATTTAGTTTGGAGAAAGTGTGGTTGTGTTCTTGGAAAGTACTATCTGAAGAGAACTGTGCGAGCTGAGCCATAGACATATTTTAAGTTGCAAAAACAGGATTGGGGCATCAGCATAATGCTGTGCTTGCCTATGTTATCTGTCTCTCCTCTAAGGCCAGGATTGAGAGAGAGGAGTAACCTTCAAAGGAAAAGGCAACAAGCTATTGCTTGTCATGTATTAACAAGAATAAAAGAGCTGCATAATTAATGTTACATCTCACCGTGCTTTTAAATGAAAATCTCATTCCCTGCTAAATTCTATTCTCCGTACTGAAGGAGCGGGTCCAGCAGTCACATGGGTTGCTCATGTCCAATCCGGTGGAACTGAGCCTAGTGTTAAAAAAGCTTGCTGGATCCGCCCCTTCCCCAGAATTCGCTCAGTTCGCATATCCTGCGGTTGTATTGTGATAGCTCGTTCAACATTCTAGCCCTACAAAAAATCCATGACAAATCAGCAAAGCGTTTGAAAGTACAGGCCCAAGTACTCAGTAGTCATGACCCCCCAGAGGCTTCTAATCTGCCTTCTTCTGGGGTCACTGTGTTATCTCTGGATGAGCCAAACCTAGACAGACCCCAACCTAACCTATGGGGAATAGGTCCAGAGGAACCAGATATTATTGAAGATTCCCCCCAGCCAGGATCCTCCCAGGCCTTCAGGGATTCTTCTGCCATTCCTGCTGATATTTCTAGTTTACCTCCTGAATTCCAATCTATTTTTTCTGTGTTATCCAAGGCCATTGATGCTAAACTCTCTACCATCAATGCGCTTCCCTTACCTCCTCCACCTCCTCGTCCCTCCCGCCCCTTGGGTTCTTCCCCAGCGGTTAGAGCTCCTATTCAGGATGAATCAGATTCCTCTCAGGACGAATATGAGGATATGGAGGAGGATGAGGATCCCTTTCAAGGCCTCTCAGATGATGAGGAATCCCAAATAAAGGTTCCTTCTCCAATTACTATTTTTCCTTCTCAATTGTTCAAATCTCTCCTCCTCAAAGCTAGAATTTCTACGGGATTGGCGGCCCAGGAGAAACAGGCCTCCACATCCACTGATCCCCCGGAGGAGAATTTACCTTACTTCACAGAGGAACAGGAGGATAACGAGGTAATTCCTATGCCTAAATTGTTTAAAGATGCCTTACTTAAGCAGTGGGATTTCCCAGCCTCTGGGCTTAATCCCTCAACCAAGGACAAAAAGTTGTACAAACTCTCCTCTTCCTATGAGGAGCTCCTATCCTTTCCTAAACCGGATGAACCTGTCAAGATCCTTCACTCGGCGGCTGCTGTGCCAGGCGAAGCAGAGGAAGTCCTCCGCCCAGAGGACAAGCGGATTGAACAAATGCTCAAAAGAGGATTCACCGCAGATTCCTGGGCCATCAAAAGTTCTGCAGCGGCTTCCTTTTTCTCCAGAGCCATGCTTCTGTGGCTTCGCCAACTTCAACAGCATATTCCTCCCGATGACTTGAGAGGTCAACAAGACTTCAACAAGGTCTTTGCAGCTGCTCAGTACGTGGCTGATGCCACTTTACAATCTACTAGATTTTCTGCTAAGTCTATTGCAGCTTCTACAACGGCAAGAAGACTCCTATGGCTTCGCCCTTGGCAAGCAGGAGTACGTCAGAAGTGGCAGTTATCTCTGGGACCCTTAAAGCGCGACCTTCTTTTCGGGGATCTTCTGGATCCACTCCTCACGGAAACCACGGACAAGAAGAAAGTATTGGGTCCAACCACCAAAAAGGCTACCAAAACGCAGTCCTTTCGTCGCCCAGGGCGTCAGCAAGATCAAGCGGCTTCCTATCAGAGATCTCCAGGTCAGTATTCCCCCCGCTTTCGTTCCCAAGGTAGGAACTCCAGGGGCAGAGGTTTTCGCTTCCAAAGGGGAGCGTCCTCTAACAGGGCTTCAAAAAAACCTAGATGGTAGTTTTTCCTCGATTCCCATAGGTGGTCGCCTAGCCCATTTCGCCTCTAATTGGCGTCTCACCTCCAAGGACCCCTGGGTCATTGACACTGTTCAAACAGGCCTTCTTTTAGAATTTACTTCTCCCCCCCCCGAAACGTTTTATTTCCTGCCCTTCTCCCAGGTCCTCCTCAGATTGTAACCGTATGGAGGAGGCCATTTCCCACTTATTGTCCATCAGAGCCATTCAACCGGTTCCCCCCGGTCAGAAGGGTCTAGGTTTTTATTCCACCCTATTTATGGTTCCAAAATCCTCCGGAGGTTGGAGAGCTATTTTGGATTTAAAGAAGCTGAACCTATTCATCAAATATAGGAAGTTTAAGATGCACTCCTTATCATCCATTTTGGCCGCCATCCACCCGGGAGATTTCATGGTCTCTTTAGACCTCACTGAGGCCTACCTCCACATTCCTATAGCCAAATGCCACAGAAAATTTTTACGTTTCTCCTTTCAGGGCAGGCATTTCCAGTATAGGGCGATGCCATTTGGCCTTTCCTCGGCCCCTCGGGTCTTTACAAAGCTCTTGGGGTCCCTGGCGGCCTATATCCGGGCGTCTCCCATTCACATTTTATGTTATCTTGATGATATTTTGATTCATGGGAACTCCCTAGAGAAAGTGAAAACAGACCTTTCTGTCACCATGTCAGTTCTTCAGGACCATGGATTTTCCATCAACTTTGACAAAAGTCATCTCCAACCTTCCACATCCATCTTACACCTGGGATCCGTTATTAATTCAGAATCCTCCCAGGTCTTTCTCTCTCCTGAGAGAAAATTCAGTATAGGGGAGTTAATTTCTTGCATTTTATCTCAACCTTCAGTATCCATAGTAACCCTGTCTTCCCTTTTGGGGAAGATGGTGTCATGCATAGGCATCATTCCCTGGGCTCGCCTTCATGCTAGGGAACTACAGTGGCTCCTATTACCCATTCAGAGATCGGGGCACAGCAACTCAAGTCGTCGCATTGTCATCCCACCAATTGTTCGCAGATCCTTCAAGTGGTGGAAGTCTCCGGCCATGGACAAAGGATCCCCGTTCAGGTGCCCGGATCAATTTGTCATCACCACAGATGCCAGTCTATCGGGATGGGGCGCCCACGCCCAGGGGATGATAGCCCAGGGCACGTGGTCCCCGGAGGAAGCGTCCAAGCCAATCAATTGGCTAGAGTTAAGAGCCGTTTCCCTGGCTCTGAAGCATTTCTCTCCTCGCATTCCCAACCGGCACGTTCTCATTCTCACCGACAACATTGCCACAAAAAGCCATATCTGCAGACAGGGGGGCACGAGATCCAAGGCCCTCATGAGGGAGGCCCTCAAGTTAGGCCTTTGGGCGGAAAAACATCTTCGGTCGCTCCTAGCCGACCACATCTCGGGGAGCCTCAACGTCCAGGCGGATTGGCTATCTCGAGCAACGATAGACCCAGGAGAGTGGAACCTCCATCAAGACCTGTTCCATCAAATCAGCCTCAGATTCGGCCTACCAGTTCTGGATCTCTTCGCGACCAATGCGAACGCCCAACTCCCTCGCTTTTTTTCCAGATTTCCATCCCCGGGAGCGGAAGCAATCAATGCCCTCCGGAGCCCATGGCCTCCAGGCCTACTTTACGCATTCCCTCCAATTCCAATTCTCCCGGACGTGATTCACAAGGTCCTCACCGAGAGGGCCCGAGTAATCCTAATCGCCCCTCATTGGCCCCGCCGGCCCTGGTTCGCGGATCTCCAACAGTTGTCCGTCCAGGACCCTTGGCGACTCCCCGTTTCGGGGGATATGCTGCGGCAGGGGGCCTCATTCCATCCAGACCCGGAGTGGTTCCACCTCACCGCCTGGCTGTTATCAGGAGAGACTTAGAACTGCGTGGCCACGACCCCGATACAGTGGAGGTCATTTTAAAGGCCAGAAGGGGTTCGACCAATCGAATCTACGACCACACGTGGTCCAAGTTTCACCAGTGGTGTCTACAGGAAGGCCTCTCTCCCCTGTGCATCCCCATACACAGAATCATTTCCTTCCTTATGCAAGGTTTCCATCAGGGACTTTCCACCAGCACCCTCCGGCGTCATCTGGCGGCCATTTCCTCTGTCCTAGCGGGGCCCCGCAGACAGCCTCTCCGCTCCTTTCCAGAAGTTCAGGAATTCCTCAAGGGCTTAGCCAACCTCAGACCTTCCAAGGTCCACAGGTATCCATCCTGGGATTTGCCACGGGTTCTCCATTCCCTCACGCAGGCACCATACGAACCCCTAAAATCGGCGTCCCTCAGGTACCTATCCTTTAAAGTAGCATTCCTGGTGGCTATTACCTCTGCCCGACGCATTTCGGAGCTGGCTGCCCTCTCAATCAGGCAGGACCTTTGTCAATTTCATCAGGACAAGGTAGTCTTGCGACTGGACCCCACCTTCTTACCCAAGGTCAGTTCCATGTTCCACAGAACTCAGGATATTGTCCTACCTTCCTTCTGCCTCCAACGAGACCATCCCTTGGCAATTAGATGGCACACCCTGGATCTCATTAGAGCGCTGAGAATCTATATCCAACGCACAGGACCCTTTCGGAGGTCAGAAGCACTTTTTATAGCCTATCACCCCAGAGTCATGGGTGCCAAAGTGTCTTCAACAGTAATAGGCCGTTGGATCAGAGGGACTATATCTAAGGCCTACGAGTCGGCCTCCCTCTCAGTTCCAAGGAACATCACAGCGCATTCCACCAGGAGCGCAGCCACCTCGGCCGCTTGGGCGACTCAAGCCCCGTTGGAGGAGGTCTGCAAAGCAGCCACTTGGGCCTCGCCAAATTCCTTCATCAGGCACTACAAGATTGACTCTTACGCTTCAGCGGACGCTGCCTTCGGCAGAAGGGTACTCCAATCCGTTATCTCACACGATAGCAATCTAACCCCACCCTAGGGACCATCTATTGGGTATGTCCCATGTGACTGCTGGACCCGCTCCTTCAGTACGGAGAATAGGCGTTGATTGCTTACCTGAACGCCTCTTCTCGTACGGTGAGCGGGTACAGCAGTCACTTCCCGCCCTTGTATGTGTCTTCTTTACCTTCCTATAACCTTTCTTCCTCTAACAATGAGAGTTGAACACTACAGAGCTTCACAGCTGAGCCTAGTCTATGGATTCGCGAATTCTGGGGAAGGGGCGGATCCAGCAAGCTTTTTTAACACTAGGCTCAGTTCCACCGGATTGGACATGAGCAACCCATGTGACTGCTGTACCCGCTCACCGTACGAGAAGAGGCGTTCAGGTAAGCAATCAACGCCTATTTTATACTTATTAGTAGGTTCCTAGGCAACACCTTACTAGCCCTCAGTAACTATTTCAAGGTGGGAGGCAGCTTCACACTTGGAAAAGGAAATCATTTTTATTTAGAGCCCAGCAGCATCTTTATATTCTCCAGGCTGATGGGTCAGTGACATTATTCATTCATTCATTTATTTAATTAGATTTTTTTTAATGCCACCCTTCTCCTTAGGGCGGATTACAACATGTTAGCAATAGCACTTTTTGACAGAGCCAGCCTATTGCCCCCACAATCCGGGTCCTCATTTTACCCCCCTCGGAAGGATGGAAGGCTGAGTCAACCTTGAGCCGGGGATGAGATTTGAACCGCTGACTTACAGATCTACAGTCAGCTTCAGTGGCCTGCAGTACAGCACTCTACCTGCTGCGCCACCTTGGCATTAGGTGGTATTCAAACCCAAACAAACTGAAATCCTTACTTGTGCTAAGAAATGAAGAGATCTGTTTTCTTTTGCTTTGCCCCTTCTCTTATCACAGGCAATTTTTCTACTCTAGTTAATGATCATACATATGAAATTGCTGCCTCAATTGCCCCTGGAAGGATTTTTTTCAGCCTGTTCCTGAGCTGTAGCTAGGTAGCTAACAGGGAGAATTGACAGACCCAAGTTTTGGAAATCACTCCCTTTAAAGTTATCCATTGGAGATTCCTGCTCATTAGATTAGGGAGCAAAACCCCTTTACATTCCAGCAGATAGAAATCATGTGAGGAAGACTATTCTTCAGAGCTCTGTTATGATCTGCTCTTCTGATACTGTAGAAAGTTCTTCTCTAGATCAAGATGATGGAAAAGTAATAAGAGCCTTTTCATATGAAGTTTCTGTTCTTTTCTACGGAAGAGTTTGTAGTGTGCCTTGATCTCAGGAAACTTTTCCAGTTGCCTTTTTTGTGCTGCTACATAATTTTAATGGGTTTTCTCTATTGAAGAATTTTATTTATTTATTTATTTATTAGATTTGTATGCCGCCCCTCTCCGCAGACTCGGGGCGGCGCACAATACAATAAAAACAGTTCGTAACAAATCTAATAATTTACAATATAAAATATTTTAAAAACCCATTATTAAACAAACATACACACAAGCATACCATACATAAATTGTATAGGCCCGGGGGAGATATCTCAGTTCCCCCATGCCTGACGACAAAGGTGGGTTTTAAGGAGTTTGCGAAAGGCGAGGAGGGTAGGGGCAGTTCTAATCTCTGGGGGGAGCTGGTTCCAGAGAGTCGGTGCCGCCACAGAGAAGGCTCTTCCCCTGGGGCCCACCATCCGACATTGTTTAGTTGACGGGACCCGGAGAAGGCCCACTCTGTGGGACCTAATCGGTCGCTGGGATTCGTGCGGCAGAAGGCGGTCTCGGAGATATTCTGGTCCGATGCCATGAAGGGCTTTAAAGGTCATAACCAACACTTTGAATTGTGACCGGAAATTGATCGGCAACCAATGCAGACTGCGGAGTGTTGGTGTGACATGGGCATACCTAGGGAAGCCCATGACTGCTCTCGCAGCTGCATTCTGCATGATCTGAATCCTAGTTCAAAAATCACTTAGAGAAAACTCAGGCATTTTATGGCCTCTGGGCCACATCGGTCCTTTGGCTGTACCCAGGAGGCCAATGTGAGGACAGTTATTATTATTATTTATTATTATTTATTAGACTTGTATACCGCACACAACAAAATACAAAGCACAAATATAATATTAAAAACAATTATAAAAACCCAATATAAAACAGTCATACCATCCAATTAAACCATACATAAAATGAAACAGCTAAGGGTCAGTTATGTCCCCCAAGCCTAAGTTGGCAATTAGAAATCAAATACTGTATAGGTAAGCACCCTGCAGAAGACAGAAGAAGCAGCCAAGTTAAGTCAGCTCTACACAATTGCTGTGTACTCCTTTAATCAGGTGTTGGCCTCAGTAGGACAAGGAGAGGAAGTGCTTTTCTACTCCTGTGCAATACTTGCCTCTCTCTTGGAACAACGTGAGGAGTTGATAATGATGAATTTTTCAAGTCAGGTTACATTTGGCCCTCCACAACAATCACCCACCCCTGACTTAGAAGATAGTCAGAATTTTGAGAGCTAGTTTGATTTTCTGGTTAAGCCAGTAGTTCCCAATCTTTCCAGCTTGGCAGCACAGCGCTGGGGGGGGGGGGGGGGGAGAGCAGTGTTGGGTTCCTACCTATGCAGGCCATTCTGGGAGCAGCCCGCCAATTGCATAATTTGCTCACGATGGCTCCGGTACCATCTTTGTCAGGCTGTTCCATGCACCATCTATTTTACTGAATTTTTTCCCTTTTTTTGCTTCCTGTGCATGCACGGAAGCAAAATCTCACGAGGGCATGCTCACACGCATGAGATTTTTATGATTTTTTGCTTCCATACATACCTGGGTGCAAAAAATTGCTGAAATCTCAGGCTGGCGTGGGCACCCGTATAGCAAAAGGATGCTCGCATGTGTGCATGAATAGCAAGTGTGCATGCATGGGGAAAACACGCCGATATTCACATAGTGCACTAGAATCAAAGTAAGAGGAAGGTGAGTGGCAGGAGTACTCAGTTCCATTGGTCCAAGTAGCACACAAACATCCCCCACCCGCACTAATGGAGCTTCATTTGCGAATGGAGGGTAGTTTTGTGCAAGGCTGCAACGTCAAGGAACTCAACACAGCTGCAAGTGTTAGGTAGGGACGTGCATCTCACAGTGGGGTGCAATTTAGGGTGGCAGGTGAGGCTGGGTGAGCTATGCCCGTGAGTTGCATGTCCTATCTGGGCATCGCATTCATAGAGGAGAGAAAGAGAGAGAGAAAGCAATTGAGAGGTGGGTGGACGCCCACTCCGCGGGACTTGCTTGGATCTTCTGGGCTTTGCCTATGGCAATTTGAAATACATTCCTACCTGCAAGGAAGAGGAAGTGAGCATCGATCCTGCAGATAGGAGAACATTTCAAAACACTCGCAGAGGCAGAGCATCTTACTGGAGTCTGGCTAGTTCCAACTCCAGGCGTCACCATAGAGCTGGAAGCACACTCACAGTGCGGCGGCTGCCCTGGCTGGGGTTTGGATGCCTCAGAGCTGGAGTTTCGGGGAGAGAGAGAGAGAGAGAAAGAAAGAAATACTTCTGCTTTTGGCTGCATTCAAGGAAAGCAGCAGAAGTCCTTCTTTTTCTCCCCCAAACTCTGGCTCTGGGGTTCCCAAATTCCAGCCAAGGGTCTATGACATTGTTTCCCAACCTTGGCAACTTGAAGATATCTGGACTTCAACTCCCAGAATTCCCCAGCCAGCAAATGCTGGCTGGGGAATTCTGGGAGTTGAAGTCCAGATATCTTCAAGTTGCCAAGGTTGGGAAACACTGCTCTATGAAGGTGATCATTGCACGCCTCCCTTCCCTCCTGCTCCTCTCCACTTCAATCTTCCCGCAGTCCTCCTACCTAAGCACTGACTGACCGGAGCAGCCGCCAGCATACCCGGGAAGCCTCTCCATCTTGGGACGGCGATTGAACCGGGCTCTTTCTAGGGAGGGGAGCCTCACAGGCACCCGGCAGTGAGACATCAGGCGATCACGCCGAGGACCGCTCCAACAGACACAGCTCAGCCAGCCTGGCCATGGCCAGTGCTCCCTGCCCTCAGTTGAGCTTGCCCTGCAGGGGGCTTGGCCGGGGCTTCCGTAGGCAGTGGCAGCGAGGGCAGCAGCAACACCTGCAGTGCCTTAGCCATTCCCGCCCAGCAGAAGCAACCAAATCGGAGCTGACAGTCAAACTTCTATCCGGGTGCAGAATAATAATAATAATTTATTAGATTTGTATGTATGCCGCCCCTCTCCGAAGACTTGGGGCGGCTCACAGCAATAATAAAAACAATGTTACAGTGGAACAAATCTAATATTAAAAGAGAAAAAAACATATAAAACCCCATCATTTAAAACCCAACAACACATACATACCAAACATAAAATATAAAAGCCTGGGGGAGGTGTCTCAGTTCCTCCATGCCTGGCGATATAGGTGGGTCTTGAGTAATTTACGAAAGAAGCAACTAACGAGCAAACGGTGCTGGTGGTGATGGGAGAATGCACGCAAGACACAGCACCTGGACAGGGAATCTTTTGGCTGCACACTGAACGAAATAAATCTTTCTCCTCTTTCACTCCAAGAGGCTGTGTAGTCACAATGAGTCTCACGAGGATTCATTTCTGGCCGGGTTTTGAAGAGAGAAAGACTTCTTGTGTACAGCATGCAGCCCAAAAGTTCCTTCTCCTGGTGCTGTGTCTTTCGTGCACTCTTCCCCCATCATTCCGCCTAGAGAGAGAGGGGGGGGCAGAAGAGTTAAGGAAGTGCGTGCCCAGCTGCAACCGCAGGTCCCCTTCATCAGAGACCAGGAGGCATTTCCAAGTTAGGTCAATCAGCTTTTCCCCCTGCTTCGTCACAGCCAGAAGCTTGGACCCTCTCCCTATCCAATTGCTTACCTTCCCTTTCCATGGAGATACTGCAACGCGTTTCTAAGCAAAGCGAGACACAGTTACTGTAGAAAGCTAGCCAGTGTGATGTTTCCAAAGATAGAACCTTAAATCATTGCTGAATATCTTGCAGTGTTCTGAAGGTCTTTTGAAACATCGCATTAGATAGCTTCCTGTATAGTAGCTGTACCTCATTGTTAACTGGGTGGGCTTGTCAGCAGTTGCATGAATTGGAAAAATAAGTAGACCCATGAGTAGTAGAGGGATGGGGAGACCTGTCTGCCATCAGGTCTTATTGACTGAGGCCACTCAGACGATAACAAATTTCCATGCCCCAATGGGCATTGGCTCTGTCAGGCCCTCCCCACCCCTAAAGCACCTCTGCAAGTAGCTTAACAACTGTAACGGGGGAAGCTGGGATTGTGGTTGTTAAGCAAGGCAGTCATAGGAGTGTCTCATGTAATGACTGCAGTGACTTGCTACCCAAATTTTGGGCTCAGCAGTTGTCATATAGGACCACTTATGAGCAGAGACAGCATATGACTAGAACTCTTTTTCCCTGTGCAGTCATACCTCGTCTTATGAACCTAATTGGTTCCAGGGACAAGTTCGTAAGATGAAAGGTTCGTAAGACGAAACATTGTTTCCCATAGGAAACAATGTAAAGTCAATTAATCTGTGCAACCCCCAAAAAAACCCCGCAAAAAAACGCTGCCGCCCGGCTGTCACCTTTTAAAACAGCCTGGGGCTTCTCAGCGACCTCCCGAACGCCAAACCCAAACTTCTGGGTTCGGCGTTCGGGAGGCCGCCGAGAAGCCCCCAGGCTGTTTTAAAAGGTGACAGCCGGGCAGCGGGGCTTCCCAGCAGACGCCGAACGCGGAAGTTTGGGTTTGGCGTTTGGCTTCGGGAGGCTGCTGGGAAGCCGCGCGGCTGTTTAAAAAGGTGACAGCCGGGCTGGGGGGCTTCCCAGCAGCCTCCCGAACCCCGAATCTTTGCCGAACTTCCGGGTTCGGATTCGGGAGACAGCTGGGAAGCCCCCCAGCCCGGCTGTCACCTTTTAAAACAGCCGCGTGGCTTCCCAGCAGCCTCCGAACGCCGAACCCAGAAGTTCGGGTTTGGCGTTCGGCTTCGGGAGGCTGCTGGGAAGCCGCCCGGCTGTTTTATAAGGTCACAGCCGGGCTGGGGGGCTTCCCAGCAGCCTCCCGAAGCCGAACGCCAAACCCGAACTTCCGGGTTCGGCGTTCGGAGGCTGCTGGGAAGCCCTGCCGCCCGGCTGTCACCTTTTAAAACAGCCGGGGGGCTTCCCAGCAGCCTCCCGAACTCCGAACCCGGAAGTTCGGGTTTGGCGTTCGTAACACGAAAAAAGTTCGTAAGAAGAGGCAAATTTTTTCTGAACCCCGGGTTCGTATCTCGAGTTGTTCGTAAGACGAGGGGTTCGTATCTTGAGGTACCACTGTACTTCATTAATTCCTCAGAGAAAAGAAAGTTTGCTTTACGGCTAGATAAATTGTGTCTTTCAAGTTTCTTAAATTTAGAGGTTAGTAACTAGATAATATAGTCTTTAAGTTGCCTATTTTAAGAAGTTAATAAGGTAGGCCTGTGATGAAAAAAGCTGCTATTCTTGGAGAGCTGTCTGTCCCCTTTGTGGAGTGCTTCAGTAGGACAAGTTTTGCCAAGCTTCAGTTTTATTCCAATCCTAACCTTTCATGACTTTTTCAGGTAGAGGACACGTCTGATACAGCCTTTGCTGCTCTCCATGCTAAGTGTGAGGAAATGGAGCGAGCCAGGTGGCTGTGGAGTACAAGTTTGCCACCCCAACGACGAGGTAGCAGGTAAGACTGGCTGCTGCTTCAGAAGCAGAATGCTTAGCAACCTCAACACTTCAGTTATAAGCACCCGCTGTTAACTTTTCAGCAGCATTGCAGCAAATAATACATCCCTTTTGAGATACAAAGCTCATTTGGGCATGAATAATGGGGCTGGGTGGGGATTGCAGAAAAGCATTGCCTGGCACTAAGGTTGTTTGCACCAGTGAGAATATATCCTTTAGTAAGAAGCTAGATCTACATTGGTATGAGTGTTACTGATACCTGGAGCATTATTTTCCAGGAAGAGTTCAGAAGCTTTACAGTCTGACATGACGTGGGAATCATATCTACTACAACATAATAGGATAGACCCCCTGTTCCAAGAAGTTTACAGCCTGAATTTCAGAGGAATATAAATCAGCCAGGGGGAGGGAGGGAGATGGAAAATGGAAGTTGAGATAGAGAAAAGATTTCTCAGCTACTTTTATTTCATGTGTGAAGGTGCTTTTTAACAGTTTATGCCTTTTGAATCTTCAATATTTCTGCTTAGATACTGTCTAAAATAAGATGCATTCCCTATCACGGGTAGAAACAGCGTTCAGGATGGGTTTTCTTCCTCCACTCAGAATGAGGACCGAGTCCAGTGTTCCCTCTAATTTTTTTTCGGTGTGGGTGGAAAAGTATAGTGTCTGAGCGGCAGTCCCTTTGGGACTGGGCAGCATAGAAGTATAAATAAATAAACAAACAAACAAATAAATAAATAAATAAGAAACAAAATTCCTTCTTTTTTATTAAAAGAAATTAATAATAAAACAAAACCAAAATCTGTTACTATTATTACTATCTTCTCTTTTTCCATCCCTGTCTCCTCCCCCCTTGTGTGTGTGTGTGTATGTGAACTCTTGAACCATTTCCAATAACAGGTGAGCTATTGGAAATGGTTCAAGAGTTCACACACACACACGACTGGGGGTTTTTTTCTCTGTTAATATTTGGGTGCTTTTTACCATATGCTTTAAATCAAGAGTCATTTCTCTCTCTTTCTCTTTCTATCTCTCTCCTCCTCTTGCTCTCTCTCTTGTTTTCTTTCTCTCACTCTTTTTTCTATCTCTCTTGCTTTCTTTCTCTTCTCTCTCTTGCTATCTCTCTCCCCCCTTTCTCTCTCTCTTTCTCACTTACTTTGTCTGTCTGTCTGTCTGTCTCTCTCTCTCTCTCTCTCTCTCTCAGCGACGGGGCTGTGAGAGCGCTTTCTCCGAGTGCTTTGGGAACACCTGCCCTGCCTCTACTGCAGCCCCCTTGCTGAAAGTCCGGGACGAAAGCGCTCTCAGCAAAGGGGCTGTGAGAGGGGCGGGCATTCCCGAAGCGTGCGGAGAAAACCCTCTCTCGCAGCTCCCTGGCTGGGAGTGCAGAAGTGGAGAAAGAGAAGCCGCAGCCCCCACCGCGGGAGAAGTCGCACCCCAAGGCAGGAGGCGGTGGAGGAGCAGAGGAGGCAGATTGGGCAGGCGAGGGGCAGGGCCGAGAGGCCAGGGGCGCAAAGGGGACGGAGGCACCGTGGGGAGACAGGGGCAGCCCCGGCTCCCTTCCCTTCTACTGCCGGCGCCTCCCCGCCCCCGCAAACACCCCCCCCCCCACGGGCTGGCAGGGGGATGGGGAGCACGCACCCATGGAAAAGGGTGCACGGGGGGTATTTTGGGGCGCACGCATGCACACACACACAGCTTATGGGGAACGCTGACCGAGTCTGTTACTTTTTGACGGATCTGCCCCCCTAGGACCTAGCTTTGACTCAGGCTTCAGACTGGATGGCCATAGCTACCCTTTCTTCCCTCCCCAAATACTGACTTTTGCTCATGGACTGTTCGAAAAACTGGATTTTGTGACCTTTCCCATAGTAGATTTTCTACCAATTTGAAAGACTTACAGCACAGTGTTCACAGTCCATCTGGGCCCTTGGCAGTCAAGTCTTGACTCCTGCAGTGACATGTGTTAGTACTCCATGGCTAGGCCCTTCTCTGCCTTTGGAGCGGTGAGCTCCTGGATGGCTGTAAGGATCATTAGGGGAATGGTGTGATGGTGGAGTCCCAGGTGGGTGTGATTACCAAATCGATGGGTGCACTGACTGCTGTTCCTTCTCAGGAGTGTCGCGCCACTTGCTGAAAGAGCCAATGGGAGGCATTTCCACTCTCCCCCCTTGCCACGTAGCTACAATTAATCTGTTTGACAACAAACACAGTGGCTGCCATTCTTACAGCCCTTCTTGGTCTGGGATGTTATTGGCTGACGCTTGAGCTCATGTTTGCATCTCTCCCCACCACCAGCATCTGAAATTGTACTCCAAAGGCTCTTGATAGACCGGAGACTGGCCTGAGCCCGTTGTAGGCTTGTTTGGTGGCTGGACTGCATAGGGCTTGTCCTGGTTGGTATCAGTGGCTTGTTGGCTCCCTGCCAGCCCGCCAATTAATCTTCGACAGTCGCGGTGGCCAGTTTGGGCTGCTACTCAATCATCAAAATGGTGATCGGAGCCTCTTTAAAGGAAAAGATGCGGGGCAAGCGGCAGCACAAAACAAATTGCCGCACCCCAGATGATGAACAGGCTGGACCCTCCAATTATGCTGTGACAGGGGTCTTTCATACACCTCGGGGTGCTAAGACCTTTGAATGGGCAGAGCAATGCTGGCACAAGGCCCTGCAAAAGATATGCAACCAAGCCTCAGCTCATCTATACCTGGGTTCACAGGTTCGGGACACCTGTTCAAAGGCTCCAGGGAACGGTGCTGCTACCTCTCCATCTAGTGAACAGCTGACCCCTGACAATCTTACTCTCGATAGGGGCACAGTAGACATCTGGCGCTCAGCTGGCTTTCACAGCCTTCCTCTCACAGCCTTCCTCTCACCCTCTTCAGGGGGTTCCACAGGCCTCCAGGGCTTCAGCCATGTCCTCCTCGCCGGGAACCACCTCAGCTGGCACCGCTCTTCCTCTGGACCATGCCACCTTGCAACTGTTAATAGCCTCTTCTGTACAACAGGGCATATCTGCACGCTTTCAGTACTTGGGCAGGCCCTCATTAGTGGATTTTTGAGCAGGCTTTACCCAGACATGGACCCAGTGCCAGGCACCAAAGTCCTGACTAATATTCCCATATCTTGGAAAATTTGAGATTCTTTGGTGGATTTGGAGCAACCCAACTATGAACTGTTGGGAGGACAAAAGGATGTCCTATGCCTGCTCCTCGTTCATTGGACTTGTGTTGTTCTTATTTTTTCTCCTTGAACTGACTTTTTGTACAGTAGTCTCTGCATTATGGATGAGTTCAGGAAAGGGAGCCTACCTGTTGTTGATCGTGTCCAGTTGGTAGCTACGTCTACTTCTTTGGTCTTGTCAAAGCTGGGTCCTAGGAGAGGAGATCCGGCAAAAAGTAACAGACTCGGTCCTCCTTCTGAATGGATGAGGACAACCCATACCGAATTCTGGCTCCTCCTGATGAGAGGATGCGTAGCAGGTAAAACCAACGCCCCTTCTCCATACAAGTCCTAAAATTAGATAAGGAGAACCCAATTAAACATTGGGTCAAAAACAGTATACCTGTTAATTTATTAATCAGGGAAAATAATCAAAAGCCACATTTATATTTGGCAGAAATATGTAAATCTCTAAAAATCAGTTCGTTGGAGAAATTGGAGTTGGTATTCCAGTCAGTGAGGAATGATGCGATGGTTAAGATGCTAGGTCTGTTGGCTGGAAAAGCTGCAGCCTAGGTGCAAGCGCCATGTGACAGGGTGAGCTCCTGTCCTCACCCCACCTCCTGCCAATCTAGCGGTTCAAATGCGGGCATATGTGAATAGATACATAGGTATCACTTTGTTGGAAAGGTAACCATACTCTGTGACAAACATGAACACAGAAATGTCTTCTGGTAGTGCTGGCTCAGAAATGAGCCCCCTCCGTCTTAATTGGCAACAACAAGTCGAGTAAAATCCACAAGGACTTTACCGTATCTTTTTATTTCAAGCAGTGAGACCTCAATAGGTTCAAAGAACCCCAGAGTAATATCTGAGAAACTAAGGGCCAATCTTTCATAAGTGTGTATCAGTATTTGTGTGACCATTCTCAGGAGAAAACTGAATAACAATGCTGTGCACAGCAGGGTTGCAAGAAGAAAGCCAGTACAGTAATACCTCATGATACGAACTTAATTGGTGCAAGGAGGAGGTTCGTATGACGAAAGGTTCGTAAGACGAAACATTGTTTCCCATAGGAAACAATGTAAAGTCAATTAATCCGTGCAACCAAAAAACCCCCGCAAAAAACCGGCTTTCGGCGACTGCTGGGAAGCCGCGCGGCTGTTTTAAAAGGTGACAGCCGACCTGGGGGGCTTCCCAGCACCCCCCGAACCCGGGTTCGGGGTTCGGGGGGGTGCTGGGAAGCCCCCCAGGCCGGCTGTGACCTTTTAAAACAGCCGCGCGGCTTCCCAGCTGTCTCCGAACGCGGAAGTTCGGCTTTGGCGTTCGGCTTCAGGAGACAGCTGGGAAGCGGCGCGGCTGTTTTAAAAGGTGACAGCCGGGCTGGGGGGCTTCCCAGCAACCTCCCGAACCGAACCCGGGGTTCAGAAAAATTTTGCCTCTTCTTACGAACTTTGTTCGAGTTACAAACCGGCGTTCGGGAGGCTTCTGGAAAGCCCCGCCGCCCGGCTGTCACCTTTTAAAACAGCCGCGCGGCTTCCCAGCAGTCTCCGAACGCCGGTTCGTAACTCGAAAAAAGTTCGTAAGAAGAGGCAAAATTTTTCTGAACCCCGGGTTCGTATCACGAGTTGTTCGTAAGACGAGTTGTTCGTATCTTGAGGTACCACTGTACTTTCCAAAAAAGATGCTCATGTATAGTTCACAAAATACTATCCGGATAAACCTGAAGGCTATTAGAAGAATGTTCTGGAGATTGATGAAACCAAAATTATATTTATTTTGACTGGAATAAAAAGTGTTTATATGTATATATAAATGGCTGTATGTATCATGGATTGGTTCCATTTACCTTCCCTCCCGGTTCACATCATTATGTGACCCCATCATTTCACGCAAAACACTCAGAAACATTTCGTGCAGGTGAAGAAGCTTTTTTGCAAGCTGCAGGGCGGTCCAGGAACGTGGACCACTGGTCACTGCTGCCGGTTCAGTGAACTACAGTAAATTTCTGCTACCGGTTCTAAAAGAACTGGTCTGAACCAGCAACAACCTACTACTGTATAGGTATACTGTGTATATACATACAATGACAATAAAGTGTTTGTTTATTTATTTATTTATTTATTTATTCATTCATTCCACCATCACTCTGGAACACTTCAAGAAATTTCAACCAAGCATGGTACACATATGACTTACTAATTGGTAAAAAATACTGTGGGGTAAGCCTTTCGAAATAATGGTCGTGTTCCTGTACATTGAGCCTATAGCTCAGCAGTTATGTTCTGTACACTGAGCCTAGCTCAGCATTTTTCTGAAGAGGTCTAGGCCAGTGATGGCGAACCTTTTTTCCCTCAGGTGCTGAAAGAGCACTATCACACATGCCTGAGTGCCCACACCCATAATTCAATGCCTGGGGTGGGCGAAAACAGCTTCCCATGCCCTTCCGGAGACCCTCTGGAAGACAGAAATGGCCTGTTTCCCAACTTTTGGTTGGCCCAGTAGGCTTCCCTGGAGCCTGGGCAGGGTAAAAACATTCTCCCCCATCCTCCTGGAGGCTCTCTGGAAGCCAAAAACGCCCTCCCAGAGCCTCTCTATGAGCCAAAAATCTGCTGGTCGGCACACAAAGAGCTGAGCTAAGGCAACAGCTCGCGTGCCAGCAGATATGGCTCCACATGCCACTTGTGGCACCTGTGCCATAGGTTCACCATCACTGGTCTAGGCCTTCCTCACATAATAGGCCTATGAAGGGAGCCTGATTAGGCCAATACAGAGTGAGGGATGACCTAAACGGGTTGTTTGCCCCCACCTCACTGCAGCAGCCCAATCTCACAGGGAATAGCTTTGGCCTGTTTCCCCAGAATCATCCTACGCCCCAACTGAGGCTCACACAGTAGGCCCACGAAGTGGAGCCTGATTAGGCCAATACAGAGAGCTTTGAGTAAGCATGCCATGGCCTAGGTGGATCACCGACTCTCACCTCATTGTGGTAGTCCAATCTTACAGGAAACAGCTTCGGTTTGTGGTCCCAGGATCGTCCTTTGCCCCAGTTCAGGCCTAAGCCTCACTCACACAGTAGGACTACAGAGCAAAGGGAGTTTGATTAGGCTGGTACAGAGGCTTTTGAGCAAGCCATGGCCTAAGTGGATCGTCTACCCCCAACTCATCGTGCGAAGTACCGGACTACCCCAACCATGGCAAACCAGGTATGGAGGTCAGAGAGGAGACTCAGTCTATTTCAGCATGGGGTGGAGGAATGGCCCAGCTCAGAGATTTATGTTTCAATCCCAGGCCCAGTTTGAGGAAATGGTAAAACGAGTGGTGGCAGAGGCGCTTCTAAATCCCCCAGCTGTCCACAGGTTCTGTAGCTGGGATTTGAACAAGGTCATTCATTATACAGTGATACCTCGTCTTACAAACGCCTCGTCATACAAACTTTTCGAGATACAAGCCCGGGGTTTAAGATTTTTTTGCCTCTTCTTACGAACTATTTTCACCTTACAAACCCACTGCCACCGCTGGGATACCCCGCCTCCGGACTTCTGTTGCCAGCGAAGCACCTGTTTTTGCGCTGCTGGGATTCCCCTGAGGCTCCCCTCCATGGGAAACCCCTCTGGACTTCCATGTTTTTGTGATGCTGCAGGGGAATCCCAGCAGCGCAAAAACTAGCGCTTCGCTGGCAATGGAAATCTGGAGGTGGGGTTTCCCAGCGAGGGGAGCCTCAGTGAAATTGCAGCACTGAAATTGCACAGAGGTCCGGAGGTGGGGTTTCGAGGACTTCGGTGTTTTTGCAATGCTGCAGCAGAAAAACAGGTGCTTTGGCTGGCAAAAGGGGTGAATTTTGGGCTTGCATGCATTAATCGCTTTTCCATTGATTCTTATGGGAAACATTGTTTCGTCTTGCAAACTTTTCACCTTAAGAACCTCGTCCCGGAACCAATTAAGTTTGTAAGACAAGGTATCACTGTACTTTTAAAACCTTGTAAATAAAATTGCTAGGATTTGACACTATAGATATAATTCATTCCTTTTCCTGTCTAATCAAGATTGTGGTAAATAAATACCTGGGCAATGCTGGGTAATCAGCTAGTGTTTAATAAAAGACAAATCCTGCCTTCCAGTATGAAAATCTTTCCCACTTTTAAAACGTGGTATAGATCATGGCCTGGGCTTGCTTGGCCATTTCTGGATCAGGACAGCTTGCCGTTTTTGATAGAACTATTATTCCAGGGATGAAATTCAATTTTTCCCCCCTACTGGCTTGGTGGGCGTGGCAGGGGAAGGATATTGCAAAATCTCTATTCCCAACCCACATGGGGTCCAGCCAGAGGTAGTATTTGCCAGTTCTCCGAACTACCCCAGATTTCTGCTACCGGTTTGCCAGAACTTGCTGAATTTCACCCCTGAACTATTCTGAATTAAACCAGCAAACTTTATAGAAAAACGCCTACTGTACTCTAAAGCTCAACTGCATCATTCAGCAGGACGATGATCAAAAACACACAGGTTGCATGACCAAAAAAATGGTTGGAATTGCAAAGTCTACATCCCGGTCTTGATCCTATAGAAATGTTGAAGGACTTGAAGTAGGCAGTTCATGTGAGGAAGCCCACCATCATCCCTGAGTTGAAGCTGTTCTATAAAGAGGAATGGGTAATATTTCTCCAGGTTGTTTGCAGACTGATCAATAGTTAATGGAAACATTTAGTTGCAGTTACTGTTGCCCAAGGGAGGCACACTAGTTATTGAAAGCAAAACTTTTCATACTTGTAAACAGACATACTCAGATATGTAGCTTTGGACCACTTTCATAAAATGTCTTTGATTCATTTAATTGGGTTCTCTCTAAGCTAGTTTTAGAATGTATAGAGAAACAGCTCAGATTCCAGGTCATACAGTGATCCCCCGCTCTTTGCGAGGGTTCCGTTCCAGGACCCCCCGCAACGAGCGGGTTTTCGCGAAGTAGCGCTGCGGAAGTAAAAACACCTTCTGCGCATGTGCAGATGGTGTTTTTACTTGGGGGCGGCGCGGGTGTTTTAAAATGTCCCCGCCGAGATGGGGGGCTCGCTAGCACCCCCCTAACCCGGGTTGGGGGTTCGGGGGTGTGCTAGCGAGCCTCCCATGTCGGCGGGGATGTTTTAAAACACCCGCGCCACTTTCCAATGAGTCCCGAAGACAACGCGTTTGTCTTCGGGACTCATTGGAAAGTGGCGCGGGTGTTTTAAAACATCCCCGCCGACATGGGAGGCTCCCTAGCACACCCCCGAACCCCCAACCCGGGTTTGGGGGTGTGCTAGGGAGCCTCCCATGTCGGCGGGGATGTTTTAAAACACCCGCGCCACTTTCCAATGAGTCCCGAAGACAACGCGTTTGTCTTCGGGACTCATTGGAAAGTCGCGCGGGTGTTTTAAAACATCCCCGCCGACATGGGAGGCTCCCTAGCACACCCCCGAACCCCCAACCCGGGTTTGGGGGTGTGCTAGGGAGCCTCCCATGTCGGCGGGGATGTTTTAAAACACCCGCGCCACTTTCCAATGAGTCCCGAAGACAACGCGTTTGTCTTCGGGACTCATTGGAAAGTGGCGCGGGTGTTTTAAAACATCCCCGCCGACATGGGAGGCTCCCTAGCACACCCCCGAACCCCCAACCCGGGTTTGGGGGTGTGCTAGCGAGCCTCCCATGTCGGCGGGGATGTTTTAAAACACCCGCGCGACTTTCCAATGAGTCCCGAAGACAACGCGTTTGTCTTCGGGACTCATTGGAAAGTCGCGCGGGTGTTTTAAAACATCCCCGCCGACATGGGAGGCTCCCTAGCACACCCCTGAACCCCCAACCCGGGTTTGGGGGTGTGCTAGGGAGCCTCCCATGTCGGCGGGGATGTTTTAAAACACCCGCGCCACTTTCCAATGAGTCCCGAAGACAACGCGTTTGTCTTCGGGACTCATTGGAAAGTGGCGCGGGTGTTTTAAAACATCCCCGCCGACATGGGAGGCTCCCTAGCACACCCCCGAACCCCCAACCCGGGTTTGGGGGTGTGCTAGCGAGCCCCTCATGTCGGCGGGGATGTTTTAAAACACCCGCGCGACTTTCCAATGAGTCCCGAAGACAACGCGTTTGTCTTCGGGACTCATTGGAAAGTCGCGCGGGTGTTTTAAAACATCCCCGCCGACATGGGAACCCCCAACCCGGCTTCTGGTAGAAGCCTTCTCTCTTTTTTTTCGTGCGCTTGGCGAGGAAAGGCAAGCGGGGAGGAGGCGACGGGGCCAAAGGGGGCCGAGGGAAGCTCGGCTGCGGTCGAGAGAGAAACGGCTTGGGCTCGCCGCAAGAAAAAAAAGAGACAGGCTTTTAGTTTTGGCTGCGGGGGGAGGGAATCCCGCCGCAAGGTAAGCTTCGGGGCGGGCGGGGCCCTTTTGTGCCAGTCGGGGAGGCGGTGGCGGCTGCAGCAGAGGCGGGTGGGGGAGGCCGGCCCGCCGGAGGGGCGATGCGGGCGGCGGAGACAGGCGAGGTCCCGGCCGCCCCCCGCCCACTTGGCCCCAGACCGGTGCAGCAGGAAAGGGACGGAGAAGGCTCACTGGCAGCCCTTGCCCATCGCCGCGCCTTCGCTTCCCCCCCTCCCCCGCTGGATCCGGCAGCGTGCTGAGGGGAATTGCCGCGGACTGGAGGCAGTGAGGCAGACCGGCTCCGAGGCGAGCGGCCGGAGCTGCGCCCTCCTTCGCCCGCCAGGTGAGGCGAAGGCGAGGGGCGCGCGGCTGCAGCGAGGAGCCGAAGATCCGGGCGGGGAAGACCCAGGGAAGGTTCCTTCGTCCGCCTAGCAGCTGATCTGCTCGGCAGCGCAGCACCAGCGAGGAGCCGAAGATCTTCGGCTCCTCGCTGCTGCTGCGCTGCCGAGCAGATCAGCTGCTAGGCGGCCGCTCGAGAGCAAGAGGGGGAGAGATAGAGAAAGAGAGAGAAGGAAAGAAAGAGATGAGAGAGGGAGGAAGAGAGTGTGAGAGAGGAAGAAGCAACATAGAGAAAGAGGGGGAAGACCCAGGGAAGCCTCTGCCCGGCGGGGAAACTCCACCATCTACGCATGCGTGGAAGGGCACGCATGCGCAGATGGTGGAGTTTACTTCCGGGTTGAAAAATCGCGAATTACCCTGTTCGCAATGGTCGGGGACGCAATAACCGGGGGATCACTGTATTTATATAAACATACTGAACTTGAAAAGGTTCATAAAATTTAAAAGCACCACTGTAATTGAGTTCTTGAAATAGTAAATAGAGTTTGTGTGGATGATGTATAGATTCAGAAGGCAGGGAGGACATAAGAGAGATGTTTTGAGAGAGTTTGAAGTGTAAAAAAAAGAGTAAGCCTTTCCTGAAAGAAGGAGGATCTTGTGTGAAGAGAGCATGACCATCATTGGCAGAGATGTATCCAAAAGAGGAGGGAAATGATAAGGACCATGCCAGGATTCTTGGGGCATAGGGGATTTTTCGTTGGCAAGTAACTCTTGACTTTCCCGGTGTCGTTTATTGCTTCTATGCTTCACTTACAATATGTCTGAGTTAAGATGGGAGAATGTAATAGGAGATTGAAGAAAGATTGTACCAATTAATAGTTGCCATCCTTATATATATTTATTTTAATTTCAGATCGTACAGGTCTACAGATGGACGGACAACCCCACAGTTGGGCAACCCATCTACTCCACAGCCAGCGTCACCCGATGTTGGAAACTGCTGTCCTCATTCAGATTTCTCCCATTTATATGCTCCACCACGCAGCCCCATCAGTCCTGACCTGTTCTCTGGTCCTCATACCCCTTTGTCTAGAGACTCTGTGCGGCATCTGTCAACGGAAGACACACGCTGTTCCACACCTGATTCTGGCCTTGATGAGCAGGTGAGTGAATGAATCCCTTCAGGCATTTCATGAAACAATCTATGTTGGCCTTGTAGGTGAGGATTGCCCCGGTTACTACTTTCACTTGTTTCTTTTTAGAATAGAATAGAATAGAATTTTTATTGGCCAAGTGTGATTGGACACACAAGGAATTTGTCTTGGTGCATATGCTCTCAACGTACATAAAATAAAATATACATTTGTCAAGAATCATGTGATACAACACTTAATGATTGTCATAGGGGTCAAATAAGCAATGAAGAAGCAATATTAATAATTAATTAATAATTATTAATATTAATATTAATTACCTACAAAGATTGAAAATATTCTGGGTTTCTGCCCCCAGATTTGGCAGGTGCCAGCTGCATACGGACTGAAAACTACTTTTAGTTGCAGTTCTATCCTGAAAAAATATTTCTGATCTCCAGGTTGCATCTTGCATTGAGTGTTCACCCTCAGCAAAAGTATGCTTCATTGCTGAAGTTGCTCGGTGTCTTTCATTCCAAGGGCTTCCAGTTAAGGTGCAACGGGACACAGAAGTGATGAAGCCTACCAACCTGTCTGCCTTTTCTTTCCAGACTGTACAGCCCTGGGAACGGCGCACTTTCCCACTGACCTACCATCCCAAGACGGAGTATGAGGAACAGACAGACCCACAGGACCGGTCATCACGTTGCACACGGCGCACATCAGGCAGCAAGCCTTCCCGAGAACCAGACACTGACTCTACTTCACCTCCCCTGGCTTGCTTCAAGAGCCGGAATTCAGGGGCTACAGCCACAGTTCAGCGGCCGGCCCACAGATAAGAGAAGGACAGGAAAGCGGAGCAAAAAGAATCCACCAAATTAACTCTTGGCATTAAAAGTTTCTGAAATCTGTGTTTGATATTCAAACATCCTGCCGGGAATTTTCACAGTTTTTAGTGAATTTAAGGAGTTTAGAAACTGTTTTCTTTTTTTCACTCCTTCTCCCACCCCCCACCTTTCTTTCCACATTGCTTTGTCTCTCACACACACCTTATCCAGTGGTCTGATGACGAGAGCCAAGCCTGCCACTCTCCTCCCTGATCGTAGGTGTACACTCCTCAGAAAGGAGAGTGAAGGTGGCTGGTTGACCCTGGAATGAGTTCTCTGGTGAAAGGGTACTTTTATTTTTTTCCTTTTTTTTTCCTTTTACTGTTGAGTGTCTTTTCCTCACCTGCCAACATCACAGTGCCCTCCCTCACCCTTAAAAGTTTAGTGAAGTGAAATTAGTGGTAACAAGTGACGTTTCCTGAAAGAGACCTCCCCCCCCCTCCTATTGCCCACTGGCTCTAGAAAGCACTTGCAATGCAAACTCAAGACCACTTGGTTCCTTAAGGGATAGCTACCCATTGCACCTACTACCAACAAGAAGCTCTTCCCCAGCAACCTTGGATATGTTCTGGGGTTTTCTGCCGCTTCTGAGACAGGCTCTCCAGATGACACAAGAAGTTCAGTTGTGCAAGAAAAAGCAATTTTCCATAATCAGCCTGGATATGTTTTGGATGTTTTATTCATATTGTGTTTTGTTTTTTAATGGCAGATTATTAGTGGGGAGAAGGCTGAGAGCCATCCATTTCAAGAGGAACCTTTTTTTCCCAAGCTTTTCTTTTCCCCCCCTTTTTTTCTGCTGGATGTGATCTAGGGTTACTTTCTTCCCATTCCCTATTACTTACTAACACTTCTCTGTTTTCTTTTATTTTTGCATTCTGTCCATTAGTTTGAAAGCTGTAGGTTATACATCTGCAGCTAAAAGATTGCAATACAGTAGTGTTGAGCCTTAAGTACTGGGAGCGATGTCACAGGAGTCAACAATTTGCCACCCCAGATCCACAAGCCATATAGTGAGTGTGGTGTAATCTCATTGTTCCCTTTTCTTCCATCCTCTATAAAAGAAAAAGTAGTCTATGCATTGTTTGAGATTGCATTTAAATTTGAACGTGTCTTGAGTACCAAAATATCTGTTTTTTCCAGAGAAAGATTGGATGTTGTTTTCACCTCTACCTCTTACTTATCTCAACTGCAACTTACAAGTTTTGAGGCAGAAATGGATCTCAGTTATGTGCAACCCATCCCTACCCCCAACCTACCCCGCCCCAGAATATTGCTGGGACTGAGTTTTGCCAAGCTGACCAGATCTGACCTTTTTTTATATTTTAAACAGGCAATTTTGAGAAATGGACCTCTCCATCCCCTCCTCCCCCCCAGAATGGCTTGGGTTGAGTTTTGCCAAGAACAGATCTGGGCTTTTAAAATTAAAAAAAAAGTTAAAGAGCAGATTGAGAGAACTGAATCTGCCAGCCCCCCTCCTCCTCCCCCCAGTTGAAAATGACTTAAGCAAAGTCTTGCCAAGCTGAACAGATTTACTTTTTGTTTAAATTTAAGGAGCAGGTTTTCACACACACACACACCTGAAAATGACTGGGGCTGCCTTTTGACAAGCTGAACAGATCTGGGTTTGTTTGTTGGTTTAATTTAAAGAGCAAATTTAAGAGAGAACTGGATCTCACTCGTGATCCACCCTCCCCCCTTCCCCACACACACTTGAAAATGGCTTAGGCAGAGTCTTGCCAAGCTGAACAGATTTTTTTTTTTTAAAAAAATTAAGGAACAGATTTTCTCCCCCCTGAAAATGATTTTGGCTGCCTTTTGCACAAACTGAACAGATCTGGATTGGTTGGTGGGTTTTAATTTAAAGAGCAGATTTGAGAGAGAGAGAACTGATTCTTAGTCGTGGTCCGTCGTCGTCCCCTTGAAAATGACTTGGACTAAGTTTTGCCATGTTGAACAGATCTGGGTTGGGTTGGTTTTTTTAATTTAAAGAGCAGATTTGAGAGAACTGAATCTCAGTCACAGTCCCTCTCCCCACCCACCCCTCCGAAAATGGCTTAATCAGAATTTTGCCAAGCTGACCAGATCTTTTTTTAAAAAAAATTAAAGCACAGATTTGAGAGAACTGAATCTCAGTCCGGATTTCTCCCCCTTGAAAATGGCTTTGGCGGAGTTTTGCCAAGCTGAACAGATCTGATTTTTTAATTAATTTATTTGTGGAGCAGCCCCCAAAAATGACTTGGACCGACTTTTGCTAAACTGAACAGATTTTTTTTTAAAAAAAATTTAAAAAGCACTTTTGAGAGAAATGAATCTCAATCATATCCCCCCATCCCCCCCCCCCCCTTTTCCGGCAAATGGCCTGGGCTGATTTTTGCCATGATGAACAGATCTTTTTTTTATTATTATTATTATTATTTAAGGATTAGTTTTGAGAGAGAAATAAATCTCAAATCTTTTTTTTTCTTTCTTGAAAATGGCTTGGGCTGATTTTTGCCAAGCTGAACAGATCTGTTTTTTTATTATTATTATTTAAGGATTAGTTTTGAGAGAAATCTCAAATCTTTTTTTTTCTTTCCTGAAAATGGCTTGGGCTGACTAGCCAAGCTGAAAAGATCTGATTTTTTTTTTTAATTTAAATTGTAGTTTGAGAGAGAAGTAAATCTTGAGTCTTTTTTTTTTCTTCTTAAAAATGACTTGGACTGATTTTTGTCAAGTTGGAACAAATTGGAATTTATTTTAATTTAATTTAAGGCCATTGTCCTCCCTTCACTTCCCTGGTCACTCCCATATTTTGCACACCAATCCATTGTAATGTTTTCCTGACCTTAGCAGTGTGGCTGTTGGTCCCTGTCCTGTTGTTAAGCATTGCGCCTGTCTTCTGTATTAATCACATCACCAAAAAAGGAAGAAAAAAAAAAACGTTTTTCTCATTTTGTAATCGTAACAAAATAGTAGCTAAACTGCTTAATGGTTGGGGGTTTTTCACAATTTTCAACATTACCTAAAGTTTTTGTTCTGCTCTAGTTTATTTTTTATTAAAAAAAGGAAAAACCCAATGCTACTATATCCCTCTGCATTAAGTGCTTTTCTATTTATAAAGTTGAAAATTCTGAATAACCGTCTTAGCGTTAAAAAGGAAAAAAATACAAAAAATAAAAATAAAACCCACCTTGTATTTTGTAAATATTTCTTTTCCTGCTTCAAGCTGTGTAATGTCCTTGTTATATAGAAATGCTTTTCTTCAGAGAAGCTGATCTTTGTTTAATGTCTTGATTCTGTTGGCCAAAGCACCAATGTGTGCTTATAAAAAAAATTAAAAAAATTTAAAAGTTAAGCAAAGTGCTATAATTTATTGGGGAATAATATGGGGAAACTACATTGTAAGGCTTTTAGAGAATTAAGGAAACTACTTCAACAGAGAACACTGGTTTCATTTTTGGATTGTAAAAATCTTTAAATGAGTTTTAGGAACTATGGATACTATTTCAAAGAAATAGTACCTTTTTCAGACAGGCGATTTAGCCAGGATTTTGAGAATTTTACTTTTTATGACAAGTAGCTGAATGAAAATGAATGCTATTTATGGAATGGGCAAATAAATGCTGGAAGAAATGGAAGGTGCAAAGATGATCACAGTTGCCTTAATCAGCTTGGCGTGTGCACCATCCCATCCTTTCAATAAAAGGGAAGGTCATTGAGCCTTAGTTCTGATGATAAATGGTACATTCAGTCTGGGAGCTTTTATTAATGGCAATTTGGAAGACGTTTGCCCCTGCTTATGTCTGGGAAGTTTTCTTCAACAAAGACAATACATTTCATTATTGTAATAATGACTTTTTATTTCCAAATTCACTTTTACAGCAACAGTCAGTGTAAACCAGTTGTTAAAACACACAAATACAACATGGACAGTTACAGACAGGTAGCTAAGCTAGGATGACCATACGGAGATCTCATGCCCTTCCCGCCCCCTCCCGGTTTCCCCATCTCTGAAAAAAAACTTTTAAAAAGGAATGATGGCGTTTTCCAAACTCCATTGTCCCTTTTTTATACTTGCAATTTATGTAATAAAGCCCCATTTTGTGAACTTCAAAACCAATATGTCATGTTTTAACACTTTTAAACCCCTAGATATGTATATTTATATACCAAGACAAGACACAAGCCAGTCAGTTTAAGATGGCTTTGGTCTGGAATCACCATGGGTCTTCGCCATCTGGGGGAAAACGTCTGTGAATCCTAGAAGGACACAAAGTCAATCAAAATACAGTTGGGAAATGGGACCTATGATTAAAGAAAATGGCTAAAAGAGGGTATGTGAAAGAATTCAGAACACTTAAATAGGTGGGCAATGCTTGGGAAAGAGGAGGATTTAAGCACTAGTAAATACGTGAATGGAGACAAGGCATAATTTTCAGAAAAAGAACTTAAGAACCAATACGCTTTCTAGAAGTAGAGCATGACTGCTCTTCACTGTTGAATGCTGAAGAAAGAGTTATCAAATGTGGGGATGCTTTTTAGGCTCATACTACTACAGTAGCTGCTAAGGATATTGTAAGATTTTCCAGCCCAAAG
The DNA here is from genome assembly GCF_031021105.1 of Erythrolamprus reginae. NCBI lineage: Eukaryota > Metazoa > Chordata > Lepidosauria > Squamata > Dipsadidae > Erythrolamprus > Erythrolamprus reginae. The sequence continues at coordinate 102,949,457 of NC_091963.1, read as the reverse complement.
TCCTCAAACGCAAGCAAAAAGAAATCACAATGGCATGGTGTATAGCTTTGCAGTGAAAACATTTTCCCATTTTGATTATTTTTAGATTTAAAAAAGAATAAAGCTACCATCCTAACTTAACTACAGAGGTAACAACAGGCTTATAAATGACTGGAAAGTGACTGTTGATGTACAGATGAATCCTCTGCAAAATCTTCTCTTCCAATTGAGCGTTATCTTGGAGTAAAATACCTCCTCAGCTCTAGAAGCTATCCATTACTATCCAACCACTCTCCCCTTCAGATCCCACAAGTTCTGCTTGTCAAAACTTTTTCCACATGATCCAGATGATTGATTAGCATACAAAAATGAGGAAGCTGCAGCTCTCTTTTGAACTGATGGAGCAAGTGATTTCCCTCTGACTTTTATCTTGGTACTGAAAAAGGATGGCAGAGCCACAGATGAACATCATGTTTTACAGTGAATCAAATGGGCAATGCTGCTGACCAAGAATTGTCAACTTGTGTGATTTGTTCAACCTGGCGCTGCTCCTCTATCCATTCCTCCTCCCCCAGAATATGATAGATATTAAGGATCATAAAGCAAATGATAATAGCCGGGCCTTCTTTTAATTGGCTTTGAAACACAATGTTCCTTTTTACCTACTATTTGTTGCCTACTAAGGTATCCTAATTTTGGTAATTTCAAAATTACAGACTTGAAATCACATTAACATGTTAAAAAATAGATTGCTTCCAGAGCAAACCAGTTTTCTTAAAAGCCCTTTCAACTTTGATCATTGTCAATTTTTGCCGTCAACCAAACACATGCAAACCAGACTTTGAGTTAGCATCATTACTTTTGATCACATGCGTGAAATTACAGCATGCAGAGATAAACTCATCTCTTTTATCACTTGTTGGCTCAACCTAGAAAAGATACAAGCTGGGATTTTCATTACAATCCAAAGGGATACCGTGAACTAGGTTGGAAAGGGTTAATCACCAAGGAAGTTTCCTGTCATTGCTCTGAGTGTATTGTAGAAGAGCAACCAAAAAACAATTCAATAGGTAGTGATGAACACCATAATGATAGTATATACTGCAAGCTTCATTTATTATGGAAAGAATGACGCATCTCTAAAATCAACTAGATGTTCCTGGGTGCTCTTAAAGCACTCCACTATAATGTCTATAAAAATCCTTATTTTTATGTTCTTTTGAAATTTCCATCAAGTGATCCTAAAAAAATGCAATTTCAAGCATCTATCGCTAAATCTGGTAGAAAGGGACAAACCAGTTATTCACAATTTCTGCTTGGTTTAATTTGTTGCCCTTTGCAGATATATTTCATATAGCACATGCTTGGAGAAGTATTTTTGTTTTGAAAATTTAAAATTAGGGTGAAGGAGAAGAGCCTTTTCATTTACAGTACACTTGCTGGAGCAAATCAGCAGTTTCTAAATATTGTCAGACTCTAAATTTACTCATAGCCACTATGCAAGATGGGAATTGTAATCCAGTAATATTTTTGTGGAACATCAAATATATCCCTTTAGCATAGAAAAATTTCTCCGAACAAGCAGCAGCATGTGGGGAAAAGCTTTAAATCAGTGCTTCCATGCAACTTGCCTTATGAAAATTATATTTCTTCACAGTGGATCAATTAAAGTCCACAGATTATCAGAAATCAAATGTCTTTTTTAGCAGTACGTGGCATTGCAGTGAATGAGTTTAACAGTAGATGCACATCCCTCATTCTTATAGCTGGTTCTTATGACAACTGCTATTTCTGAATTACAACTCCCAGGATCCCTAACAGCTTGATTTATACTCATGTAGTTGAGTGCAAATCGTAATTCTGCAATATCTGAGGTACTGAAGAGTCTCTTGAGTAATGAACAACTAGTAACTGAATAGTAACTATTGAGTGTACTTGCTTCTGGCTACGACTTCTGAAGTGTGATGCTTCTTTCAAATACACAAATATTACATAAAGATGTATGAAATATAGGTCAAAATATACATGTTCCCACTTCTGCTGAACTGGTGTCCTTTCACGCAATTGTCCTTCCTAAAAAACACCTGCATGCACCATAAATAAGTACATCAATTCCTTTATTTTTAAATATGCCTAGAGCCATACCTCTATCTCACAAATTTCTACATTTACAAAAAACATTGGAACAACCAGGCCAATTGGGCTGAACACAAAGGCAAGTTTGCTTCTTCCCCAGCAACTCTGGACAAATTTTTATGTTGTGACAAAATCATGGAGGTTGAAGGTGAGATGGGCAAAAGAGAGGCAATAGTTACTGTTTGAAAAAGAGAAAAAAGAATGTAACTGATCCAATAAAATTAAAGGAACTTAGCATATAAGAAATTAAGTCTGATTATTTTAGTAGGATGATTATACAGCCTAAAGTCAAAGGTTAATTTTAGGTACAAACAAAAATAGATAAGCTATTGCCTTTAAAATGTATCATTTCAGTTAAAGAGAACTGGCATTCTGCAGGCTTTCAAGGCAGTTTTGGCTTATGTCTTTATTATCCAAAGCATGCAGTTTTATCTTGAACTTAAACCTGGTTCACAAAAATTCTCAGTACCAAAAAGAATAGATGAGTATGTAACATAACAGTCCTTTCAAAAGCTCTTTTTCATATATCAAAATTTCTCCTTCAAAGGGAGAAATACGTATACTTCAAATATTAAAGCCTAGCATTCCAGCTCTAGCAGGACAGACATTTGAAGTAGAAGGTATGTTTGTACACTGGAAATCTCTGGACCTGCATTAACTTCTATACTAAATCAGTAGCCATGACTGTTAAAGGGGTCATGAGGCTTCTGTGCCTTAAATTTCAATGAAAAAAAAATTGGCCAAGTAATGAGCATGTACAGCAGAATTTATCATTTTACATCCCCAAGTTCTAGATTTCAAACATCACAAGTTTATCTGTATTCAATTACATTTATTTTTGTTCTGGGGTGAGGTGAAGTGATGGGAGACTTTTTAAAAGAATATTCAATATAGGATGGGAATCTTTGTTTCCAAGCAGTGGTGGGTTCTAAAACCCCTTACTACTGGTTTGTGTGCATGCTCACGCAACACTTCTGCATATGCGCAGAAACTTATGCACATGCGCAGAAGCATCCTGCGTGGGTGGGTGGAGCCTACCACCGCTGGCGCTACCAGCTCTTAGAACTAGGCTGAACCAGGGGGGAACCCACCGCTGCTTCCAAGTTGTTAATTATTATGAAATCCTAAGACCACAGATGACTTTAACTAAAGGAAGGAAAGGAACAGATTAGAATTGATATTAACTTAAAATAAATAGGAATGATGAGGGATGTAGATGGGGAGGGGGGGGGAGAGAACAAAAAGAAAGGCCAGAGTTAATTTTTCTCTTATTATCTCCAACCACTAGAATACAATCACAAGCCTTGCTTGGCCAAGGAAGCAGAAACTTCATCAGCCAATGTCGCCAGTTGAGGGGAGTCCACCATGTTGATGCTTCCAGTCGAAGAGACATTGCTAAGGCGACGAGGAGAAGCATCTCCAGAAGCAGTGGGTGATTTGTAGACAATTTCAGCTCCATGATCAGTCTTGGCTTTGGCGTTCTCACGAAAGCTCAATTTGTGGCTCTCAATCTGAAATGAGACAAAGTGAAACGGCAAGGATAGGATGAGGCAGGGAATTAAAACCTTCTCTCACTTCAATCATAAGTTAGTAGAGCCAAGATGGTTCACCCTACGGAAATATTCTCATATATTCATATGTGATCCTTCTTGCCAATCACAAAGTTTTGATTATCTACAGTTACTTGACCAGCATATCCTGATATTTAACTACAGTATTATATAAAATCCATGCTACAAATTACCCAGATATAGAAGATATAAACCTTTGTGCAAAAATAGTAACTTTTTACAAAAACAGCTTTTCAGATGCAATGAAATATTTCACAGGAAATATTATGCTCCTCTGAATTCTGGATGATAGATTGGATTCAAAATTTAGACACACAAGAACTCCTTAAAATACTTTGCAGATGAATGTGAAGGGTGGTGGTGGGGAGGATTGATTGTAACACAAGACAAACTGAGGGGGAAGCCCTAAAAAATTAGGTAAACTCTCCTTCCAAAATTACAACCTGCCTTCTTCAAATAAGTCAATCTGTCTCTGCCACCCCAATTCTATCTATTCATCCAACCCAACATTAAGAGGTGCAGAATTCCTGTTTTTTTATCACATAGGGGCACCTAACATTCCTCAGCACTCATTTAATACAACTTTTTTCCAACTGGAAAAAGAAAGAATAGGAATGAAATTATTGCAGCCACCCCCCAGCCCCCCAGCCAGTTTTGGGCATCTAATTCCCTTCTTGCTCTCACAAAGCTTATGACAACAGGTAACTACTTACTGACATCACATGGGTGCAAGTCGGGGAGTGGGCTCTCCTCAGGGATGGAGGGCTCCGTGATGGGGGAAGGAAGCCCATCCTTATTGGGGCAGTTTTGTACACGGTTCTTGTCTTCCTTGCCCTTCTCTCTCTGCATGTGGGTGGAGAAGGTCAGTGGGATGCAAAATAGCATCGTAAAATAAGATGACAATGAAACCAAAACTTTTCAATGGGGAGGAAGGGACACATGGAACAGAAGGAAGAGAAAGCAGCAAGAAATATGAAAAAGGAGCTACGGCAACTGAAGATGAAGAATGTAAGAACTAAAGAAGAAGAATCACATAACACTGACCTGACTCCGAATACTACAAAGGATGGCTGTTACTAATAATTCATTATGGACTATTAACCTGCAGTGACTTAATAAACCAGCAAGGTCAAGCACTTTTTGCAGCCTAGTCTGCAGATAGGAACATTAATTTGCCCTTCAAAATGTGAACCAAGCAATAAAGGAAAGATCCATGGCCAAAATGGGGGTGGGGCCTTAGTCCCTCCATCACTAGCTTCATACATAGATACATGGATGGCAACACTGGAAAAACAGATGATGTCAGACCCAGTTACACCTAATTCAGGTGTCGTAGGGCTAATAATAAAGCCCCATTTTCAGTGGATCTACTCTATTTCTAATTATTTCTACGGTTTCTTCCCTATGCCACTGATTCTCAACTTGCGTCTGCAGATTTCCGAGGAGCTGTGATGTTGTCACAAGGGCGTCTGTTAAGCTCAAAGAAATGTTATGATTTAAATCTAACGTTTTAGGGGTCTCTGCCCGTGGTCCATGGACATAACAGATATTTAAAGTGGGTCCATGGTGAAGAAAATGTTGAGAACCACTGCCCTTAAAAAGATAATGTATCTGGAGGGTACATGCATTATCAATTTGTAATTTGTTTTTAACCCACTAATGTTCTTTCCTTCAAGCTGTTCAGTAGGCATAAAAGGAAATGCCAAATGCAACAATGGACACATTTCAAAGTCCAGATTTCCCTTAAAAATAAATCTGGAAATGGATAATATATAGTCTTATATCTACATTAAAGCCTTCTCATTCATCCAAAAAGAGAGATATAGCTGAGGTGCTATATGATAATCTCTGCTTAACACCAGTAATCTGAAGCAGAGACTCCATTATTAAATGACACAGTCATAAATTTAAAAAAAGTAGTTTTGACAGTCCCAGTTTTTATTAAATAAATTGTGTGTGATCATTAAGCAAGGATCTGTAACTGCCAGATCTCTAACTACCACTTGTTTGGTGGCATTTTAAGCATGAATGGTTGCTGAAAAAGTGGTTGGGAAATGAGGATTACCTGTAAGGCCAGAAATAATATCACCTAATGTTTCTAGTCAACTGCCATTTCATGACTGGATTCAAACTATGGCAGCCATTTTATGAATGGGCAACTCTTTCTCCAACTGCAGCTGTTTTCCTTAAGTACTAAGTACGGGACTAAAGCTACAATCAAGCACATCTATTGACTTGCCAAATTATCCCAACGGTGATTCAGAAGGAAGAAACAATGCAGAAAAGGAGTAAGAAATGCAAAAGTTGTGTCAATATCAGTGAGAGAAGGATAAGGAAGCAGAAAAGTCCTCCCATCAGAAGCCAGGACACTCATTGGAAAGAACTAATGAGAACAAAAAGTTTTATAAAGATATTAAAATGAGATGCATCTGAGTGGAAAGGACTGAAATGCATGTGAGTGGAGCCTCCCTCCCCAAGAGAGGAACAACAGATGAGGCACATACAAACAAAAAAATAACTTGCATTAATGGGTCAGATTGTGGTTTCAAAGCCCATGCTACATTTTTGTTGCTAGCCCTGAAACTGTGAATATAGCAATCTAAACTGGGATGCCAATTTACAAGAAAAATAGCTAGGTTTAGATAGCTTGTGATTTCAATCTCACAAAATTTAAGAGATGAAAACTTTTACTGCACAAAGATAAATATAACAACTACCAGCAGCTGTTCCTGGAGGTATAACAGTGGTGGGTTGCTACCAGTTCGCCCCGGAGTAGTGGCGGCGGCAGGAGGCTCCAGCCATCTGCCCAGACATCATCAAAAACGCTCTGAGCAGAAGCGTTGCACACGTACGCTCCCATTCCAGGACCAGTAACAAAGGTAAATGAAACCCACCACTGAGTTATACCTAGAGTAGTGGCTTGAAAAACTGACTGGAGCGGGGTGGGGTGATTCATAAGGTTGATTCAGTCATATGAACATCCTGGTCCAAATAATGTTTTTATTTACTTTCTTATTTCTTCATTGCTCTACTTTCTATAATAACACTAAGATGTTGTGTAATAGTTTTTAAATGTGCACAATGAATAAAAAAGAATATTATACAATACTTTTGTTTGAAACCCACCATCAACAATTTGAAAGACCAGATTACAAAGCTATGTTTCTTTTCTATACTGCTACTGCAATAAAAACACAGTTTCTCAGCCTTTCCACTCACCCTCTTAAAAATTATACACTGCATTCTGCTGACACCATGTTCCACTTTCTATTACAATGCTGTCTTAATAATGCATACTGAAGGCACAAGTTGAATCGCTGAATAATGCCTAAGAAAGTATTTATTTTCTGAAGATTTGTTACTGAAATAGAGTAGTTGCACATAAAACAGTAGCCTTGAAAATTGCTTAATTATTATAATTATATGGTTGTTAGTATATTTCCAATTTTAAATTACTATGAATCAACCAAATAGAAACTTACCAGAGTTAATTTCTCTTTTGCCACCTAGTGGGATACTTAGGCTGGGTGAGATTTATTTAGCTCTTTGTTATCAGATGTAATTCCAGACATATTCTCATTTCTCTCAATTGCTGGTAATTTTGTATATTTGTGAGCACAGAAAATCTTAATTTACACAAATCAGAAAGTTGATGTTGCTTTCATAAAGGAGATCCTTAACTAGTCAGTTTTTTAAAACTTGAAAAGTTTTCAAAATTTTATTTCCTGCTACTTCAATGTGTTTGCAACTTTTGGTTGCAATAATGAATATATTTGGGGACATCATAATACATTGCCTTTTCTGACTTGTAGCAAATCAATTTCTTTTCTTTCCCAGTTCTTATCTGAAGAAGACATTTTGAACTTTGCTAGACATCTTTGCATATACCCTCTAAATAAGATAACTCGCTAGTGATTCACAATACAGTGTTCCCTCGATTTTCACCGGGGATGCGTTCCAAGACCGCCCGCGAAAGTCAAATTTCCGCGAAGTAGAGATGCGGAAGTAAATACACTATTTTTGGCTATGAACAGTATCCCAAGCCTTCCCTTAACACTTTAAACTCCTAAATTACAATTTTCCATTCCCTTAGCAACCATTTAGACTATTACTCACCATGTTTATTTATTAAAGTTTATTTTAAAAAATGTTTTTTAAAGGCAGACGAAAGTTTGGCAATGACATATGGTGTCATCGGACAGGAAAAACCATGCTATAGGGGAAAAAAACGCGAAGTATTTTTTAATTAATATTTTTGAAAAACCGTGGTATAGACGTTCCACGAAGTTTCAACCCGCGAAAATCGAGGGAACCCTGTATTCTTTTTGCTTAGACATAAAGGGGGTAAGTATCTCACTCTCTTTCTGATGTAATAATAGTTTTCCTCTTGATAACCCTTCCATGTGAAGGAGATTCACATGACTTGTTTCAATTCACAAAGTTTGGTAAACAAACTCAACTGACATAACCTACTTTTATTCATTATTTTTACAATTCTGTCTTTTCAACTCTAAGTCAATTGTTTTTTGAACCAATGTTATTATAATATCCCAAAGGTGCTTTTTCAAAAGGCAACTTTTGACATTTCTCATTCAAGAAGTTTCTTTAGTTCTGGAAGTCTTCTAGGTAAAACAAAGCCCAATTGACTTGAAAAAGTATCTTTGGAATAATCATTACCTGAATGACTGAGAAACTCCATAGACATTTAGTTATGTTATTATAATACTTATAACAAGTGGTGCTCAATTTCTTTAACTTCAATCTCAGGGACTTCAGCTCTGTAAATGCCTAGCTGGAGGGAGAAACACTGATCTTTGCAATAATCTTCCTTCAGCTCACTCACCTCAAAACATATTCACTATTACCGTATTCCCCAGAAAATAAGACCTTGTCTTATATTTTTTTGAACCCAGAAATAAGTGTTTGGCCTTATTGCTATTCATTCAAAAACCTGATTGGGTTTATTATCAAGAGATATCTTATTTTGGGGAAACTTGGTATAAATTTCCTCAAAATGCCTTTTTTTACTGAAGGCAAATCATGTCAGACTAATCTCATTGATTTCTTTGACTATGTCACGAAGGTGTTGGATGAAGGTGGTGCCGTGGATATTGCCTATCTGGACTTCAGCAAAGCCTTTGATACGGTTCCACATAAAGAGCTGATAGATAAATTAGTGAAGATTGGATTTAATCCCTGGATAGTTCAGTGGATTTGCAGCTGGCTGAAGCGTAGACATCAGAGGGTTGTTCTTAATGGCGAGTATTCCGAGCAGAGCCTGGTTACAAGCGGTGTGCCCCAAGGGTCTGTCCTGGGTCCTATTCTTTTTAATATGTTTGTGAGTGACACAAGGGAAGGTTTGCCTACTTGCCGATGACTCTAAAGGGTGCAATAGGATTGATATTCCTGGAGGCATCTGTAATATGGCAAATGATTTAGCTTTACTAGATGGTCAAAGCAATGGAAACTGCAGTTTAATGTTTCCAAATGTAAAATAATGCACTTGGGGAAAAGGAATCCTCAATCTGTGATAGCAAAAACTTTAGAAGAGAAGGATTTAGGGGTAGTGATTTCTGACAGTGTGGTCAGGCAGTAGGGAAAACAAGTAGAATGCCTGGCTGCATAGCCAGAGGTATAACAAGCAGGAAGAGGGAGATTGTGATCCCGCTGTATAGAGCGCTGGTAAGACTACATTTTGAATACTGTGTTCAGTTCTGGAGACTTCACCTACAAAAAGATATTGATAAAAATGAACAGGTCCAAAGACGGGCTACAAAAATGGTGGAAGGTCTTAAGCATAAAACCTGTCAGGAAAGACTTCATGAACTCAATCTGTATAGTTTGGAGGACAGAAGGGAAAGGGGGGACATGATCAAAACATTTAAATATGTTAAAGGGTTAAATAAGGTTCAGGAGAGAAGTGTTTTTAATAGGAAAGCGAACACAAAAACAAGGGGGCCCAATCTGAGGTTAGTTGGGGAAAAGATTAGAAGTAACGTGAGAAAATATTATTTTATTGAAAGTGTGGTAGATGCTTGGAACAAACTTCCAGCAGAGGTGATTGGTAAATCCACAGTAACTGAATTTAAAGATGCCTGGGATAACTATATATCCATCCTAAGATAAAATACAGAAAATAGTATAAGGGCAGACTAGATTAGGTCTTTTTCTGCTGTCAATCTTCTATGTTTCTTTGTTTCTAAAAGTATCAATTAATTCAGCAATTATTCACATAAGAATTAATTCTTATTTGCGAACAGAATCATTATTTCTGCTGTAAAAGTAATTTATGAGTATATAATTTATGAGCAGTTATAAGAGTTTACAATAAAATTAATGCATCTCATTGTCTTCTATAGCATCCTTGAGAATTATCAGTATAGGCAGTGATCAGTATAGGGACTGATTTTTAAAACTGTTTTTTAAATTTTGCATTTGTATTCATTGTATTGTTTTTTCATTGTTGTGAGCCGCTCCGAGTCCTCGGAGAGGGGTGGCATACAAATCTAATAAATAAAAAATAAAATAAAATAAAATAAAATAAAATAAAATAAAATAAAATAATAAAATAAATAAAATAATAAAATAAAATAAAATAATAAAATAAAATAAAATAATTAAATAAAGTTTTTTTTCCACACCAAAAGGGAATGTCCAGTGAGCAGAAGTGTCCTCAAGAAGGTACTTTTTTTATACACTACATTAAACTGGCAGGTTTTTAACAAAACATACCTTTAATTTGGCCAGATTAATCCAACTCAAATTTTGGAATACAAAGCTAATACCTTTAAGACAACTCCTAATCAGTGCAGATATTCCAACATTGGCTCCAGAGTGGCAGTCTAAATTGCTACCTTTTGTACCATTCATGAAGAGCAACCCTAGGTAGAGCACATTGCAGAAATGTAATGCTATCAAGGATAAGATTAAACAAGATTTTAAAAACAGACTTTTTTGGAATGTTTGCAGCTGAAATCGAAAACATTATTGGGCAAAATTCCTGCTATGGGAACCAGTATTTGGCAACAAGATGCTCCAGATTTTCAGGAACAGCATGACCCAGAAAAAAAACAAAGGCCTAGCCATAATTGACTAACAGTGCTCCATTTTGCCTTGTTTCATCCTCAAACAATGCAATACTGCGAGTGATCAGACAAACAATTCCACTGAATTTCTCCCTATCCAGCTCAGGTTATCTACCAGTCTGAACCAGGTGGAAAAATGAAAACAAGTATGCAATTAACTTCTAAGCACATTCCACTGACTTCAACCTCCCTGAAAGCTGTCCTTACAGAAAATATCCTTATTCCCTATGAAGATGACAGCAATTGGTAATATTTACACCCTGCAGAAGATAACACGTTTGTCCTTTCAACAACCTAGAAGCAATTATTCGAGCAAGTAATGATCTAGAGGGACAGAGCAAGGAGATTGTGAAATTTGAGATAATCTTCAAAGGTACCCTATGATACCTTCATATATGAAAACAGTATTAAATCATCAAAACAGCCAGATTCATTGTAGACTTCATTATCCAACAGGGCCAAGAAATATTTCTCCTCCCTACTGCTCTGTCTGAAATATTAATTGCTGTTGCATTTCTTTTGACATTTACAGGTGCAGTTAAAAGCAGGGGTTATATTATGTTATTTCTCTGATGATCCGAATGTTTTCTTCTTTTGAACTACAAAAGAGAAATTCCTGTTTTAGCAGTAGATCTTGTGAAAAAGAAGATGGTCAGATTGCCATATCTTTAAAAATACTGTAGTTAGACAAGTAGTTAGTTTCCCACAGCTAGTGTAGAAAAATCAGAATAATTTCCAAGGGCAGGATATGACTTTTCTTAATATTCTGGCAGAAATGTATTTTTTAAAAAAATCTAAGAATGAGAAAAGCTTGTTTAGGAACCTGGTGATACATATCTTTATCCTGGCACTGGCCTTCTATAGAATGCTTTGGTAGTGGGGTACGGTCACTGATTTAAAATGCTAAGTTCCGCTCCAAAGCCTTTTAACACATCAGATGGTCAGTAAGACAAGAAACAAGAAGAATGTTTTCCAACCAAGTCAAGATTACAGTAGCATGACATGGATATTTCTGGATCTGGTGTGCTTTTGTGATTTAGCCACACTGTTGTAATAATATTTTCTGTGCAGGTAAAAAATGTTTGTTCTATGGAAGAATCCTTGTAAGGATTAGAGACAATGTTCCCTCTAAGCTGCGCGGCAGTGCATGTAACAAGAGAACAGTGCGCAGCAATTTTCAACTGTCGTACGCAGTTTTCTAACATTAAAAGGATCATTGATTAGAGAATATGGAGATGTATCAAAGGGATAATATCCAAAACAAGAAATCATTCATCCTTGTCGATGTTCCAAATGCCTCAAAATCTTGCAGAATTGAATATTTATTTTTAGAGATTTAGAGATCATTTCTCTCGCATTCTCTCTTCTAAGAGAATATAGTTATTGTTCAAGACCATTCCTAAATAACCACATTCTTTCTAAATAATTCCAAATGTGAATCTACCAGAGAAATATTTGAATTTTCCTTCTATCGGTTCAACAAGAAATATCCATGTGAAGGATTTAAAGGAGTTCTAGGAGAGGGGCAGCCTATAAATCCAATTAATATAATATCAATACATAGTCTAAAATCTGGTTTGAGAAAGAGGCAAGAAGATGGGATCATAAAACAAAACTAACAGTATCATTTTCAACTTCATTGCGCAAACTGGTTCCTTCTATACTCACACTTTACAAAGGAACATCTGATAACTTGCTGAGTATGCTTCCAGTGTGGCAGCTTTGTTGTTTAGGTATGTCTGTACACATCTGAAAGTGCTTGTTGGAAAATGTACCAAACATGGATGAAAAGAGGGATGACTTCTTTAGTAAAGGCATTCCATACAAGGAGAAATTTATCTGTGCCTTGCCCTTTCCTCTTGGCCACCCGTTTTTGAAGGAGACCAACCTGAGAAGTTTATTTGAGCTTGTATATACAGTAGTCCCTCACCTATCGCTGGTGTTACGTTCCAGACCTGGCCGCGATAGGTGAAATCCGCTATGGGGAATTTATCGACTGATAGTACTTATTTAAGTATTTATATTGTAATTGTTTGGTAAGTTTTCATTGTTTTAAGTGTTTATAAACCCTTCCCACACAGTATTTATTTTAGATACAGTATTTAAATACAGTATTTACAATTTTAGATTTTTTTTTTTTAAAAAAAAAACCTGCCAATCGAGTTCGGCGGGCTGTTTAAATCTGCTGATCGACTTCCTCAGAAACCCGCGATGAAGTGAAGCCGCAGTAGGTGAAGCGCGGTATAGCGAGGGACTACTGTAGCATCTATTAGCTCCTAGTTGCTTCTTTACAATTACGAACAGCTGCTGGTTTAGTCAATGTCTTAATATGCTTCAGTTGGCACTGGGGATATTTAACAGAGATTGTGCTATGAAAATTGGGACTTAGTAAGAATTGTGTTAAGACTTAAATTAGCACCGTTCCAGAATTAGATGTTTAGATAGAGATACTATTTCTCAAAGCTTAATGTAATTATTGCCCTACAGCTTCCTAGGCAAACCAGCCCCTATCACCTACACAATGAAAAATAGCAGGAGAAAAATCTTTTTACCTTCCTATTTCCTCCTCCAGGAATATGGGTGATGTTATCTAATGACCCAATTTTAGATTGCACTTTATCTTTGAAATCCAGTTTCTCAGATTTCACCTCTACCAGTCCACCACCTAAGGAAAAATGAGCAGGATTAATAGATATCAAAAGGAACATACTGTATAATGATGACTTCTGAAGAAAATACTTTTCTATGTTTGTCAAACCCCCGACTCCCGAAGCAGCCACATCCCTTCATTAACCTGCTTTCCCAGCTCCTTTCACCACTGCCAAGTGCAGGGCAACAAAAGTAGTCTGTGCGACTGCAAAAAAAAAGTAGTTCAAACCTTCTCAACTTCTCACAAAAAAATAAGATCTCGCAAAGTTAGAATGTCTGAACTATTATTTTTTTTTAACCAGTGTCACGGAGATTACTTTTGTTGCCCTGCGCACGGTGGCTAACTGGGCCTTTGCATGTGTGCATACACCGCCTGTGCGTATATGCACCTGCCTCCTGTGGATGCTCATGCAAGCCAGGATGGCATAGGTGGGGCCCAAGCAACATGGGTCGGACCTTTACAATTTCCAAGAGGGCCGTGTGCACACCTGACCTTATCAAAGGCCAGATCTGGCCTGCGGGCCTTGAGTTTGACACCCCTGATCTAAACTGATGAACCCCAGTCTTTCTACACTGCTTCTTTTTTCTAACTCCCTGTTTTCTAGACCCCTGTATAAGAAAGAAGTAAAACAGGCAGGGCTTAAGTAAGACTCAAAAAACTACTGGATAAGGTTTATTCCAAGAGCAAATTATATCCCCTAATAAAAGTTTGGAAATTGATGTCCCCCAAAACTTTACTGCCCACTGGTGTTGACCTCACCCAAAATTCCTTAGAGGTCAATAAGGGACATGCATAAGCACACCAGAGTACCTACTCTTCGTGTGCAATTGTTCCCTCTTGTCAGTACCCATCTTATGTATATAAACAATGTTATATCTATGTATATGTAATTGACAAAATAAATAAATACAATAAATAAATTACAGCAGAGAAATCTGATGCACATTGAGGAAGGACTTCCAGATTTCATCCTGCAACAACACCACACCCAAAATCTTTCCCTTAAAAGGAAGACGGTTGGAGTGATTCCTGTAGAAATCACTTGGGTGAATTTGTTGTTCATTTAATTTTACAGTTAATTAAACATAGGTTTTTCTCCCCCATGTTTCGAAGTAATAAATTAATAGGAATTCTATAAATGACAGTATCCAGTATTTTGTAGATACTTGGTTAAATAACAGTAGGAATAAACATATAGAAGGAATAATTTCCCTGATCTTATTTATCAATTGTAATTATTCATTGTTCTCTTAATAACTCTACATCCCTTGCAATTACCTTTATCTTCACCATCTCTGTATTTTTTAAAGGCAAAATAAAAATAAAACTGACATTTACCCAAAGATAAATAACACAATACATAGTACAAAGATACTTCAAAAATAAAATACATAGATATCACCTGGTTTGTGATGAATATTATCCAGAGACCCACATTTGGACGTTACATGACTAAGATCCACTGGCTTGTACATAATTTGAATCTGTAAGAAGAAAATGGAAAAAAACAACAACTATACAGTATGGGATTAAAGTTTATTTTAATTTTTTTTAAAAATTATCCAAAATATGCTGGAAAAGTGAGATATACAAAATATAGAACGTGTTTGGAAAAGAAATAAGTTATCCAATTTTCTCCCAAGCATGCACAGATTCATTTTTGTGATTTTAAGAAGATTCATTTAAAGATTTGTGGAAAATAAGAACCATCGTAAAAGCAAGATACCCATAAAATAGTTGGTCCCATATTTTCATATAAATTATCTATTCTAAAAGTTACTTATGTTGGTTTTTAGAATTAACTATTCAGTTCTATTTTGCCTTTCACATTCATGCTGTTCCAGCTTTTTTTAATAGTATAGGAATCCAAATATTTCAGTCATTTATAGGTTATGCATATTCTTAGAATATTTCGCAGAGAAATCCAAACTTTAAAAATTTGTTGTACTCATCTCTGAGGATCTCACTATTCTTGCAAAATTACCCCTTAGGTGACACTGCATCTCCACAGCATGCAAAAACTATTATACCTCCAGAAGATGGAGGTTTGAAACTGAGGGTACTTAGATGAAAGTAGAAAGTGGGGAGGAGAGAAAGAGAGATGTAATCAAATAAACTATATCACAGAGAAATTATTTAAAAGCACAACAACAGAAACTGAGCTAAATACCTTTTTTTGATGTAAAACTTAAGGTTTATGTCCACAAAACTGAAAGAACAGAAATAATCAATGTGCATTGAAAAGGCTGAGGGAGGGGAGGGAAAATTATTTTTTTAAAGGACCTTTTAAAATGCAACTGAAAAAGCATTTGGAACAATGTGGTATTATACTCACAGTACAATCAAATTATCAAGAAATAAGACATGCACAAAAGGCACAAATGTAAACAAAAATACTTACTAGCAGTTATTAGGTTACAACAAATGACATTGCACAAAGGCATACAACTGGAAAAAAGACATACAATATAGTCCCAAAGGGTGGGGACCAAATCCATCTTTGCTGTGCATTTTGCTCCAAAGTTGAGCAGGTACCAAGACACTGATTCCCTTGTAACCCTCAAGGCAAAGATTTGGGACATTAGAACCCATCACAGGAAGCAACAATAGTCCTGAGCAAATTGATGCTAGGTGGAACTCACTCAAGGTAACTTGTGATTACAAGTTACAACTATTCTCTGGGCTTTTTCTCCTATAGGGATGCATTGGCATTTTTTTTTTCCTGGAATGTTTTTCTCCGCAGCCCCAAACTAGATCCAGTCCATTTTCAAACTCAGGATTTCAGTATGAGCAGGGGTGGCGCAGCAGGTAGAGTGCTGTACTGCAGGCCACTGAAGCTGACTGTAGATCTGAAGGTCAGCGGTTCAAATCTCAAGGTTGACTCAGCCTTCCATCCTTCCGAGGTGGGTAAAATGAGGACCCGGATTGTGGAGGCAATATGCTGGCTCTGTTAAAAAGTGCTATTGCCAACATGTTGTAAGCCGCCCTGAGTCTAAGGAGAAGGGCGGCATAAAAATTGAATAAATAAATAAATAAATAAATTTCTTCTACCAGTTTTTCCCACCTTCTTTGTTACCCTTCTATTCAGTTTCCGGACATTTATCATTATGATGAGCAGATGGATAAACAATGTCTTGACTCCTTTACAGAACTTCCTTCCAATATTTTTTTGGATTAGGAAAAATAAAAAATATATTTATAACTTAGACCGGTATCATTTTATCAATCCATTTACCTATGATGGAATCACTCAGGGATGGTGGCTTGAGCTAGACAGTCTATACCAGAAATTCTCAGACAGCTGACCCGCTAGCAGTGGTTCTCAACCTTCCTAACGCTGCGACCCTTTAACACAGTTGTTCACGTTGTGACCCTCAATCACAAAATAATAAAATTATTAGGAAACTCGGGGCTTGGTTCTAACTTACCTCACTGTCGGTTTGCTTCCTCGTGCGCGGCGTGGCCACGCATGCACAGTGCCGATTTTTTTAAATGCAAAAAAAGCTGAAAACAAAATGGCGGCACATGCGCATTGCCACAAATTCAGCTTCTATGCATGCTCAGAAGTTGCCATGGTACAGATTTTTATTTTTTTTGCAGTAGTCTATTTTCATGTGGGTGGACCCACCTCGAGACGGATAGAGAAGAGGTGTCTTGGTTCGTAAGACCATCGGAAATTTGTGTTTTCTGATGGTCATAGGCAATCCCCAGTGAAAGGGTCATTGGACCCCCAAGGAGTCACAGTTCACTGGTTGAGAACCGCTGCACAAAAGGAACATTTCAAAAACTTATATTAACTTATTCATCCATAGGCAAAAAAAACCCCCAATGAGATCTGAATGAATTACCTGCTACTATAATCACCTGACCTCACTTCAGAAGTACTCTTTGTGTAAGGTCTACATAACATTACTCAAATAGAAGTCAAATGTTAAGAGCATAACCTTCCTCAAATCAGACAAAAGGCCTATCTCTGTTACTCATTTTTCACACAAAAATTCCCAAAAAACCCACATTTATCTGGGTCAATTTTATTTTTAAAATTACCATTGAGTAACTATGGCTTGCCAATTGGGGGGGGGGGAGTTTTTTAAAAAAATCTCAAGGCATGTTCCCTTAGATTAGAGGTAGGAAACTATGGCCCCTTTATGACTTGTGGACTTCAACTCCCAGAAGTCTGAGCCAACCAATCTAGTCATCTCCTTTTTTTAAAACCTCCGTACTGAGATGCTGCACTTCTTTCCTGATTTGCTTTGTTTCCTCAAAACCCAATACAATTTCATAGATCATAAGAGGTGTTTTCTTCTGTAAAATGTGGTGCCTGGTACCGGTACTTCATCCTTTCAAGCCTTCCTCTAGCCATTCTACTCCCTAAGGAAGTCCTTCATCTCCCTGGCTATTTCTCTCAAAATGTACTGCCTAGCTCGCCATTCAAAATTAAAGGATTCTCTCCTCTTCTCTATTGAAAAGTTACAAATTCCTGTAAAGGAAGTAGCACACAGCAAGGATAGAAAGTATGTATATCAAGTGTAGGTGTGTGATGCACATTGACCTGATAGACAAAGGAGAATAAGGAAGGAAGAAGACAAGGAACGACTGAAAACAAATTCATAATCATTGTCTGTGAGCCTCACATTTTCCACAAGTTCTATGTCAAGAATTTAGAAATTAAGCTCCTTCAAAACTTTATGAAATTTGATTTAAGAGACATGCTTAGAGAGATCTAATGAAAAATGTTTTCATTATTCACACATTTTTAACTTGGTAAGCTACATGATTGCTGCTGTGAGAATGACAGAACTGTCACTATTTAATTCCTTTTGCAGACTCTAATAATCTAAAGAGTGTTAGCTAAACTTCTAGACATCATAGGGAAGGCTACATATAATGGAAAAGGAGAGAAGCTTTTTAAAACCAATATTTTAGAGTGATATTTATAGAAATGGTTGCAGAGGCAAAATCTAACAATACACACATAAACACTTTATCAGTTTCCATATATATATTGTAGATCTATATAATAACAAAGCCTCTTCCATTTCCTAAGTAATACTCCATGATTATTCTCATCAAAATCTGGTCAGTACTTAGTGGCCTATGTTACCAAATGCTGTATTGTTTCAGCTATGTTTATAATGTAATCAACTGACTACATAATATTATAATTATAGGAGAAGCAGCTTTTATAGCAGTGGTGGGATTCAAACTTTTTTACTAGCGGTTCTGGGCGTGGCTTGGTGGGTGTGGCAGGGGAAGGATACTGTAAAATCTCCCTCCCCATCGCACTCTACTGGAAAGATACTGTAAAATTTATTTTTCTCCCCACGCCAGGGGAAGGTTACTGCAAAATCCACATTAGATGATGGCAGGACCAGTCAGAGGTAGTATTTACTGGTTCTCTGAACTACTCAAAGTTTATGCTACCAGTTCTCCAGAACTACTCAAAACCTAATGAAACCCACTTCTGCTTTATAGTTGTAGAGTGAATTAAAAAGGAGGAAAAATTAAAATGTTAAAGCCATATCCACAAATAATGGTTGCGGAGTTGCCAATGGTAGGAGAAAGATCACAAAATTAGTTTGAGAAAATAGAACACTATGGGACAAATAGTGTCTGAGGATGAACTGGAGCTGCATCTTGCAAACAAATGAGGCAGACATCACTATGATGGACCAAAAATATTGGAAGATGGGAATCTATAAAAATATGCTTTTTTTCACTGTTACTCTTTTGCCTATTTTTCCAGTTAAGACATAATCTTAACCAAAATCCGTCTTAGAAAGTGTACACCTTTTTTAATATACTTTTCAGTCTCTGATTTAGAGAGTGAAATACATGCATCAAAAGCATAACACTAATCAGACAATAGTTGTCTTTTAGAATTTTTTAGGGTTTTCTTTTAAAAGCCAACTATTAAAATCATTTTCTCCACTGCAGACAAGTGTCACAATTATGTCAGTTGACAAACACTGAAACAAGTCCAACATCATGCAAATAGTGTTCTTGAAAAGATAATCTAGCAGATTAATAATGCAAACTATGCAAGTTTAATTAGTAAATTAAGGTGAGTTTTTTGACAATATACGCTACTTAGTGTATATTTCAAATGCTATGAGCTTAGAACTAGAAGATTAAATTTGGAATCTCAGGGTAACTCAAAATCACTGTTAAAAAAATACTGATATTCTTAAGGTGCTTCCATACGCTTATTTCAACAAATAAAATATATTTATCAACTAACCCCTTGAAAATTTAAAAACTGGAGGCTGGAGAGAAAAGTGGTGGGAACATTAAGGAAAGCTACACATGTAAATTCATACCTGAATCTCCCATAAAATTCTATCAATGGCATCAACCCCATTAAAGCCTAATCTGGAAGCACCTTTGTTTGAAGTAGTGGTAAAGAAATTCATGTTAGCATTTGGTGAAGGCTCAAAATTCAATATTGGATAGTTATTTTTGGACTATCCAATAAGATTCATATGCCTGTATTCATCTCTTGTGAAAGTAAATCAAGAAATGAATAAAACAGGGCTATTTAGAAATGAGAAAAATTATTATGGTGCAGAAAAAATCCTGAGATTTGGTAAAGAACGTTGTTGTTTTTTAGATAGATAGAAGATACATTTTTTCCTCACTACCTCACTAAAAGGTTCCCTAGAAATTTTATTTTCTGTAATTTATATTCTGTAATTAAAGGATGTTATGGGAAGAAATAGGAAGAATTAATTGGCTTGCTTAAGCCCCTAACAAGTCATGTTGCCCCAGAGAACATTAATATCTACACTTACATTGAAAGGCCTTTATTTACCATAGACCCAACTTGGATCTATTTACCAAGCAATGATCCAGTCATATAGCATCTGATACTAAATTCTACTTTTTCTACATTCCTTATGCTTTAAAAATGACCAATTTATCGAAACAAAACAAACATATAAAAGAAAACCTGTAGATGATAATTTGTTTAATTGCCAAATTTGCACATTGTGGGTTAGGGAACATGCTTATCCTTTAAAAAATATGTTTCAAATGCAGAACATCTGATTTACCCATGATTATATGTTACATTTCATAAGACCTCCAGAATAGCACATACTATTCATCAAATTTCTAGATTTCTATCTTGTATTTTTTTAAACTTCCTCTTTCCTTAACTGAACCAGACAACATAATTGTCAGAAGTCTGAAAGCTATGAAATTAAAAGTGACCTTACAGTACTATTTTTGAAAAATAGCCAATTAATCCTGCATAGATTGCCACACACAGATTCTGCTGGAGGTTTAATCAAGCCATATCTTTTCTAGTAGGAGGTTAATTTATATATGTTATATTTAGGTGTGCTACCAATGGCTGGCTGACTGAGCAAGCAGCATTGGCATTTTAGGATTAATGCAGAATTCATGCCACTAATAATAAGTTATTTTATTATAGTGCATTGAATGGTGTGAAGGTACTCACACTGCCTCCTCCTGGGGTATGTTTGATATTATCCTTTGATCCACACCTGGATTGGACATGGCTAAAGTTCAGCTTCTTATTAAGCACCTGCACCTTTTGATAGTCAGAAAAAGAACATAAGTAACACCTACTGCAAGCCAATGACAAGGCGCAAAGGGTTTCTCTACGTATAACAGTAAACTTAGAAGAAAAAAGAAACAGAAAATGTCTCCAAGGCCTTTTTCAGCAACTTGTTTTAACAAAAGAAGCCACATATTTCAGCTCTGTAGAAGCAAACATCTGGAAAGCAAGCTTTAAATCAACACTTAAAAAAAGAAAAGAAAATATCATACAACTCAAGCTATTCCTCTTGTATTGAAGCGTATTAGTCCTATATAAACTACAATAAAGTATTTGCATAAGTTGAAGAGTGTCTTATATACTTCATTAGTACCATGCCAAATTTAGTGTAATTTTTAATATCAATGTGGGACTCTCTTGCCTGCACAAGCAAATATCTGAATATCACACAATTCACTGGATATGTCTTTGATCAGCACAAGGAAAAACAAACACAGTAACATACTGATGAACGTGAAAAGGAAAAACATTAATTAGACTTCCCTTGCCTGTTTTCAGTTTGTTTGCGCATTCTTGCTTACTGTACTGGAAAAATATTCAGGGCTGGTAAATGGCGTGCAATTTTAGCATGGCAAATGTAATGGGGTAAGTATACCCACCGAAGATGACTTGACTCTGCAGGGTGAAAGCTGAAATCAAAGTTTTATCAGACTGAAGAATAGTATCCTGAAAAAGCCATCCCTGGAACCTGCCATTTTGGCTATCCCCCAATATGTAACTTTTAGGGGAAATTTATGAAGTATCCATGGAGCACCCCCCGGGCCTATACAATTTATGTATGGTATGCTTGTGTGTATGTCTGTTTAATAATGGGTTTTTAAAATATTTTATATTGTAAATTATTAGATTTGTTATAAACTGTTTTTATTGTATTGTGAGCCGCCCCGAGTCTACGGGAAGGGGCGGCATACAAATCTAATAAATAAATAAATAAAAATAAATTACAGAGAATTCTGAATGAAACAAAGTACTTTTATCTTTTCAAGTTTCAGATCTGGATGTGGGACTAAACTAATATAGTAGATGACCGATTTCAGGACAAAAATGTGGAGGTTATATCAGTAGTGGGTTCTAAATCCCATCGCTACCGGTTTGCTCTCTCTCCCAAGAAACTTCTACACATGTGCAGAAGTGTTCTGGGTGAGTGGGTGGAGCCTCCCACTGCCGCCACCAGTTAGCAGAACCAGGCCGAACTTGGAGCAACCAACTGTGAGTTGTACCCACTCCAGTTCTCTGCAGGGAGAGTCACTTTAGCTAACCCATATCAGTGCTGCAGTATCTGCTCATTTGTTTCTTTTTATAAGTAAAATTGCTATTAATTAAGTTCTTTTGAGCTTAGGTCAAAATAATTTTTGGGACCACTTGCTCCCACTAACATTACAAAGGAATACAGTGTTCCCTCGATTTTTGCAGGGGATGCATTCCGAGACCGCCCGCGAAAGTCGAATTTCCGCGAAGTAGAGATGTGGAAGCAAATACACTATTTTTGGCTATGAACTGTATCCCAAGCCTTCCCTTAACACTTTAAACCCCTAAATTACAATTTCCCATTCCCTTAGCAACCATTTAGATTATTACTCACCATGTTTATTTATTAAAGTTTATTAAAAATGTTTTTTAAAGGCAGACAAAAGTTTGGAAATGACATATGACGTCATCGGGCGGGGGAAAACGTGGTATAGGGGGAAAACCCGCGAAGTATTTTTTAATTAATATTTTTGAAAAACCGTGGTATAGACGTTCCGCGAAGTTCAAACCCGCGAAAATCAAGGGAACACTGTACTCCTATTTCTTCCCTTACATTTGGGTTGATGAGACAAATAGTTACGAAGAAGCGTGCTTTTCCTGCACCACCCTGTTTTGTGGAATATTTGCTGTTCAAGGATCGTCTGGCCCATTCACACCTTACTTTTAGGAAAAGAGTGGGATCACAATTTTTTAATGCAAATTTATGCATAAGCTAGCTTGAGTTTTTTTAATTGCTTGTGAGGGATTTTTTTTGAATTTGTGAGAAAGGGAATGAAAAAAAAGGAAGCAAACAAAGCACTGAATTGGGAACTGAATTTGTTATTCTTCCTCTGAAATTGGTTGCACATCCTGCTGGTACCCATGCCATGATTTCCTGGACATGATACAGTTACTCAAACTATCAAGTCAGCAAAAGTGCTTTTTCAAGAGGATTTTCTGATTATTATTTTTTTTGAAGAGGTTTCATTTCTCATCCAAGAAACTTCTTCAGTTATGACTGGATGGTGGGAAATGGAATAATTTATACTCCTTGTAGATAGCAGGTCATTTGCATTATTTCAGTAAGTTTGTTAAGAGCACTTGGTGATGATGATGATGATGATGATAACTTTGTCATCAAGATTACCTGAATGGTGCAAATGGGTGTAGACCCTTCTTGGAACTATTGAAAGGATTGTGTTGTAAACTGGAGGTAGATGATGTCATATCCCTCCCCCTCTGTTGAAAGACATAGATGGCCTCTTTGGCCCCTTTTTCAAACCAGCAGGCTTCTCTGTTCAAAATGGGAATTTTGCTGTCTTCAAAAGAGTGGCCTTTGCTTTTTAAATGCAGACGGACTGTTGAATCTAGTCTGATGGGTTACTTCTTCTACGTGCCACACATTTACGAAGTGGTTGTTTTGTTTTCCCAATGTACAGATCTATACAAGGCTCACTGCATTGCATTGTATATACCACATTGTTCAGTTTGTGTCGTATGGTGTGTTGGCTGAAGATGCTCCTGAGCTTTTCTGATATTCCTGCAACGTATGGAATATCAATATTGCTTCATTTATTGTTCTCTTCACTGTCTGTTATAGAGGAGCCCCTGTAGTGTCTTTTTTGAGATTTGCTGAAGGCCCATTTGGGATAGCCACATCTCAGGGCTTCCTTGATGTGTTTTAGCTCTTTTTCTTTCCCGTCTTCACTGGTTGGCAGACCTTCAGCTCAGTGTTATAGAGTTCTGATTACTCCCATTTTGTGCTCCAGTGGAGGGGCTCCTCCATAATAGACAATGAAAAGAATATAAATGAAGCAACATTTTCATTTCATACATCGCAGGAATATCAGAAAAGCTCAGGAGGATCTTCAGCCAACACAACACTTCAAATGTAAGAATACACTAAAGCAGAAGCTTGTTTACCCCAAGTTAATAAATTTATCTAATTAATAAATCTAATTAATAAATAAAACACCCAAACACAATTTGAGCAGCATGGCATACGTAGTATAATGCAGCGAGCCATGTGGAAATCTGTATATTGGGTGAACAATATTCATGAACACATGGCATAACATAGGAGAACAAACCCATCAGGACTAGATATAATCTTGATGACACAGATGAACCTCCAGGTGGCCCTCTTGGATGGGAAGTGAAATCTCTTCCAAAAAGTCAGAAAGTCCAGTTGCCTCTTGAAAAAGTATCTTTGCAACAACCAATGGCCTGGATGGCTGAAAATCTCCATAGACATTTATCAAGTCAGCACCTGCCATGGGGACCAAATAATTAACATTGGTCCTCTTTTTAAAATAACACTAAAAGGAGCATTGAAAAAACTACACATTATTGCTACTTCTGTCAACAATAACCTTTTTTTCCTCTTTCCTCTCAATTCTTTGAAATAGCATGAAGAAAGAATAGGGGATAAGCTGCGTGGATCTACAAATCACCATCGAAAGAGCCACAATTAGTGGTAAGCTCAAGTTGTCCAATTTACTTTGGGCCTCTGACTAGTAGAGATAGACCTGGCAAAAAGCTTATCTCCAGACAGAATAGATCTCTTAGGACAGAAAAAAAGTTAAGTATTATCAAGAAGCATCAATTCCTACCTAAATAATCAGATGCAGTACTATGCAACTATAAATGGTTTTGAGTATGGCTTATTCTGAAAAAGTCAGGAGAAAGAGACACCTAAAAAAGTTACTACAGGTCAATGACAAGCTTTTGTTACAGATTGTTTAAAGTTTAAACTATTAAAAAAATGTTGAGGAAAGACTAGTAAGCCCTATCTTGAAGTAAAAAGTGAACCAGAAAAAAATATAATTTGAATTTGGTAAAGTAGAAAAGTTACAAACAACAGTGATAACATTATCTGAGATAGAAAAGCCAAATCAAGGTAGAGAATCTTTAAGATTCTTTAAATCTCTGATGAAAAATGTTTTAAAAAATAAACTGGGACATAGGAAAAAAGAATCCAGGTCTGGACATAGATCTGGCTGATGTGAGGGCCCATTTCAAATCTAGCTGGACTAGAGGGATGATAAACCACTGTGAGAAAAAGTGATTTAAGATGCAAATGGATTAGCAGGATCCTGAGAAACCTATCAAATGGGCTGCTACAAATAAGAAGGCATGAGATTATTAGCTACAGCTTTTAGAACCAGGTCTAGTAGCATGGAGAAACATATTTCTCTTTTCCTTTCAAAATTAAAATTGAGAATCAATCGGTTCCATAGATCAGGCTTGAAATACAAAGAGTTTTCCATAGTGAGAACAGAGTGTACAAATAAAATAAATGAATACAGCAAGTTTGAGGGAAATAATATTTAGTACAGTATATGGTTTTCTGGGAAGTAGGCTAATAAGAGGGGAATTTCTGTCTGTTACAATCAGCTCCTCAACTGTTCTATGATGTAGCAAAAACGAAAAAGAAAAGTGATGCAAACTGGCCTAAGTTCTCTTATAGATATTGATCTGATAGAAAGATCAAATGTACATGCCGTGAGTTCAGTTAGTGTTCAGGAAGTAATGCTGTAAAACTGGAATTACTTGAATTATCAATGACAAAATGGAGTATTTGTAGAACTTCTGTTCTGTTTATTCTATTTACTCTTTTAATTTCTTCCTTTTTACTGTTGTAAGCCGTCTAGAGTAGCCCCACAGTGGAATAGGCAACAAATAAATTTAATAAATAGTAATAAGCAATAAATCTTAATTATCTTAACAGGTGGTCCTGATTCTTCATACCTGCTATTAATCTAGTCAACTAATGGTCAGTATTAAGGAGGCTGAACATGGATTGCTTATGGTAATGTAACAACTTCAAACTAGTTCCTCTCTTGACTCCATCCTCAAACTCTGCCTTTTCATCTCCCAAAGTACTATGTGATCAAACTATAAAGTCAAAATACAGTTCAGGCTATTTAAAGTTTCCCCATTAAAAAAAAAACCATGCCATTCTGTCTTATGTAATAGGAACTGCTTGGACTGAATGTAGACAGGCTCAATGACCTAGAGTTGAAAAGATGCTAAGAAAAAAATAACAAAATTGTGCAATAAGCATGACTGAATTGTCAGCAAACACCAAAATTGCAAGCTAACTTTAAATGATGCAAAAATATTGTTTCTACATGTCATTCATAGAATTAGCATAAAAGTATTTTTAATTTTTCATTATTATTATAAGAAATTTTTTAAAAAGTAATCATAAAATTGTGTCAACTAGAAAGATGCAAATAACATCTTATTTTTAAAATTATTTTTCAACATGCATGAATCCTCTTTAATTCAAGTCCCGTTGTAGGAATATTTTATTTCCTTAAAATAAAAAGTGCAATAAAAGAATCTAACAATGCTTATCAGTAGGATAACCATTGCCAAAATGTAGATGTTATCATGAGAAATAGTTTGCCAATCCAGTATATCAGTGCACAAATTAAAATGATGCATTCTTAAAACAAGAGTACTACAAAAGTAATCTAAAGAAAATATAATTATACTCTTTTCACATCTTTCTGGGGGGGAAAAACCCCTTTCAAAAATTATTTTAAGAACGCTGTTTCAGCTTTTTAAAGAAAGTGTAGATAAATGAATGCTGCATGAGAAAATACTTGCAGATGTTCCAAAATTCCTGTATACCTTCTATCTGAAGCCCCACTAAATGTATGATTCAGGTTCTCCACCTGAAGAAAATAAATGTAAATGCATGAGAGTTGTTGACATGCTCTTGTAAATTGATAGGTACTATGTATCTATTAAGAATGAAGCACTAAAATTGTCTACGGTTAATAAAAATCCAGGGAGCAACAGCAACTGGACATAAGATGATTGAAAACACCAACAAAGACACCAAAGCAGCAGCCTATCCTATCAGCCTCTGAATGAAATTATTCATATTTAATGTAGGGCCCTGTGATCATTAAAAATGCTGGTATTTGAAACTCTATTCAGTAAAATGGCTTAGAAAATTTGGACAGCAATTACTAACTCCCACAGACTAACTTTAAGAACAATGACAACAAAAAAATCATTAAATAGGAAATTCTACAATCCTTAAATTCTAAATAATTTGTTACCGTGTCTTGACTGTCTGATTTTTAAAAAACTCATAGCATTTATTTTTAACATAATGTCATGATGATGAACATCTCAAGTGAGGTATTAATGGCCCTGATTATTAAAATCAGGGGAGAAAAAGGTTTCGCTGTTCCTGCTAGCAACAACATCAAAATGTAACACTAGATCCTGATAGCGATTCAGAGGGCAGAATGAGAACATATCTGAAATCTGCTGTTTGTTCTTCTTAATATTCTAGCAATAAAATTATTTTCCTATATAAACACCACTCTCTTATCGTATTTCTTTTCTTGAACACACTATGGGCATGATGAGAAGTCTGTTCCATTCAAGACCCTCAACCAAAATAGGCAGATAGTGGGTTCTAAATCCTGTTGCTACCAGTTCTGCATGAGCAGAAGGGTCCCGGGCCAGTGGGCAGAACCTTCCGCTGCCGCTGCTACTGATTCTCTGAACGAAACCGAACTGGGAACAATCGGGGGTGGCGCAGCAGGTAGAGTGCTGTACTGCAGGCCACTGAAGCTGACTGTAGATCTGTAGGTCAGGGGGTCAAATCTCTTCACCGCCTCAAGGTTGACTCAGCCTTCCATCCTTCCGAGGTGGGTAAAATGAGGACCCGGATTGTGGGGGCTCTGTTAAAAAAGTGCTATTGCTAACATGTTGTAAGCTGCCCTGAGTCTAAAGAGAAGGGCGGCATGAAAATCGAATAAATAAATAAATAAACCCACCACCAATAAGACTGAATATACTTCAGTATAACTTTGAGGGGATAAGGATCTTTATATGTAATATATATATAGTGCTGTATTATTACTGTTCTGGATTAGTGCTTCCATATGTACCTTTGAAGACCTGCTTTCTAATCAGAACAACATATGTTCCATTTACTTTACTACCCTGAACGTACTCTATATATTTTCTAATTTGGAAGGAACCCTTTGCGTATTTAATTGTAAATAACACATGTCATTTCAGTAATGTCAATATTACCTAATCAATCATCTCACATATAAAGGAGTTACACCATCATCAATTTTGAGTGTTTGCATTCTGCCAGGTGAAGGTAGCTCATAAAGCTGAGACAGTCTTGCAGGCAGAAAATGCAATGCTGGAATGGCAAAGAGAGAGAGCTACCCATTCTATTAAAGTTGGCCTGTATATCTGTTTCTATGTTAGATTTACCTTTCCACCTCCGGGTTGATGCTTTAAGTTGTCAGTGGAACCAATTTTGGACTTGATATTCTTCAGGTCTGGCATGGCGACCGGAGCTGTCTGCAGGCGGCTCTTGGCAGAAGAAGGGGATTTTGGTGGTGTACGAACCACTGCAACCTTCTTGGGCTCCCTGTTTGGTGGAGTTGGCAAGGATGGTGTGCGAGAACGACTGCCAGGGGTTCCTGGAGACCCAGGGCTGCTGTACCCACTTCTCTCCCCAGACTTGGTTGGTTCACCTAGAGTTTGAGATTGAATGAGTTTTAGTGGCCGATTCTACATTTTATTTCCTAGTATTAAATAAGCATGAAATATCCACATAACATCAAGAAGATAATCTGTATTGTTCTATTAAGCTATTTTGCACCCATAAATAATGTCATTGCAGATTGTAGTCCACATCCAAAACATAAACAACATTCTTTTGAGTGCTAATTTCATTATTCCTTTGTGTCATTGCAAATGCACAGCTCTGATATAGTTGCATTGTAATTTTTTAAAAAAATATGGAATCGTCTGTGGTCACTGAGATTGGTTGATATCATGCAGAAGTTTTTATTTCCAAATAAAGTAACATCATCACTGCTAGTTGATTGTTACGTATTTTCAGTAAACGCCGAATATGTGAAATTAAACCACATTTAAATATTTCCAATATGGAAGTAATGATGATACAAATAAGATATTAAGTGTCTTTTTCAATGCTTGCAAAGTACAAATGACAAAATAAAATGTAGATGTCCCAATCTTCTCCCAAGTTCCAATTGTCACTAATTTAGTAATCTTCAGATTTATAGTGAAGATGGCAAACTGATTATATGCCCTGTAAGGACTCTCTGGGGCTCCTTGAAAGGGTTTTCTCTGGACTGTCACTTTTTCAATTTGCTAATTTCCTTTAGTTTATATGGCTCTCCTGGATTAGGGAAAGTCCTACAATCATCCCACAAGATCTTCCACACAGTAACAGTCTGCAAGTAGTTTCAGGAGTTGTGCTTCTGAGTCAGTTGGTGAGTTGTTCAGCTGGTGTGAGGGGGCTGCAATGGTGTTGAAAAAGGCAGCCATTTTGAAAGAGTGTAATGGAATGAAGGAAAACAGACTGATGAACATGAATTAAAAATAGTTGTAAAATAGTGTATTTTTGATTGATTGAATAAAAATGTATAAATATATATGTTATTGACATATTTTATTGATATATTTTAGTATTTTTAAATTAAGTTTTAACTTAGTTTGCTTTGTTGTGGGTGACTAAAAGTTTCCAATATTCATGAATTCCGGCCAGCAATTATTGTGACTTGATGTATACTCTTTGATCACAAGAGGGAACATGGATTTGAGCAAATTATTAGACCTTATTTGAAAAATTATGAAACAAAATCTTCATTTTATAGATAATTTATGTTCTAAGGACATTATAAAAACTACTCAAACTACTTCAGAGATGTAATCATATGTAGAAAGTTATCAAACGAGATTGACACAATTTCACAAGTAGCTGACAATGGCAAAGGCCCAACTACAACTCAGGAATATACTGTAAATCTGACCCCAATCTTTATTATGATGATAGTTTGAACATAAAACTTCCAGCACAACTGAGAGAAAACTTCAAGTAAAATCAGCAATTTTCAAAAGGATGAGTTTGGAACTTTTTCTTCCTGGACACTAACATGAGAATTTCTTGAGTAAAAGATAGTATAAAAAGATAACGACTTTAGTGACAATCCAGAGTAGAAAAATATTTTATTTTATGAAGGTATATTGGAAGGAGCAACTTAAATTTAATTAATTGCTTGGTTCTACTTAGCCAAACATATAATGCTTAACAAAAAAAAATTAAGAAAATGAAAAGAAGTGTGCATGTGTCTGTATTTTATTACAGAAGACAAATCATTTTTCCCCCTTCACAGGCTCAAGAAAACGCTCTTAAAATAGGAGGGGAAATATGGGGACTTCCGGTTTGGCATCACAGCGGGACAATCAAGGATAGTGGGGCTCTGTGAATCCCGGCTGAACCTTCTTCATTAGTGTTGTGGTTGGCTCTGGCCCAGCTCCTGCCCCAAGGAATGTGGAGGTGGATGCAGGGGAAACATCAACATGTCATAGGCCTGTTTTATTGCTGACAGAGTCAGGTAGCGCAGTTTCCTCGGACAAAGAAGAAGGTAGGGGTGACTTGGAAGAGGGGGGCTTGGCACACAGCCCAGGAAGCCAATCTCCATTATCTTCGGTCAATTCGGATTAGGAAGTGTTAGACCCACGCATGCGCAGAATTATGCATAGAAGAGGCCAATTGAAGAAATATTACAGGAGATAAGAGAGGCCACCTATGTTTGGGTGGGGCTCCAGTAATTAGAGCTGCTGATATAAATAGCAGCGTGCTGGCTTGGCCGTTGTGGAAGATTATCTGATCGTTGTTTCTTCAGGACTGTGCCTTGCTGTTTCCAGACTTTGTTTGTTGATTTTTCACGACTTTGAAACGAAAGCAGTGCAAAGTGTGGGGGTCTCACTTCGTGGAAGAAGGAGGGCTGTGACGTTCCTTCACAGCTGCTAGCTAAGTACTTAAGGACTGATTAAGGGGATTGTACAGACTACCAGGTTGTTTTGGGACAAGTGCTCTTTGCAATACAAAAAGGGTGCTTTGTTTCTTTTGAATTTTTGTGATAAAGAATATTGTTTTTGAACTTTCAAGTGTATATGTGTGTCTGAAATTTGTACCCTTGAATTTTCAGGAGACTCATACCATAGAGCCCGGCATAACAATTAGGAAGCTCCAAAGTGCTAAAGTTACCCTGGAAGGGTGATGAAGAAAGGTGGGATTCCTTATTGATCGTGGAATATATTGTGCCAATATATGCTATAACAATTAGAGTGTATGGATTTTGGCAAGAAATTTATAAATATAATTAAGACAATTTATTCCAAAGAAACAGCAAAAGTGATTGTGAATGGGGAATAAATGGAAAAATTAAATGTAAAAAAGGCACAAGACAAGGATGTCCACTATCCGCGTTAGTATTTATATTAATATTGGAAGTATTAATAGAATTGTTAGACAAGATTTGGAAATAAAAGATAGTTAGTTAGTTAGTTAGTTAGTTAGTTAGTTAGTTAGTTAGTTAGTTAGTTAGTTTACTTTATTGTCATTGCATCTTGTAGAACTAAATTAAATGCAACCTTCAGTGTATATTATAACTATAAAAATAAAACACAAACACACATCCTTCACATTCATTACAATCAAACTGAAAATCCCTGATATTGCATTAATATTGCATTATATGGTAGAATTCAATATAGGTATTGCTCTGGGTTAGAAATGGTTTTTCAGCCTATTTGTCCTTTTTATTGTCCTGTATTATCTGCCAAATGGTAATAGTTCCAAAAAAATGTGCCCGGGATGAGATAGATCTTTGAATTTTCATAAGGCAGTGGAAGCTATAAAGCTCTTCCAAAGAGGGGAGAAGGCAACCAATGATCCTCTGGGCAATGGTGTACGGTATGAAAATATGGAATGGTATGGAAATAAGAAGAGAAAAATACAATTTGCAGATGACCTGTTATTTTTTTCAGAAGAGTCACTGGAAACTGGCCCCAAGCTAATGGAAAAAAATAGAAGAATATGGAAAAATTACAGGACTGAAAATGAACACACACACCCTCCAAAAAAATTAGTTAAAAATCTTATAGACAAACTGAAAAATAAATTGACAAAGAAGAGTGATCTTCAGGTAGTGAAGAAAATTAAATATTTGGGAATTTATTTAACAGCAAGATGTGCAACAATTAAAAAAGATAATTATACGTTTAATGCAACAAATTAAATTGGACTTGGAGAATTGGGAAAACTTGCAACTGTCAATGATAGGAAGAATAGTAATTCTTCCATAAAAATGAATATTCTGCCAAAGTCACTACAGTATTTCTATTCCTATTGCTGTTTTTGTTTCCATTCTATTTTAAGTCCTGTAAAACTAGAAAAAAATATTTTGATGAATTAAATTGAATAATTTTGAAATATGTTTGGTAAGAAAAAAAGAGCAAGAATAAGATTGAAAATGTTGCAAGAATCGAAAAACAAGGGAGCTCTGGGTTGCCAGATTGGGAGCTTTATTAACTGGCCTCAACAGTAACTTGGATTAAAGAATGGATAAATCTTAGATATAGAAGATTATTATTGTTGAGGGGAATGATCTTCAATTGGGATACGTGCATTTCTATGCTATGAAAAAATAATATAAATAGATTGAAAATATAATTAACGATGGATGAAAAATAAAGACAATATCTAGCTGTTTAGTAAAGCTTAAAATGGAAGATGAACAAGTGAAAGAAACAATGATAGCATGGGGAAAAATTGGATATACCAAAGAATTAGATAAATGGCAAAAACTTTGGTAATTATAAATTGACAATGACAACTACCTATAAGGACAACCTGTATAAAATGTTTTACAGATGGCATCTGCCACCGGCAAACCTAGCAAAGATGTCTAAAAACATGTCTGCTAAAAGTTGGAAATATAAGTAGATGCCAAGTTCTTATAATCATATGTGACAGATATGCCCAAACGCAAAAAGAAATTTTACAAAATACATATATGGTTAGAGAAAATGATAAATCAAACATACAGATTTAAAATCAGAAATATTTTTGTTGGGAATACTACCAGAAAAATATGACAAAGGGAATATATATTTAATATTGCATGTTGTGACAGCAGTGAGAATTGTATTTGCACAACACTGGAAGAATGGGGAAATTCCTACAGATGAAAATATAATTTAAAAAATATTAGAATGTGCAGAAATGAATAGGTTAACACTAAAGATACAAGTCAAAGAAGATACAGAATATTTTTAAAAATAGGATTGTTCTATCAAGGGTTAGATAATAGAAGTAGAAGTTAAAAGTTCAAAAATCATTAAGATGTATAAACAAACAGTATCACTACTACTATTACTCTGCATAAGTAAATTGACACAGATAATATACTGTTTACTAAGTACCAATAAAAGAGAAAAAATAGAAAAAAATATTTAGCAACTATTCCTAACTCGGTTCATTATGTACAACTACTATTAATAATTACTGTTATTTGAAATCCAGTTGCCAGGGAGTAACTGCAGTTTATTATATGAAGTACATATACTGACATCAATTTAGTTTATAAAATTGCATATACAGTCATCCCTCGCTACTTCACGGTTCATCTTTCATAGATTCGCTACTTCACGGGTTTTCAAGGGGGGCTTAAATCCATTAAATCCATTAAAAATTCATAAAATTCTTCTACAGTACTACTGTACTCTATTAAAGAAACTGGTATGATATCACATGTAGTTCCAGCTGAGAAACATTATAGAATGACTGTTTAGTGCAAAGGGTGGGTTTTAAAAGTCCAAATACTCGTTAAATACATTTAAAAAATCTTTCCTCTACTTCACAGAAATTCGTTTTCCACAGGTGATCTTGGAATGCATCTCCCGCGAAAAACGAGGGACCACTGTATATCCAATAAATAAATAAACAATAAACTGGGGGAAAAATGTAAGCTGGATTAAGCCAAGGCACCTAATGGCCTGTCCCTTTCTCTATGCACCCATCCACAGACTCAGATGAACACCCAACAGTATGCCTTCCCATTGATGCCTTCTTGTTTTTCCAACTGAAACACAATGTTTTCACTCCATAATAATGTCTCATACACCACCTGAAATATTACTATCAATATTCAGAATCAACAGAACGTTTAGATCAGTGCCTGAAAAGTACCTTAGGATTCTTTAGGAATAAAGAAGGAACTAAAATATATATTTTTCTTTACCTCTCTCAGATTTTGCTGCTGTGCTAGGGGGCCTTCTCTGCTCCTTCTTAGCAGCTGAAAGAACAAAAATATTCCTTCACTGAACCATGACTTTTAGTGTCTTTTCAGATCTTAGCGGTACATTAAAATAACTACTACAAATTGGTGGCGTCATTCTCGGCACGGAAATAAGTAAAAATAATAAAATGGTTGCCAAACGTTATAGAAGTCACTTAGACCTATAGATTGCATTATATTGAGAGAAATCTTATGATTACTGAGCTTCATTACCTATTAGGGCTGTGCAAAATTTCAGTTTCAAGGGCAAAGTGCTACACTAGTGCACATAAGTGCTACACGTGCACTAGTGTAGCACCTGTCCTCATCTCCTTAAAGCAGCTACATCTTTTCTCAGGATCGCTCCCAGAAATTATTTTGACAAATTTATTCTGATTATGGAAATAAAAAGATACATATGCCCTTATAGAGATATATCTTCTAGCATTACTGATCATGCAACAATTTTTCTTTTTCTTCTTAATTGGGAAACCAGAAATCTGCTAAAAGTGGACCTTAATATTTAGCGCCTGAGACCACAAAATATAAGTTTGGTTTACAAACATCTTTCTTATCACGGTAAACATATAAAGATTACCTGAAACCATTGCCATTAAAGGCTTCCATGTGACAATTCAACCCCCCTTGATTAGATGTCTTACAAAGGCCTACTATGGAAAGCTTTCCCCAACAATATTATCTGGTTTCTTTCCTTGCTATGAATTGATGTTGCTAGGCTGTAAGCAAGGGCTAATTTCTACACTTCACTATTTTGTAGGTTGGCCTTAAGGAATATAGGTCAGCTCTGATTGTTCCTACAATGGGTGCAGTCCGGTTGAGTGCAGGATGTAAGAAATCTCTGAGTGTTGGGTGAGGGGAATGACCCAAGCCATGAGGACGTCCCTTATAATATGGATTCAACTGTGGTATCTTTAAACCTAAAAATCCTAATATTTTTATTAATATTGCTTCTTCGTTGCTTATTTGACCCCTATGACAATCATTAAGTGTTGTACATGATTCTTGACAAATGTATATCTTATTTTATGGACGCTGAGAGCATATGCACCAAGACAAATTCCTTGTGTGTCCAATCACACTTGGCCAATAAAAATTCTATTCTATTCTATTCTATTCTAAACCTTTCCAGGATAACCTCCCATTTTTGAAGGCCTTTCCAACATCATATTCTCAGTCACACGTATTGCTAAGGGTTGCTGAAGAATGTATATTTTCCGGAGAAACCACCATAAAATTAATATTACTTATTTACATATAAAAATGATTCCAGTAAGCCAAAGAGTCTTTCCACCCCTTTTTCCTCTATGTTTAACAAAACGAACACATAAATTTCTTCTCTTACTGAGGCTCGGTGGGGTTTTAGGAACAGTGGGAGTTTTGGAAGGGATTCGAGTTGCACTGGCTGGGCTCTTCTGAGTCTGTGCCACAGCAGAGCGTGGAGTTGCTATCTTCGATGCATTTTTCATATCTGGACCCTGAAGATACATTAAGAAAGGGAAGGGTTACTATACTGCTAATGAACTTTTTTTTTTTTAAAGGACAAAATTTTTTGCTAAAATGCCTCCTATCTTTTATGGTTTTCAATCCAAGTCTCCTAAATAAATAAAATTTCACTTTAAGTCTAATGTT
This sequence comes from Erythrolamprus reginae, assembly GCF_031021105.1. Taxonomy (NCBI): domain Eukaryota; kingdom Metazoa; phylum Chordata; class Lepidosauria; order Squamata; family Dipsadidae; genus Erythrolamprus; species Erythrolamprus reginae. The sequence continues at coordinate 102,913,428 of NC_091963.1, read as the reverse complement.
GTAGGTACTTACTATGATCCATTTGCATTTTATGCTTTTTTGAGTACAAAATATTTTCCTCTTTAATTAAGAATAATTGTTAATTATTCTTATAGTGAATCAAATGTGCCAAATCAACTTGATAAGGTCTAACAGGCTGCACTACAGTGTTCCCTCGATTTTCGCAGGTTCAATCTTCGTGGAACGTCTATACCACAGTTTTTCAAAAATATTAATTAAAAAATACTTCGCGGTTTTCCCCCCTATACCATCGTTTTTCCCGCCTGATGACGTCATATGTCATTGCCAAACTTTCGTCTGCCTTTAAAAAACATTTTTTTAATAAACTTTAATAAACATGGTGACTAATAATCTAAATGGTTGCTAAGGGAATGGGAAATTGTAATTTAGGGGTTTAAAGTGTAAAGGGAAGGCTTGGGATACTGTTCATAGCCAAAAATAGTGTATTTACTTCCGCATCTCTACTTTGCGGAAATTCGACTTTCACGGGCGGTCTCGGAACGCATCCCCCGCGAAAATCGAGGGAACACTGTATATCCATTCAGAGACTAATTCTCTACATTAATTCCATGGGCTTTTTTGCTCTCTTGCAACACTGAAGTCTGAAACAGATATCGATGTGACTATTGGCTCTCCATAGTTGAGGGTGACATTATTTTCTCTACTTTTGAAAAACCTGAGCAACATTAAAGCAAATTTGGGCAAAACCAAAGAAGCTACTTACAAAAAGATCTATTAGCCTTTTTTCATTCTCCATCCTAATTGCAAAGTTTGGCAACTGCAAATCTGCTCCAACAGCAAATTCCCACTGAGGAGCATAACTGGCAGTTACTAAATAGCAGTGTCCTTGGCTGAAAATGAATTTAAGGCATTTTTTTAACTATGTCAAGAAAGAAAAGAAAAGAGAAGAGAAGAAAAGAAAAGAAAAGATCTCTAATTTCAGTTATGACGAGTCAGTGGTCAATGCCAGCCTAGTCACTTAAATGGCAGAAGTTTACATTAGCAAGAGATTACTAAATGAGTAACCATAATGTGGCATAATCTAGTCTCCAGCCAATAGCAAACTAAATGACACTGAATGCTAGTGTAGAAACCAAGTGGCCAAATTCAAACAGGAATGAAATAGTGTTCCCTCCTTCTCCCCTGCTTTTCTTTTTAAGTAATTCCTTACCTTGTTGTTTTTTCCTTTTATTCCTGTACTGGTTGGTCGGGATGCGATAGAAGAGGTGCATTTAGGGGTAGATGATGAGGACTTGGAAGGATTGGAGGGTTTTTTCAAGGGGATAGAACTAATAGAGGAGTTGCGTTTGGGGGTAATGGAAGATCTACCTTGTGGGGTTTTGACAGAGGAAGGTATAGATGTCTTTAAAACAAATAAAATTAAACCAAGGGTTAGCATGGAAAAGAAGGAAAAAGGCAATAAACTTAAAAGAAATGGTTAAAGTAAAATAAGAATGACTGATAAATTAACCATGTTGGAGTCAAACTAAAAATTAAATGAAACTATTATTTTCCCCTGACTGCAAAAACATAACGAAAGCATATCTTAGCCCCTTACCCATATTTAAGGAACATCTCACTTTTACAATGAGTATCTCAGGACCTGTAAATATTTATCAAATGACAGTAGAGAAATTTTTAGATGTCCTATTAATTATCTCCATCCTGTTAATTATCATTAAAAGGCTGCAACATTATAAGCGAAATATATTTTTCTCCATTACACAACAAAACCAATAAACAGCTAGAAGTTTTTTGTTTTTTTTACATTTATTAATTTGGCCCATGTAATGTGTCTGAATGGTTTTCACAATTTTTTTTTGAGAGGCAACCATTGCAATATTATTATTGAAATATACATTCAGGTTTTCCTATTATGGCTGTGGTAATGACATGATCAGCAAATTTTTGAAAGTTAAGAAAAACCAATTTTAATATGAACATTTTAGAACTATAAAATTTAAAAGAACAAGCTTTAAGTAATTAAGCTGATACAATACTGCAACTCTTTCAGTTACTATTCTTTCCTGGGTTATTATGCATGTCTAAAACACCTGTCCTCCTTTTGAGCACTATATAAGCAAATTCTTTTATTCCTAATTGTATTATGGTTAAAAAACTACTTTGCAAACTTCAATCACAAGATAAGTCAGCTGTATAGCATAAATATCCCTTCTTTTATATCGTGTTCAGCTTGCTGCATACCCATCCATATCCGGGGTGGCGCAGCAGGTAGAGTGCTGTGATACGGGCCACTGAAGCTGACTATAGATCTGTAGGGCAGCGGTTCAAATCTCATCACTGGCTCAAGGTTTCCATCCTTCAGAGGTGGGTAAAATGAGGACCCAGATTGTGAGGGCAATATGCTGGCTCTGTTAAAAAGTGCTATTGCTAACATGTTGTAAGCTGCCCTGAGTCTAAGGAGAAGGGCGGCATAAAAATTGAAATAATAATAATAATAATAATAATAATAATAATAATAATAATAATAATAATAATTAGTGTTGGGCGAACCCAACGAAGTTCGGGCTCGGCGAAGTCACCCGAACTTTGCCGTGAAGTTCGGGTGAGTTCCCCAAACCCGAAACCGAGCAGCAGCAAGCCGCTGCGGTGTCCTTTTCTGTAAAAATAAACAAGGAGGTGGGGAATTCCCCACGTCCTTTTGCTTCCCTTTTATTTTTACAGAAAAGGATGCCAAAGTGTCACTGCAAGAAAAATTAGGTGGGGAATCCCACGATGGGATTCCAGGGGCGGGGCTTTGACATCACGGAGACTACTTCCTGGCCGGCCGAAACGGGGAGGAAGGAGTCTCCATGATGTCAAAGCCTCGCCCCCGGAATGCCTCGCCCCCGGAATGCCTTGCGGCGCTGCAAGCAAAAGGAGGTGGGAAATCCCATGATGGGATTCCCCACTCTCCTTCCGGGTGGTGGTGTTTCACGGTGTTTGAGCGAACGCTAAGCCCGAACCCGAATTTTACCCGAACTTTTAAAGAAGTTCGGGTTCGGGTTCAGCATGCCGAACACTGCAAAGTTCGGCACGAGCCCGAACTTTACAAGTTCAGTTTGCCCAACACTAATAAATAATAATTACTAAACTACATTATATTAAAGCAGCACTTTGTTGTTTAGAGAATTAATTAGTTTTATGAGTTTCTTGTTTTAGAGTATGAACTTCTTTTCAAAGGGGGAGAAAGGGGAACTCAGATGAGTTAATAGCATTGGGAAAAGATTTCAAAACAATTTTCTAGATAGTCAAATACTGAAAACAACATCTGAAGGGGGGGGTTTCTGTCATCATACGGAAAACAGCTTGCTCTCCAAAGAAAAAGTTATTTCCAAGATAAAAGATAAAAGAGGAAAAAGTAAACCTATGATAATCCACTTGTCAACTTACCTTTGGTTTTGGCTCTTCAGTCCCAATTTCATTTTTATCTCTGTTGTCAATGTGAGCTGAAATAAAAGGGGGGAAAGCCCTATACTTAGTATGCTTTCTGGAATAGATAATTGAAGCAATTGATTCTAAAATAAATTTGAAATTTGACAAACTATTTGGGCTATTGTACAATTCTCCTTTCTCTTTTTAATGCAAACAGCAAGCATGCTTTGTTTCACATTAAATACTCTAAAAATAATTTTAAAAAAACTGAAAAATCAGATCAGTTGTATTTGGGAACACAAAATACTATGTGTTCCCAACCAACTGAAATCATTTTTGGCAGCTCCTCCAATGTTTTTGTGTGAAGCTCTGTTTGCAAAGTGATGTCAAGAACTGGCAAGATCACTTTGTGTATTTAATGACTAGAGCAATGGAGAAGCCTGTCTGTGTCCTGTCATTTTTTAAAATACAAATGGACTAAGAATGTAATGCTCTATCTGCATGGAACTCCTGGAAAAGAGAGCGAAGCAGCTTGAAGGTTTTCCATTTTATATTATAATAGTTAGTCTGCCTTCTCTGTATTTTTTAAAAAACCTCTGCAGATTCAAAAGTATATACAGTAATTGAGGTAATAAAGGAGGTTGGGGGAGGGGAATCATGAGGTTTCCCAAGCATAATTATTTCTAATAGTTTTTCTCTCCTCTGGGCCAATTATGATAGAAAGCATTTAATAGGGCAGATGGAAAAGGGCTATTGCCTCTATGCTGTAGCTTGGTTCAAGGAATTTATCGGATTTTAGGAAATAAAAATATTAGTTTTTGTGGTATACTCATCTAATCCAACCAGTGGTTTTAAACATAGAAGATTGACAGCAGAAAAAGACCTCGTGGGCCATTTGTCTGCCCTTGTACTACTTCCTGTATTTTATTTTAGGATGGATATATGTTTATCGCAGGCATCAAAAGATTTCACAATGTTTAAGTCAATGCCACTTCAGACTGAATTGTAACCAATTCTGCATGTTCCAATGTAGTTACATAGCCTTTTCACATTTTATGTGAATATAATTATTCACATACTGTATATTAGTAGTGCTGTATTAGAAAACAGTAGCCTGCCTTTCCCTTAACAGCAGAAGTTACGGGGTGACTACAAATTTCATATGTTCATTCTATTTCTATATCCACCTATTCCAGTCAGTGACTCTGGATAATTACAATTCAAAAATATATATTACAGTCAAAATACTGAAAATATTTTAAAAGAATAAAAACAATAGTTCACAGTAGCCAGGATGGCCTTGTAGCCTATTAGCCTACTAGCAATACAATCAGGAAACGAGGCCCTTAGCATTCAGAGCAGAGGTAACTTCCTACCGGTTCGGACCATTCTACAGGATAGTTAGTAACTTGCTGGCCTGGGTCACTAGAACTGGCAACAACCAAGGACTGCCATGCCCTCAAACCAGCCTATGGCGCCACCATCTTGTTTCTTGCTTCTGCACATGCTCAGACGCTTTTCTAAAATACTGTGCATGCATATGCACCCCCATGGTGTGTCCCTGAGTGAACCAGCAGTAAAACAAACCGGAATCCAACCCTGATACATTGCGTCAGACTTGAGAACATAGCCAGTTTTTAAGGCCTTATGAAAGGCTAACAGAATTGGGGACATTCTATGTCCCATAGAGCAGGAGCCACAGCAAAAAAAACCCCGTCTTCTAGTCTCCGTCAGCTGACACTCTTTTGCTGCCAGAATCCACAGCATGCCCATTGCACAAGATCTGGTTGGAGAGGTAGAGGCTCTTGGGAAAAGGTGATCCCTACAGTACCCAGATCCAAAACCATGTAGGACTTTAAAGGTAATTTCCAATATCTTGAAATGTATCTGGAAATTTACTGATAGCCAATCAACTCACACAAAAGTGGTATTATGCATGTCATGATAAATTTCTGATTAATGCCTGAAAGATTAAGTATCAGAAAGTAGAGAAGAATATTGGCTTCTAGTAGAGACACCCTGAGAGGAAGGTTTAATAAGCCCTACATGCTTTAATGACTTTGCAAGTAGACAAAAAATAATTAACATCAATTGGGAAAGGACAAAACAAGTACAGGTACAGCCTCTAGTAGTATGCCTTTATTCAAACTGGGTGCTTCCCCACAAGCACAGAATTCTGAGCAATGTCTATCCTGGCCAGAAAATGCAAAGAGCTCAGATTGTAGAAGATCAACTTGAAGGAACATTGCTGAATGTAATTTCTATCATCCATGAACCTGTACAACCGGCTATTTTGATTTCTTGAACTAAATAGTGTATTGTGTTCCAATTCTTTGTTGCATGAACTATAACCTTTGTTCTCTTTTTTTTGTTGTTGTTTAAATCTTTGGATGGATTTGGACTTTTAATTTCTGCATCAGCTTACTGCTGCTGTATATCTTTCTGGCATTCTCTTTATGGAGCAAAGCAGGGGTGGTCTGCAGCCAGGATGGGGGAGGGGGACACAGTGGGGTAGCAAAAATGGAGCTCCACCCCAGAGCACCCAATTTGCATTGAAAGAGGTTGAAAGAAAATGCAGGGCGTCCTGCATAAGCCACACCCACAGTGTGGTAGTAAAATTTTTGGTAGCCCTTCACTGGAGCAAAGCCTCTAGCCTCTAACAGCATAACAACACGTCTGTTTCAAACCCCCAACCTTGGTCAAAACTGGACAAATTACTGGTCCAATTTTTGTATCTCTCTTGGATACTGGAGGGCAGGGAGATTGGTTTATATTTTATCAATTCCTAACAGCTTCTGTCTGGCCTGAGTATGCATAACTCCATATATTTTCTTTAGTCAATGGCACTGAGGCCATGTATGACAGCTCTATACCATCTTTCTCTTTTGATTTTTCTTTCTGTGCAATATTTTTTATCTCCTGATTAGACCATGGATCAACCTAAAAGAAAAATCTGCAAGAAATATGGAAAAAGCTCTATTTTCAATTACATGTAAACTGGTTCCTAAATAAGGTTGGGTGTGTCCTGATTTTTATCTCATTGACATCATCATCATGAATTATTTCCACTCTCTCAAACTAATAACATAGTAACCCAAAGTATTATCATGTTAAGCAGGTAGGAACATAACACATACACAAAAGTATGTACAATCACTTACAAACTAGATGAAATCATTGTCCCATGAAGAAAAACTAAGTGCTATGCTATTACTTAATGGAACCAATCTCTTTAATCTAAAAGGTGATTTGTTGAGCTTAAAAAGGTCCTAAGAATTTATTGGTTTGAACTTTTTCAAATATAAGGTAGGATATAAAACACAAGCCAAAGTGTTTTAATACAGTTATTTTCATTATTACAAAATCAAAACTATTACAATTATTTTGAAATGATACATTTTGAATATGCCCATAAAACACATCTTTATTTGATGTCAGGTATTTTTATTCTTTTTAAAAAAATAATTAACTAGTTAAAGTTGGTAGTACTAATACAGCAGGATTTTTTCCTAGCTATTATTAACATTTCTTTTTAACAGCTATAATTTATTAAGCTATTATGGCATTTACTACTTTATTTCTATGAAACATAGTTCATTTATTTTATGACATAATTCACAGCTTCAGACAATGTGATTTAAATGGCCACCTACTGTTTTCCCTCATATTGTCTACAATTATTTTCAATATGGGTAGCCAAAATTCTAAGGCAGCATTGACAGCAAGGGGTAGATACAATGGACTAATTCAATTGTAACGATCAACTGTGGCTTGGCACTGGGTCCAAATTTTTTCTTGTGAGCAAAAGGGTAATACTTTTCTTTGTAATTTCACTTGACCAGTGTTTGATATGGGCCTGCTATATCATAGTAGGCCAATTATGTGCTGATGAAATACGGTAACTCAAATGTTTAAGGTATGACTAGCTTAACTAGTTTCAATTAACCACAGCTAAGAATTAATCATCTGTCCAAGTTCGGGAATATACCTGTTAATTTTTTTTTTAAAAAGCAAGTACATTTTGTAGACATGACTGTTTTTGGTTCAGATCTTGTTCCTCACAAAAAGTAATTTATTCCACAGAATCAAACTGAAAATGCAACCTCGCAATTAGGCAACACAAAGTTCAAATGTATCTGTAACCAGCCAAGAATTGAGATGGGTAAATTGAAATAATAAATGCCAGAAGCTATGCTGTCCATAATATAGGTTTATACTGTTGTTTTAATACTTTGCTGCTCTGATTGTTTACATTTAATTTTTTGATTAATTTTGTCCATTTTCTAATTTCTACTTCCCTCTGTCTCACCACTAAGCCAACATATGGTCTAATCTAGGTCAGCAATTTCCAGGGAGCAAAGCGGCGCGCGCACACACGCGCGCACACACACACACACAATAAACTTTACTATGCTTACCTTGAGCATCCCCCGAAGCATGGTCTTCATGGTTAGGAGTACAAACTATGCCTGCTTCCTCAGCTAAATTTTCCAAATTAAAGATGGGGAAATGGTTTCAACATTACAAATAGAACAAGACAAATGTTTCTGTATTTTGAAATGATAAATGAATATTTGAAAATGCATAACAGTACATTTAAATGAAAATGAAATAAACTGATGAAAAACATTTCTGCTGAAATAAATCATATCAATTCCTGAATCCTATTCATCAATGATATACATTACACTAGAAGAAAAATATAATAAAATTGACAGAGTTTATAGAAAATGTTTAACTAAAAAGATACTAATGTAAACATTTAAGAATACAGTACACCATTGTTTTGTACAGTTAAATGTGATGAAACGAAATGAAATTAATGAGCTTATATAAACACCCAATTTTTGGAAGATGCAAACTTTGTTTTGATAGTTTTTAACAAAGGTATTTTTGTGCATTTTTATATGGTCGTGGAACAATATACCATAGTTATGCTCATCTGCATTTGAGTCAATATAGTTTAGCTGTGTTAATTGAAAGTTTTAAAAATAAAATTAACTTTTCCCTTGATTTCTAAAATTATTTGGGGAGCCTTGATCTAAATATTTATGGAATTTCAGAAGGCATAATGAGGAACTGTCAATATATTTTGAATAAGATATGTAGGCAATACAAATAATAATACTCTATCTAATATATAATATACAATACTCTATATCATACAATATTGCCAAAGCTGGCTGGGTAAAATTTTGAGAGCTGGAAGTCTACACAAAAGTTGCTAATGTTGAATAACACTGCTCTATTTTATTTTTGACTGTAAGATTCTCATTACAGCAGTAGTAAGAGTTGCATCACAAAAGCTAAATTCTTTTTGAGGCCTCTTGCCATGCAGCTCCCCAACCTTAAACATCTGTATCATTGTGAACTTTCTCCTTTCAAAGGAGTTTTAGTAGAAGATATTCCTGGCAGTAATTTTCTTGAAACATCACTTCTTGAAGCCATCTTCACAAGTGAAAAATATGAGTTAGTAAGGGTTCGTTCTCAAGGAAGCATATATTTAAGCACTGAATCCCAGAAGTTGTTTGTTATAATATTATTATAAATATAAACTATTGTATCTCAAATGCTTCCATTTCTTATCAGTCAACATCTGGAAGATTTTTTTCCCTCCCCTTGATGGAAGAAGCAATAAAATGTGTAGAAGGAAAGGTGGTATTAAAGTGAAAATGGTATTGTCTGAATCCTCTGTAAAATAAATAAAGGAGAGTAAGTGGAGATTGCTTCCAGATGAGACTTGAAACCACCAAGCCTTGGTTCATTTAATTTTTACTAGAGCAGTTTCTAATACTTTTTGATAAATGTCACATAGAAAGCAGGCTTTTGTAGAAAAAAGAGAGGGAGGGAGAGGAGGGAGGGAGAGGAGGGAGGGAGACAAAGAGAAAAGTTATACTTCCCATGTAAAAAATAAGTTTAACTGGAAAGTACATAAAAGTAAACAGTGAAAGATGTTTTGCCTCAAAATCAGATACAAGATTGGTTCTTTTGTTATTGACAAAGAATACTGTGGCTTCTAAGAGATGTCCTATTCATACGTATCAATAGGAAATGCATAAAATGTAAATAGGAAAATAGATTACAGATCATCCTCAACTTTGTTTAGTAGTTGTTTGAAGTTACAAGGACACAGCAAAAAGCTATTTCTGACTCTCTTTTTTTGCACAACCATTGCAACATGTGATCAAAATTCAGACAATTGGCAACTGATTCATATAATGTTTGCAGTGTTCTGGCTGGGATCATTTCTCCATCACCCTTTACAACCCCTCTGCCAGTAAAGTCTACATGGAAGTTAGATTCACACAAAGCAGTATTATTCTGTTTAGTTGAATTTACAAGTTCTTATCACATCCTGCAATAGGATGGCTTAAAAACATTATTGAGAAGAAAGATACAAGTAAGTAAACTGCCTTTTTTCTATATGCTTAATTCAGCTAGGAGGTTAACATACTAACCTACAGGATGAGGAATGCAAAAACATCAAAATAGCAAGAAATTTGCAGGGCTCTACTAGAGAAACAGCTCGTGTGGATTTTTTTTCTATAAATAAAAATGAGTTAATGGCTGATTCAAGTTCACTAATGCAGACTAGGTAAGAATAAACAGATTTTTATTTTATACAGTGGAACCCCGACATAAGAGCTGCTCTACTTAAGAGCAACTCGAGATAAGAGCTGGGAGGGGAGAGATATTTTTGTTCTACTTACAAGCCCAAATTCGAGATACAAGCGCCAAGGAGCTGTCTCCTGAAGCCAAACGCTAACTTCCGCGTTCGGCTTCAGGAGACAGCTGCGAAGCGGCGTGCGTGTTTTAAAAGGTTGCAGCCGGCCTGGGGGGCTCGGGGGGGGCTTGCAGCTTTCTTTCTTGCTCTTTTTCTTTCTCTCTTTTACCTTCCCTTCCTCTATTTCTTCTTTTCTTTCTCCTTCCCACCTTCTTCCCTCCCTCCCTCCCTTCACTCATTCCTCTCTTACTCTCCCCTTTCATAAGTTTCCTTGCTTCCTTCCTCTGTTCCTGTCCCTTCCCTCTTTCTTTCTTTCTTTCTTTCTTTCTTTTTTGCTCTTTTTCTTTCTCTCTTTTACCTTCCCTTCCTCTATTTCTTCTTTTCTTTCTCCTTCCCACCTTCTTCCCTCCCTCCCTCCCTTCACTCATTCCTCTCTTACTCTCCCCTTTCATAAGTTTCCTTGCTTCCTTCCTCTGTTCCTGTCCCTTCCCTCTTTCCTTCCTTCCTTCCCACCCTCCGTCCATTCATTCACCCATTCCTCTCTTGATCGCTTAAAGCCAGTCCCTGGTGCAAAAAGGGTTGGGGACCTCTGTCCTACAGGATTGGGTGGCAGAGAAGTTGAACATATGTAAATTTAAAAGTTTAAGAAAGTTTACAAGTTAAGTGAAAGAAACTTCATTATTCATTTATATGTACATGTACATTTCTTCATTAAAAACATGTATTTCTGCATAATTTAGACTAACTTTGTGAGTTTTTTGAGGGCTGGAACCAATTAAAATTATTTACATTAATTCCTATGGGGAAAAGTTGTTCGAGATAAGAGCTGCTCGACTTAAGAGCCCAGGTCCGGAACGAATTAAACTCGTATCTCGAGGTACCACTGTATTTACATCTTTTGGGATCAGTGGGATATAAGTTAGTGATGACTTTTAAATCCCACAGATTTTACAGTAGTCTAATCCAAATATGCTTACATTTGAAAAATTGTTGAAGAAAAAAATTCTCCCGATAGGATTAAAAAAAATGTACAAAGTTTAAAAAGACATCATGCAAAAAACCTAGAGCTCTTTCAATGTTCTCCTTCATGCTTGTTAACAAGAAGATCAAAGTCTTGATTCAAATGTTCAAACTACCATTAGTTTAATGAAAAGATGGGGATATAAAGTACTTTGCCTCTGTAAAGACTGATTAAGCTGATTATCCCACAGGACCTATATGCAGTATTTTGATCTGGAGAAAGTACTAACAATAATGTAATTTTTAAAAATGAAAATCTTCAATAACTCAGTGGGAAATCCCATTATACTAAAGTCAGATACCAACATATAAAAGAGGTCAGGAAGTAAATTATTTTGGTTTACAAAATGGCAAACAAAGGAGGAGAATGTAATGGAAATGTGTCTATTGATTGGGTTCTGCATCAAGAATTACCAGATGCCTCTTAAGGAATGAAGAAGTTAGAAACATATTTGTAGTTTTGACAGCATATCTTCATTTGCTACTGAAGCATTTGAACACTTAACATTTCCACTATAAAACCTCCTGTTGACAGTTGTTCTGAATGAAGTGTTTGTTTGATTGATTGATTGATTTTCCAAGTATGTATTGGTAACATACATAGATATAACATAATTTATATACATAAGTTGGGTACTATTAAGAGGGAATATTAGGACAGGATGGTAGGCCCTCTGGTGCGCTTATGCATACCCTTTACTGACCTCTTAGGAATCAGGTGAGGTCAACAATGGACAGTATAAGAGTAAAGTTTTGGGGGTTAGGTGACGAAATCACAGTTAACTAATCTGTTGCTAAAGTCGTATTTTCTACAGTCAAGTATGGAGCGGTTCACTTTGAGTTTGTATCTGATGTATGCTCGTGTATTGTGGCTGAAGCTGAAAAAGTCATTGAAAGGAAGCACATTGTAGTAAATAATTTTATGAGCTATGTGTAAGTCGTGCTGAAGGCCAGGGCTTTGGATTTCAAGTCTGGTTGCGTAAGGTATACTGCAGGTAGAGGAATGGAGGACTCTTCTCGTAAAGTATCCCTGGACACTTTCTCATGTATTCATGTCTAATATGCGGTATGGATTCCCGACAGATGAGCTGTATTCAAGAATTGGTCTGGCCAATGTTTTGAATGCTCTGGTATGATGTTATAGTGTGATATTATAGGAAAAGAAGCTACATAATATTAAGTTAACAAATCTTGAAGCCTTTTGGGTGATGTTGTTGCAGTGAGCTTTGGCACTTAGGTCATTTGATATGAGTATTCCAAGGTCTTTGACAGAATATGGGTTGTCTGCAAGGTCTTGTTTATTCAGCTTGTATTTGGTGCTCTGATTATTTTTGCTAATGGGTAGGACATTTGTTGGTTGAGATTTGAAGTTTCCAGATGTTTGACCATTCTGACACAGATTCAAGGTCTTTTTGGAGTACAGTGATCCCCCGGTTATTGCGTCCCCGACCATTGCGAACGGGCTACATCGCGATTTTTCAACCCGGAAGTAAAAACACCATCTGCGCATGCGCGCCCTTTTTCCTATGGCCACGCATGCGTAGATGGTGTTCCCCGCCGGGCAGATCAGCTGCTGGGCGGCTTCCCTGGGTCTTCCCCGTCTTGCTGGCGGGAGGGCGAGAAGCCCCCCCCAGCACCCGCTCGCCCGCCGTTCGCCCGCCCTTCGCCCGGCCACCCGCCATTTGCTCGCTGCTCGCCCGGCCACCCGGGTTCGTTTGGCTTCGGGACTCAGTTGGGAAGCGGCACGGGTGTTTTAAAAGGTCTCCGCCGGCATGGGGGGCTTCTTAGCACCCCCCCAAACCCGGGTTGGGGGTTCGGGGGGGGTGGTAGGAAGCCCCCCATGCCGGCGGAGACCTTTTAAAACACCCGTGCCGCTTCCCAGCTGAGTCCTCAAGCCAAGCGCAGAAGTTAGCCTTGAATCCCTTTGAATCCCGCCGCTTCTGCTGGATACGGGCGATGGGCGGGGCGAGCTGCCACAGCCCCTGGCTTCCGCGCCGCTCGTCCCACCCACCGCCCGTATCCAGCAGAAGCTGCTGGATTCAAAGTGCTGGGGTGGGGGGCTGTCGGGACAAGCCGCGCACAAAGGCTGAGGCGAGGCTGAGCAGGAGGAGAAGCCAACCAGCGAGGCGGTGGGCTGGGAGCCGCAGGCGAAAGGAGCTCTGGCATCGGAGCGCGGCGCCAGGCATTGTTCTCCGGACCCCGCCCGCTCAGCCCCACGGCGGCCCCTTCCCTCTCCAGGCTGCGGGCGGGGCCCGGAGAACAATGCCCGAGCTCCTTTCGCCTGCGGCTCCCAGCCCACCGCCTGTCTCCTGCTGCCCGGTTTAGCCAGGACACGAGCGGCGAAATGACTTGGAGGAATGTGAAGCTGAAACCGTCCGGTTTCAGCTTCACATTCCTCCAAGTCATTTCGCCGCTCGTGTCCTGGCTAAACCGGGCAGCAGGAGACAGGCTTTGAGTTTTTGGCTGCGGGGGGAGAAGTAGGACTTTCCTAACTCCCTCGCCCCGCAGCCAAAACTCAAAGCCTGTCTCCTGCTGCCCGGTTTAACCAGGACACGAGCGGCGAAGTGACTTGGAGGAATGGGAAGTCCAAACCGGCCGGTTTCAGCTTCACATTCCTCCAAGTCATTTCGCCGCTCGTGTCCTGGCTAAACCGGGCAGCAGGAGACAGGCTTTGAGTTTTTGGCTGCGGGGGGAGAAGTAGGACTTTCCTAACTCCCTCGCCCCGCAGCCAAAATTCAAAGCCTGTCTCCTGCTGCCCGGTTTAGCCAGGACACGAGCGGCGAAGTGACTTGGAGGAATGGGAAGTCCAAACCGGCCGGTTTCAGCTTCACATTCCTCCAAGTCATTTCGCCGCTCGTGTCCTGGCTAAACCGGGCAGCAGGAGACAGGCTTTGAGTTTTGGCTGCGGGGCGAGGGAGTTAGGAAAGTCCTACTTCTCCCCCCGCAGCCAAAAACTCGAAGCCTGTCTCCTGCTGCCCGGTTTAGCCAGGACACGAGCGGCGAAATGACTTGGAGGAATGGGAAGTCCAAACCGGCCGGTTTCAGCTTCACATTCCTCCAAGTCATTTCGCCGCTCGTGTCCTGGCTAAACCGGGCAGCAGGAGACAGGCTTTGAGTTTTGGCTGCGGGGCGAGGGAGTTAGGAAAGTCCTACTTCTCCCCCCGCAGCCAAAACTCAAAGCCTGTCTCCTGCTGCCCGGTTTAGCCAGGACACGAGCGGCGAAGTGACTTGGAGGAATGGGAAGTCCAAACCGGCCGGTTTCAGCTTCACATTCCTCCAAGTCATTTCGCCGCTCGTGTCCTGGCTAAACCGGGCAGCAGGAAACAGGCGGTGGGCTGGGAGTCGCAGGCGAAAGGAGCTCGGGCATTGTTCTCCGGACCCCGCCCACAGCCTGGAGAGGGAAAGGGCCGCCGCGGGGCTGAGCGGGCGGGGTCCGGAGAACAATGCCTGGCGCCGCGCTCCGATGCCCGAGCTCCTTTCGCCTGCGGCTCCCAGCCCACCGCCTCGCTGGTTGGCTTCTCCTCCTGCTCAGCCTCGCCTCGGCCTTTGTGCGCGGCTTGTCCCGACAGCCCCCCACCCCAGCACTTTGAATCCAGCAGCTTCAGCTGGATACGGGCGGTGGGTGGGACGAGCGGCGCGGAAGCCAGGGGCTGTGGCAGCTCGCCCCCCCATCGCCCGTATCCCGCAGAAGCGGCGGGATTCAAAGGGATTCAAGGCTAACTTCTGCGCTTGGCTTGAGGACTCAGCTCGGAAGCGGCACGGGTGTTTTAAAAGGTCTCCGCCGGCATGGGGGGCTTCCTACCACCCCCCGAACCCCCAACTCGGGTTTGGGGGGGTGCTAAGAAGCCCCCCATGCCGGCGGAGACCTTTTAAAACACCCGTGCCTGTCGGGCGCGGCAGCAGCGAGGAGTTTGCGTGGGCGGCGGGAAACCCCAATCTTCGGCTCCTCGCTGCTGGGAAGTAAAAACACCATCTGCGCATGCGCAGATGGTGTTTTTACTTCCGCAGCGCTACTTCGCGAAAACCCGCTCGTTGCGGGGGGTCCTGGAACGGAACCCTCGCAACGAGCGGGGGATCACTGTATAGTAGTGTTGTCAATGATGTTAAGATTTTTTCATCATCAGAAAAAAGAACACAGTTGCTTGTAATGTGATCACAAAGGTCATTTATATAGAGTGTAAAGAGTGTTGGTCCTAGTACACTGCCTTGGGATATATCGCTGTTAACAGGAACGGGATTTGATAGCGCACTCCCTATTTTGCTCCCTTGTTGTCTGTTTGACAGGAAAACAGTCATGTAGGGGTCCAGAGATGCCATAGGATTTCCGTTTCAGAAATAGTTGTCATGAACCACTGAGTCGAAGTCTTTACAGAAGTCTTTGTAAATTATGTCTATTGTTTTGACCTGGTCAAGTTTTGAGTCCATATGTTTTTGCAGTGTAGTAGTTGTAAATTGCAGGATAATTTTTCCTGAAACCCAATTGCTTGTTTGGAAATAGGTTGTTAGTTTTTGGTGGAGGGTAATGGATTGGTTTCTGATTGATCCCATGATTTTGCATGTGGCGCAGCATAGAGAGATTGGTCTGCAGTTTTCTCCCCATCTTCACCCTTTTGAAGATGGGGACGACTGTGGCTAGTGACCATAGGTTTGGTATAAACATATATCCTGGAATAACATATATCCATCCTAAGATAAAATACAAGAAATAGTATAAGGGCAGACTAGATGGATCATGAGGTATTTTTCTGCTGTCAATCTTCTATGTTTCTATGGTAGGGAACTGGTCCTGAAGGATTTTTCAAAGATTATGCTTATTGGTTCGGCTATGGCTGTGGAGAACTTTTTAGGAAGTATGCACATAGTTTATCAGGTCCGATTGACAGAGATTTTAGGCCGTGCAATGCTTTTTCAACATAATCTCCAATGAAGTCTATTTGTGTTAAATTGTTGTGAGTATTTGTGGTATGTCTAGGGAATTTTGGGCATGAGCAGTTGCTGTTTACAAAGACTGAGCCAAATAATATGTTGAAGAGGTATCTTTGACTGTTTCATCATAGCATTCTTTGTTGTTGGGTCCTTTTAGTGCTGGAAGGAGTCTTGAGTCCTTGAGTTTGTTATTTATTAAGTTATAGAAGGTGTGGTTAGATTTTGTGTGCAGGTTATCCTCTTGTTTGCTGTGATAGTTGGAGCATTCTGTCTTTATTTGGTGGCATATATTTTTGTTTTTTACAGAGGGATTTTTTTGGGGGGGGTTGTAGCTTCCTTATTGATATGGGTAGTTTGTTTTTCTTGGTTATGGTGGTTATTAAGGGTACGTGTAATCTGACAGTTCTTCTCTTCTTCTCCAAGGTAGGTGGAGCTAGCCTCCAAATATGGGTTAAGACCGCCCAATGACCAATGATGATTGAATCTGTAAACTATAAAAGTAGCATCATTTCCTGTGTTTCTCCCTCTTAGATTCAGTCCTTGGCCTCAAAGTATGCATGCAATTATTCCAAGTCAAAGAATTCTTGTTACTTTACATCTTATGCTCATATGGAAAGGGCAATCTTTAATTGATCAGGATTAAGATCGCTACTGCATAGAAACCCTTCCCATTATTCGTTATTATACCTGACTAGGTCAAGATCCTTCCCAGCACAACAGGGAGCCGTAGCCCGTGTTGAAGGCGGAAATGGGTCTCAACCCAGCCGCAAGCTGTGCTCCCAGCCAAGAAGATCCCATTATTAAGATGATTCTTGCAATGGTATAGATTTAGGCTGAAGTCCATCATGCTGTGGTTGCTGTTGGAAAAGAGATATTTTATTTGTAGCCCATAAATTGCACTTTTGCTGTTGCAGAACATGAGGTCAAGGTACTGTAGTTGTTGAGTCTAGTATTGTTCATTACTAGTTGGTCAAGTCCCAGATTGGTAACAGTCTTGTATAGGGTTGTATGGATGAGTTCACTCGTGCATACAGTTTAGGGTCCAATTAATGAAAGATAGATTAAGGTCTCCAAGAAAAATAAGGGGGTAAGGGCAGGAGGCTGCCCACGTTAGCAGTGATGTTAATTTGTTTGCATATATGATGTTGCAGTCTGGGGCTCTGTAGCAAAGTAGGAAGCAAAGTGTGGTATTTAAGGTCAGATCACAGACGATGGTTTCAGGAAGGATACGATGTGTGTAACTTGGATATTTTTTAGGTTTAGTGTCTTTTTGTAGAGTATAGTTACTCCACCTACTCTGCGGGTTTCACAGTCGGACCAGAAGACAAGGTAGTTTCTTGCTATGATGATGGGAGTCAGGGAGGGATGCATTTAGCCATGTTTTGCAGACAAAATAATGTTGAAAATGTCAGTGTTTAGTAGTAGTAGGAAATCAGGCATTTGGTTAACTACATGTTTTGCATTGATTAATTTGCATTTGAGATTAGTATTGGATTGAATTAAGGAAGTAAGTGGTGTGCTTAGATCCACCTACCTTTCAAGTATGACAGCTGAATATTATTATGTTTTATACAGCCACTGTAGATGTATAATTACACATTGCATAGATCAAAAATAGTTAAACTCTGCCCTACTCTCTTCCTTAGACTTTTTAGATTACATTATTCTTTTCTAGTGCTTTAACATTATCTCTTTGGGCTATTTAAAGAATGCTTTTCTGTTCTGGTTTAAAGGAGGAATACAAGGCAAATAATGCACAAAAGACAAATGTCATATTGTAGTCCACAGGGAATTGAATGAAGAGGAGACTATCAGATTCTCTCTAAAGAATTGGAAGAACAAATCATAGAACTGTTTGTGTTAATCCTGTTTCTCATAATAGATTAGTAGATAATAGTAGAGCAACCATAGCAGAATTCATTGTCAGAGAATTCCACCATTTGTACTTAATTATTCAAATAGATATGAATCACAATATCATTCAGAGCTTGCACCAACTTTTCTTTTAAGTAAAAGCAGGTTAATCTAATCCAGAGAATCTCAACTGGATGTGTCTTCGAAAATAGAATTATGAGAGAGGGGCTTGGTCAGCGCCTTGGTGGCAGCGGCGTTTCTTTCGCTCCCATGGAGAAACGCCGGTTCTCCACTGTTTGGGGGTGCTGATTCAGTTTGAATTGGCCCAAACCACCCTGGAGGGGAAGGGAAGAAGGGGACTTGGTTTGGTCCCTGTTTGGGGTCGGCAAACCCCAGGGTTGACCTGACCTGGAGCCTCCACCATCAGCAGTGTGAAGGTGGTTAGCCGCCATTAGCATAGGAGACTGCATGCTAGAAAGAGTTGCTTGAAGAATTGGAAGTCATCCAGAAAAGAAAAGGGAATGTAAGTTTTGTGCTGGTGTTGTGGCGAGGAGAATTGATTGTCAAGTTGAGCATTGCTACCGGAGGGAGAAATCTTTTTGTTACTTTTTGCTCATGGGCTACTGGAAAAGGAGTTTGAGAAATTGGGGAGATGAAGGAATTAAGAGAAATAAGAGATTTGTTGGATGACCTTAACATGGAGATTTCTGAAGACAATGAAGGTTTCCACCATGAAATGAGATTAATAATTGACGTTGGAATTGGAACTGGAATAGGATTACAAATTGGAGATGGCAAAGAGGACATTGACAACTGTTATAATGGACCTGATGAATTTGGAATTGGAATAGAAAAAGCAGAACAACATGAAGTGGGAGTAGAAGATGTTCCAGAACAAGATGGACTTGAAATATATAAAGAGACTATTACTGAATGTGGAAATAAAAATAATTTTGGGAATAAGGATGAATTAATTGGAGGATATATTACATATTTTTGGATGATGTATGGTTACATGCTGAGGTGGAACAAGAGAAATCTGGGAGTATAATTATAGAAACTTTTGAAAAAGTTTTGGTGGATGAAGATATCAATGCCCATGTCTTAAATGATGAGTATATTAAGTTAAGCACTGTTATTAAGGGAAGATAAAAGCAAGGTTATCAGATTTTGCCAATTTCAAAAGGAATGGGAATTAAAGAGTGGGAATTTGCAAAGAGGGGATTTTTAAAGGGGACTTTTTATTTAAGGAAGAGATGGGTGAGGAAGAAGAAGAAGAGTAAAATGAAAATGAAAAATAAAAAGAAGCAATATAAAAAGATGGGAGAGGCAAATATTACATATAGACAAGGAAAGGGGCTTTTTGAAAATGGTTGATTGTATTTAGAATATTTTATAATATTTTACAATACTTTATAATACTTTTTAAAAAATTTAATAGTTATTTTTTGATTAATTTAGCAGTAGATTTATGAATTTTGATAAAATTTGTAAGTAAATAAATAAATGAAATATATTAAGGTGACTTAAGTAGGTTTAATTTAGATTTCTAAGGTTTATTCAATTTGGACTAGTGTGTTAAATGGGGTTTACAGAATTGAAAATCAAAGTGTATTTGTTTTTATTGCTTTTTACAACTTTTACACTTTTTACAAACTTCAAACTTGACAGCTTTCAGACTTGTGGACTTCAACTCACAGAATTCCTCCTTCAATCATGCTAGCACAGGAATGGGAGTGGAAGTCCACAAGTCTTAAAAACTTTCCAAGATTGAAGACCCTAGCAATCCTAACTCCTTACTCAGGGGTCTTCAAACTTGGCAGTTTAAGACTAGTGGACTTCAACTGCCAGAATTCCTCCTCCAATCATACTAGCTCAGGAATGGGAGTTGAAGTCCACAAGTCTTAAACTTGCAAGGTTTGAAGACCTTTGAACCCCTAACTCAGGGGTTTTCAAACTTGGAAGCTGGTCTTCAAACCTATCAGGCGGCTTGCTTCGGGCAGCAATGGTGATGGCAGCTCCTCAGATGCAGGCTTCAGAAAGCAGCAGCCAACAGTGGCATTAGCTTTCCCGTGGTCCAGCGGTGGTAGCGTTGGTGACCAGCACTTGTAGCAGTGGCTTTCCCATGTTCTGGCAGCAGTAGCAGCGGTCAGCAATGGCGGTAGCAGCTTTCCCATGGTCTGGTGGTGGAAGTGGCAGCGGCAGCAGCCAGCAAAGCAGCACAGCTTCTCATGCGGTCTGGTGGCAGCAGCAGCCAGCAATGGTGGCAATAGTTTTCCCGTGGTTCAATGGTGGTGGTGGCCAGCAATGGCAGTAGCGACTTCTCATGTGGTCTGGCAATGGAGTCCGCCAGCAACAGTGGCAGAGGCTCCTCACAGGTTTCAGGCAGGAAAGGCAGCAGCGGCTCTTTTTCAAGCAGATGAGGGGCCGTGGGATTGCTTAGATAGCGGCTAAGGCAGGGTCCTGGTGGTAGTCAGAAGCAGGTGCAGTTCTCAGTTAACAGTTTTCATCTTTTTGATTGACAATTGGAACAGTCTGATGATGGAATACCGGCAATTAGCTGTCTGTTGCCATCCATTGTCACCACTGCTGCCATTGCACCAACTCCGCCCCCAATGCAACACTCGGGGTATAAGACACCCAGTTTTTGACTCTCTTTTTTGTCTTATACTCCAAAAAATACGTTACTTTAATTATTTTACAATAAAAAGAAAAACTAGATCCTTTAAAACCTACTAGCAATATATAACTATTAACCAATTATATAATTCAGCAAAGTATAATTTAAAACTGAACCATCCTGTTCCCAGGCCAGACTAGAAATCACAAATTCACCATCCCTATTTGAGCTCCTTTGAATTCATATTTAAAGATTTTAAAATCATCTGCCATCTGAAGAATAAGAGTGAGAATTTTCCAAGCTGTGGCAAAAGCCCCTCAACTTCAAAATTTCCAAAGCACCAAAAAGCAAGACAAGAAAAAATGGATGGAAACTAATCAAGGAGAGAATAAACAATTAACCAGTGGAACAGGTTACCTTGAGAAGTTGTGGATGTGATATAAAGTTGTGGATGGAGCATTACTGGAAGCTTTTAAGCAGAGAACTAGACAAGTCACTCGTCTGGAATGCCATAGAGCCGTGATGACGAAGTTATGGCATGCTGCCAGAGGTGGCACACAGAGGTGGAACGCAGAGCCCTCCAGCTGCTCTTCTGGTTTTATGCGTGCCAGCCAGCTGGAGATGGAGTGCCAGAAAAGCAGCCTGAGAACACCACAAAAACAGCCAAAAAACAGGCATGCACATGTCGACCAGCTGGTCTTTGGCTTTCCAATGCTCCAGTGTGCACACATGCATGAACGTTCAGGTTTGGGCACTCAGTGCCGAAAAGGTTCACCATCACCGCCATAAAGTCTCCTACGTGAACGGGAAATCTGACTAGAGCAGTGTTTTTCAACCAGTGTGCCGTGGCACACTAGTGTGCCATGAGACATGGTCAGGTGTGCCGCGAAAAAGGAAGCTCAGGTTCCAGTCTCGCAACTTTTTGCTGAGAGTGAGAGAGAGAGAAAGAAAGCAAGAGAATGAGAGAGAAAGAGTGAGAGAAAGAGTGAGAAAGAAAGAGAAAGAAAGAAAAGAGAGAAAGAGAGAGAAAGCCAGTCAGAGAGAAAGAAAGCAAGAGAGAGAGAGAGAGAGAGAAAGCAAGCAAGAGAGAGAGAGGAGATAAATGAGCAAAAAGGGGAGGAAAAAAAGAGAAATGAGAAAATGATTGAGACAGAGAATGAGAGGAAAGAGAGAGAAAAGTGACTCTTGATTTAAAGCATATGATAAAAAGCACCCAAAGAATAAGAGAGAAAAAAACCCCAGCCCTCACCTGTTTTTGGAAATGGTTCAAGAGTGTGTATACACACACACACACACACAAGGGTGGGGAGGAGACAGGGATGGAAAAAGAGAGGAAAGTGTCTTAAGGTGTCATTTTGTGTCATTTTGGTTGGCGGTGTGCCCCAGGATTTTAAAATGTAAAAAATGTGCCGCGGCTCAAAAAAGGTTGAAAATCACTGGACTAGAGGACTCCAAGGTCCTTTCCTCAACCACGAAGAAACAAAAACAGAATGAGAAGACAAGAACTAAGAGAGAAATATATAAGTGACATGCAGGTTGCTGGGTAGCAAGGTCAGTTACCCCAAGAAATTAAGAAATAATATCAATTTTAAAAAAGAAATTTTGGGAAAAGCACATTAGGTGTGTGCCATTTTCTTCCACTGTAATTTTTTTATTGCTGTAGGCAAGAAGGTCAAAGAGATAGACAAAGGAAACACAAGGAACTATGGTACTACTGTGTGACTTTCCATCCCAAATGCTTATGCTTGAGGAACATACAACAGGGCAATGAACAATGCAATGTACATAAATCATGATGCCAATTCTACACCATTCCAAGTACTGTTTCAGAGATCCATCATTTTTCTTCAGCTACAGATTAGGCTTCTTTCTTTCTACACACACCACTGCTTACAACACGAGAGATTAAAATACCTATTGTCCATATCTCTGTTGGAAGTAGCTTCATTAAACGCGTTTCTATTTTCTAAAACGTTCACTCTCTTGGCATTTTTCACCAAAAATAATTATTATATTTAGTAGTCCATGCAGGAACATTTAGGGAACTTCTTACCTTTCAGATTCGCTGTGATGCTTCAAGAAGTGATGTTTAGAAGATTCCATTTGCCAGATTTCATAGAAACAGTGTTACCAAAATTAAGTATTTACAGATGTAAAATGGTTTTTAACATTCAAGAGTAGTTCTAGCTCAAAAGATGAAAAACAAAGAATCTTGAATAAAAACCTTGTATTCATAATTTATGTATTACTGAAGCAAATATTTAATTAAATTAATAAGGGCATGCTTACACTTTAGTTCTTCAAGCATGCCAGTTCCTTTCTGCAAACTTGTCTTTGCTGCTCACAAATCAGGAAACTACAGAGCACTTGAAATTAGAATTTGTCACCTTCTCTTAAAATCGCTCTTTCATTGATGCATACCAAATGCTTGAAAACTAAAGTAACTTCATACAGCAAAAGTGCTTGATTTAATTTAAGAGCAACAGGTTTCTAGAGCCTAGTAATTTCACTAAAGCATGAACTGTTACATGTATTGATTTAAACAAACAAACAAACAAATGCTAGATGACAAACATGGCACAATTACAAAATAAAAATAATGATTTTCTGCATAGCTAATTATGTAACTGTAATTCCAGTTGAGACAGCATAATTTTAGCAATCACATCTGTATCATCGGATAGGAAAGCATTCTTTCAGATTTTTAAAAAATGGGGGGGTTGCTTGTTTTGTTTTCAATGTAAGATAGCAAATTAGTTAAGCTTGTTTATAAAGCTCTACAGTAACTTGGTGGGTTTCTAAGTTGGTGGGGAAACCATGGTATAAAATCAATTTGAATTTATTAATGACATAGAGTTATACATAGAACCTAAATTATTTACCTAATACTAACCCTAACTAACCCATTACCTTTTCGTCCACGGGCTGGAAAGAACATCCCTATAAATGAAAGATTTCTTTTAATGTTATTCTGAAACCAAACTGTCAATTTCTTACATTAACTTTTTCAAAAGAAGGTGAATGTTTAAAATCATTGGGGAGACACTACAGGGAGAAATTGGATTAACAACAACTCTGGATTTAATTGTGAAAGGCGCAAACAAGACCACGAAAAGGACTACAAAGCAGTATATAAGTCTAATTGCTGTTGCTAATTCCAATCACAGTAATAACTAAATGTAAAAGAAAAATAATTTAATTCTAGGTGTAATAAAGTTTTCGTTATGGTTAGGAGGACCTGTATTGAGGCAACTTTTAAGAGACACATTCAAGAGCTGGCTGCTATAAATTTCAAAGTAACGAGACAAAGAGCTCCCACCTTCAACAGTTGGGGTACTCTTAGCATCAGAAGCTTCAGACCCTGGTTCATCAGATCCATCATCAACTGGTATATGGAGGGGAGTGCCTGGAAACACACACATTCAGAGCTCAGCACAAGGAGCTCAGCCTTGGAATATGGCCCATCAGCTAAGCAATAAGATTTTGAATTAGGCTGCTCATCCCTGCAGAGCAAGAAACGGGCATGCATATGGAATTGCTTAAAGGCTGGTATTCGCTAAAGAAGATAACATTAGAAATGGAAGATTTTGGAGCCAAGCAACAAAACAGGTACTGCAAGGCAAAAAAGCAACAGATCTGGTGGTGCATCAATCAGTAGCAAACGTGAAAGCAGAGACAAGAAGTTCAAATGCAAAGCAAGCTTTTTCATCTTCTTTCAGTACGGATTAATAATAATAATAATAATAATAATAATAATAATAATAATAATAATAATTTATTAGATTTTTTTATGCCGCCCCTCTCCGAAGACTCGGGGCGGCTCACAACAATAATAAAACAATGTTACAGTGGAACAAATCTAATATTAAAAGATAAAAAGACATATAAAACCCTATCATTTAAAACCAAACAACACCTATATACCAAACATAAAGTATAAAAGCCTGGGAAAGGTGTCTCAGTTCCCCCATGCCTGGCGGTATAGGTGAGTCTTGAGTAGTTTAAGATTAGCTCTATGACAATCATTAAGTGTTGTACCACATGATTCTTGACAAATATATATTTTATTTTATGTACGCTGCGAGTGTATGCACCAAGACAAATTCCTTGTGTGTCCAATCACACTTGGCCAATAAAATTCTATTCTATTCTATTCTATTCTATTCTATAAGAACGCCTTGCGCCATGCCTTGGTTGCAGATAATGCATTTAAAGATACTAGAATATCAGTATGGAGATAATTAACTAAAATCTACAATGATTTATACAATAAGCTGTGTTTTAGCATCAAGTTGGTCATTGCTGAAGATATCTGATGCATAGTTTCTAAGGATCAAGAAAAGCAGATCTGTAATTATTCATCCTGAAAATGTATAAATACACAAATCTATTGGCTTTTTCAGAAAAAAAACCAACCCTACCAAAAGAACTAATAAAAAACATGAAACCTGGACAGTGAACATTTTAAATGTCTATTTTAACAGTATACCCGAGTGAACAGGATAGGAGCATGAGAAATTCTGGGATGTTTGTTGAATATCATAAAAGGGAGAAATCTGAGGAAGTATTGCGGAGTCTGCGGAGAGGGGCGGCATACAAATCTAATAAATAATAATAATAATAATAATAATAATAATAATAATAATAATAATAATAATAATAATATTCTTGCTAATTGTTTTTGAAGAGTTTTATTCTTTTCCCCTGAATGATAATGTAATATGAAGGAGACATATATTTGCAGAAATTTCTAAGATCTATGGATTTTCTCGCCTCCAATCCCAGCTAAAATTCTGAAATGGACAGAAGTGTATAAATCGAAACATTTAAATATATTAAAGGGTTAAATAAGGTCCAGGAGGGAAGTGTTTTTAATAGGAAAGTGAACACAAGAACAAGGGGACACAATCTGAGGTTAGTTGGGGGAAAGATCAAAAGCAACATGAGAAAATATTATTTTACTGAAAGAGTAGTAGATCCTTGGAACAAACTTCCAGCAGACGTGGTAGATAAATCCACAGTAACTGAATTTAAACATGCCTGGGATAAACATATATCCATCCTAAGATAAAATACAGAAAATAGTATAAGGGCAGACTAGATGGACCATGGGGTCTTTTTCTGCCGTCAGACTTCTATGTTTCTATGTTTCTAATCAGTCAGCAGGACAATGAAAACTGCTGATACAGTTATGTGAGAAGCACTGATCCAATAGAGAAAGAGAGGTTACTTTATCGATAGACAGTAATCATTTCAAAGTGACTGGCCAGTCATGTTTATTGAGTAACCTTCATATAAATTATAACAGCTTGCAATCATTCAGAGATAATAGATCTATAAATAGAAGCTAGGCCTTTTAAAAGAAATAGAAACCAATCCTCTAATTCTTGCATTTATTTTTAGGGCTAATGAAGGAAGAAAGGATCATATTGAGTCTTCAGAGAGGGGTGGAATACAAATCTAATAAATAATAATAATAATGTGATTTGGTAGCATTGCTCCAAAACAAATTTCTTGCAAATGAATACATTTCTTCTGTTCACATAATGAGCAAATTATTATATCAAGGAAATTCATAATGAAGTCTTCATATGGAACACATAAGTATTCAATTACCTATACTTCGTGTTTCCTCTTTCATTTTTTTTTTAATCAGTGGACCCCGAATAAGGCATCCTTCATATCATCTGCTTCAAAAATATTTCTGAAATCGGGCCAAAATGCATGTTTTATTGAGTAAAAGGGAACCAGTCTTACTACTATGGGTAGAGCAGAATAGATAATTTGTTGTAACTAAATAAATCTATGCCTGGTATATAAAAGAGGCGGTTGTGCACCCCCTTCTCAAAAAACCTTCCCGGGATCTAGCTATTTTAAACAACTATTGTCCGGTCTCCAACCTTCACTTTTTAGGGAAGGTTGTTGAGAAGGTGGTGGTGTTCCAGCTCCTGAGGTCCTTGGATGAAGCCGATTATCTAGACCCTTATCAGTCAGGTTTCAGGCCCGGTTACAGCACTGAAACTGATTTGGTCACGCTGATGGATGATCTCTGGTGGACCCAGCATAGAGGATATTCCTCTATCCTGGTGCTTCTTGACCTCTCAGCTGCTTTCAATACCATCGACCATGGTATCCTTCTGCGCCGACTGAAGGGGTTGGGAGTGGGAGACACTGTTCTATAGTGGTTCTCCTACCTCTCTGGTTGGACACAGTCAGTGTTATTGGGGGGGAGGGCAGAGATCATCTTCTAGGCCCCTCCTTTGTAGGGTATCTCAGGAGTGCCTCTGTTCTCTCGTCCCTGCTGTTCAATATCTACATGAAACTATTGGGTGAGATCATCAGTTAGCATGGGGTGAGTTTCCACCAGTACGTTGATGATATTCAGCTCTACGTCTCTATCTCATACCAATTCAGTGAAGCAGTGTGAAGTGATAATCTAGTCCTATGCCATGTAGGGCTTTATAGGTCATAAACAATACTTTGAATTGTGTCCAGAAACAAATCGGTAGCCAATGCAGTCCGCGGAGTGATAGTGAGATATGGGCATTTCTTGGAAGGCCCAAGACTGCTCGCGTGGCTGCATTTTGGACGAGCTGAAGTTTCCGAACATTCTTCAAATGTAGCCCCATGTAGAGAGCATTGCACTAGTCGAACCTCAGGGTGATGAGGGTATGAGTGACTGTGAGCAGTGACTCCCGGTCCAGATAGGGCCGCAACTGGTGCACCAGGTGGTCCCGGGCAAATGTTCCCCTCGCCACAGCCGAAAGATGATGTTCTAATGTCAGCTGTGTATCGAGGAGGACGCCCAAATTGCGGACCCTCTCTGAGGGGGTCAATAATTCCCCCCCCCAGGGTGATGGACGGACAGATGGAAGTGTCCTTGGGAGGCAGTACCCACAGCCACTCCGTCTTGTCTGGATTGAGTCTGAGCCTTCCCAAGCTTCAAGAAAGCCTCCTGAAGCCTGGGGGCAGTGAAAAATAACCTAATGGGCCAACCGGAAATTTGTTTCCAAACTTCCGGTTGGCCCGCTGGGTCATTTTTCACCATCCCCAAGCTACAGGAGATTTTCATGAAGCCTGGAAAGAGCAAAAATGGCCAAAAAAAAGGCCAAAAATCAGCTGCCAGTTCACGCATGCACACTGAAGCTGACATAGGGCAACGCCTTGCATGCGCTCAGATATGACTCCACGTGCCACCTGTGGCACACGTGCCATTGGTTCACCATCCCTACACTAGACCAAACTGGCTCTCTACAAAACCCCAGCAATCTAACGAACATACTGCTACTTTTTGCAAATTATATTATTTCCAGCTTTACTATTTTATTACTTCAGTCACTTCACAAGGATATCAGTGCTTCTTCATAGATAATTCTTGGCAGCAGTGTATAAGCAGCCTGCTTTTACACCCAGCACCATGAACACTGAAACCTCAATCGTTACATTTCCAATAATAGCTTGCTACAGCCTGGCATACTAGGTGAATTTAAATATTGATTTCATTTTTAGTGATGAAAGTCATGGTCTTATTTTTGCTCTCTTGCATGTGATCTCCACAGCAGTTAATGAAATTAAAGTTATAGTCCATATACTATCCTTTTTCTGAGTTAACTGTGACAACTTGACATATACAGCCAAAGAAATTGAATAATAGAAATAATTCTCTATAATCAGACTAGAATATTCTCAACAAAAGGAATTTACTCCCTTAGTTGAAACTACTTATTATCAGAAGTTTTAGGTTTTTGCCACATACAATCCAAAATATCTCTGAATGTTCCATTAAAAGTTAATTGAGAACTAAGCAATTTATTTGCTAAATGGTTAACAAAATAGTAGAGCATTACTAATTAAGACAGATAATGGCTGAAAAGCAATTTCAAGCCTTGAAAGGCAATCACAATCACACCTATGAAGTACAGGTAATCCCCTTGTTATGGGAGTTCTCTTTACAGACAACTGCAGAAGCTCTGCAACATTCATCCCGAATGTTAGTGGCCAAAATAGAGCTTCCCAGGGGTGAATTCACTCATTGGATGCTCCATTCGGCCCTCCACAGGCCTCATCCACCATGTTGCAGGCCGAAGTTGAATTTCTGAAAGGTAAATGTGCCCTCCAATGCTCTTTTTGGGTCTATGGAGGCCTCACCTAACATGTTGCAGGCCAACATGAAGTTTCTGAGGAGCAGATCCCCCCCTCAAAAGTTCCATTTCAGCCTGCAACATGCCAAGCAAGGCCCGCACAGGTCTAAACCGAACTGCAGAGGGGTGCACATGGCTCAGAAGCTTCAGACTGCTTGTTAGATCTTCATAAGGTAAATGACCCAGCATTATAGGTTGGGGGGGGACACAAGCAATTGTGGGGCGCATGAAGTATTTCAATGGGTTGAGGAGGCCTTGGGTAGCCTTAGGATTCCATCACTAGGCCTCCCCATAGCCTTCCCCACCCTGAAATACCTCACATGCACTTATCAAGCCTCACATTCGATTAATGAATGAGTGGGCGAAAGGAGGAAGTGATCCCATTCACAATACAGTATACACTTCCACAAATCCTCCGGTTATGAATGGAATGGGCAGGCTCCATAACTCGAGGGCCACCTGTACCTGCTTTTTCTGATAGATTTTATTTTGTTCAATTTTTAAAAAATTCCTTTTACCAATTTGGAGAATTATTACTTTCTCTCTGAGGTCTTTGACACAGTTCTGAAACATCATGATTTTACATTAGGTTTCATGCAGTGACTATTAATCACTTTATTTTAATTAATGGGGAAGAAATAGCCAACCACTTATTTCAACTTTTCTCAGAGATAGGCACAACATACTTTGCTTTTCTGCACTTAATACCTTTCTCCTATAACTGAGATCTCTGCTAAATTTGTCAGGTGTTTTTTCCATAAACACTGTTTATTATATTTGGAAATGTCCTTCCAGCTCTTTCTCTACTTTGTTAATCATTTTATTGAGAAGAATCTAATCTGTTTTTCCTGCCTCTCTCCTATTTTTCATAATATTTAGAAGAGGGCTCATGGATAAATATTTTCCAAAGTAACCAGCTTAAAGGGCAATTCTTATCAAATCGGTGCTGAAACTTTCCAGGATTCACTCTAAGATTCTGATCTGAATATTCTTAAGTGGATTGAATAAAATAATGATCACTGCTGGCAGAGTGTCCTCAATGGCACCACAATGTCCTCAAACTTCAAAACAATTTTTTCATAATTTAAACGTCAGGCTCTTAAATTTTATGCCTTTGTGACAACTGCAGGTCTTGGGTACTTAAGGCTTACCTTCAGCCAAGCATTAGAACTGTGATGGTGAACCTAGGGCAAGCGTGCCACAGGTGGCATGCAGAGCTATATCCGAGGGCACACAAGGTGTTGCCCTATGTCAGCTGATTTTTGGCCTTGGTGACCATTTTCACCCTCCGGAGGCTTCGGGAGGCTTTCGGAGTGCAGAAAACAGCCCAACAGGCAAACCGGAAGTCCATTTTTCTGAATCTCCAGTTTGTTCATTGGACAGTTTTTTGCACTCCAGAGACTTCAGGAAAGCCTCAGGATGAAAACCGGAGCTGCATGCATAGGGATGCACATATGCGCAGTGTGACACACATAGGGGGGGTTGTGCGCTGGCACACAGGTACTTAGAACACACATGCACTCCCATTTTTATTTATTTTATTTATTTATTTTGTCCACAATGAAGGTTATAGAGGATATACTCGTAGTAAAATATATCAGAGAAAGAAGATATAGGAATAAAATATAACAATGAAAGAATAGAAGAAGAGATATAGGAATAGAAGAAAAGATATAGGAGATATAGGAGAGACAATGGGACAGGGGACGGAAGGCACACTGGTGCGCTTATACACGCCCCTTGCTGACCTCTTAAGAATCTGGAGAGGTCAACCGTGGATAGTCTAAGGGTAAAATGTTGGGAGTTAGGGGATGACACTACAGAATCCGGTAATGAGTTCCACGCTTCGACAACTCGATTGCTAAAGTCGTATTTTTACAGTCAAGTTTGGAGCGGTTAATATTAAGTTTGAATCTGTTGTGTGCTCTTGTGTTGTTGTGGTTGAAGCTGAAGTAATCATTGACAGGCAGGACATTGCAGCATATGATCTAAGTTCTAAGCTTTCTAGGCCCAGGATTGTAATTCTAGTTTCGTAGGGTATTCTGTTTCGAGTGGAGGAGTGAAGGGCTCTTCTGGTGAAGTATCTTTGGACATTTTCAAGGGCGTTAATGTCTGAGATGTGGTATGGGTTCCAAACAGATGAGCTATATTCAAGGATGGGTCTGGCGAAAGTTTTGTAACTTTTGTAACCTATGTAGCTTCAAAACTTGAAAGTTTTGAAGCTACATAGGATTAGGTTAACAACTCTTGAAGCCTTCTTGGCGATGTTGTTGCAGTGGGCTTTTGGCATGCAAGAAGAAAAAGGCTTGCCATCACTGCACTAGGACTTTACCTACTATGCGAAGAGGAGTTTACTTAAACCAATAAAGTGGCTGTCCTCACAGGAACCAAGGATAAATGCCACTATCCAACTGGGAACTCAGCATGGGACAAAGAGTAATCAAGCAGGTTACAATTCATTGCCCGTGGTGAAAGAGCTGTGATTCTCCGTTGGTTACCATGGTGAAGGCACCATGAGGGCAGCCGCTGTAAGCCAGGGGGAGGAATGGGAACAAAAGCCCTTCTCAGATTCTTCTTGAATCAGCCTGGTTTGACTGAAAGTTAAAAATAACTGCGCCTGGATAATCTTGCTAAAGAATACATGAAGTAAACAAGGAAACTCCTGAAGAAAAAAAGAAGCTCCTACAAGTATTTATTGTTCTTGCCTTAGGATCCCAAGTTCCACTAAGGTTCAAGGATTTATTTTATTTATTTATTTTGTCCAATACATAATACACATTGAAGAGAAAGATATGTAATAATATAAGTAAAGAAAAGAATAGAAGAAAAGATATAAATGTATAGGTGAACATATTTGAAAGGAAGAAAAGATAAATGAGATAAGGAGAGACAATTGGACAGGGGACGGAAGGCACACTGGTGCACTTATGCACGCCCCTTACTGACCTCTAAGGAACCTGGAGAGGTCAATCGTGGATAGTCTAAGGGAAAAATGTCCATTGTAAATCAAAATAAACACTTCCAAGTATACTTATAACTGTGTATATAGTTCAGACTCAGATCAATGGATAAAAATCCTGTTACTGGCACTACATAACATGGCCACAAGATTTTGTAAAAATAAAATGGCAAAAGTTAATCAAATCAGTTTTAGTGCTGGTTGTTAGGTTTTCAGGATGCAGAAAGAATGAAAGTTGATATATGATTTTCAGAGGAGAATATTCCATCATTTTTTCAAAGACTAGGAACACCTTGAATAGATTTTGTTTGTTTGTTTATTTATTATTTTAGGTTATTTTTGTTTATTGGATTTATTTGTTTATTGGATTTATATGCCGCCCCTCTCTGAGGACTCGGGGCGACTTACATATAAAGGAACAATATAGCATCCTAAATCCAATTAGTTTAAATTAATAAATTAATTAATTAATTAACCTAAAAACCTTAGACCATTAAAAAACTTTCATTCCCATTCAAACAACTAACTTACAATACAGTCGTCAGCCAGAGGACTAGAATCTAGTGGCCCAAATTGTTCCAGCTTGTTATTTGCAGATTATGAGAAAAAATCCCCATTTGATCTCAAGCACAGAAAACGGAGAATCTTTCTGAATTTTTTTAAATTAAATTTTAAAATTGCTTAAAAATAATAAAATCCTAGACACTAGGCAGGAATATAACCTATAAAGATTTCCAAACAAATGAAAGAAATTCAGTTTTCAGCCTAAATAATTTTTACTTTCAAATCTTTGAGTACAGTATATGAATAGGCTCCAGTTGAAGTTGCCCATATCAAGGTCTTATAAAGCTGTCAATGCACTGTAGAGATAAGCAGTTTGACTTAATAAAAGTCTGTTTCGTGTTCCACAGATAAAGATAAAAACAGCTCACGTGCTCCTAAAACCAAGAAGTAATCCCCTGAAAAGTGACTAGAATACTTGTAGAAACAAGTATCCCAAGGCACCAGAGGGTAGAAGAGATAAAGAACACCTGAAAGCTCTTTTTGACATTCCAAGTCTGGCTACTTGCAAAATGATCAACTACAGTTCTTATCTTCCCTATAAGCATAAATTTCTGTGCCACACTGACCCCAACGAATTTATCCAATCATGACTTCTGAACCATTATGGTGTTCATAATGATAAGGGGTCAAACAAGAGAAGTGGTCAAAGCTATGGAAACTGCAGTTTAATGTTTCCAAATGTAAAATAATACACTTGGGCAAAAGGAATCCTCAATCTGAGTATTGTTTTGGCAGTTCCGTTCTAGCAAAGACTTCAGAAGAGAAGGATTTAAGTGTGGTCAAGCATTAGGGAAAGCAAGTAGAATGTTTGGCTGCACAGCTAGAGATATAACAAGCAGGACGAGGGAGATTGTGATCCCGCTGTATAGAGCGCTGGTGAGACCACATTTGGAATTCTATGCTCAGTTCTGGAGACCTCACCTACAAAAGGATATTGATAAAATTGAACTGATCCAAAGAGGGGCTACAAAAATGGTGGAAGATCTTAAGCATAAAACTTATCAGGGAAGACTTAATGAACTCAATCTGTATAGTTTGGAGGAGAGAAGGGAAAGGGGGGACATGATCGAAACATTTAAATATGTTAAAAGGTTAAATAAGGTTCAGGAGGGAAGTGTTTTTAATAGGAAAGTGAACACAAGAACAAGGGGGCCCAATATGAGATTAGTTGGGGGAAAGATCAGAAGCAAAATGAGAAAATATTATTTTACTGAAAGAGTAGTAGATACTTGGAACAAACTTCCAGCAGATGTGGTTGGTAAATCCACAGTAACTGAATTTAAACATGCCTGGGATAAAGTACCAGAAATAGTATAAGGGCAGACTAGATGGACCAGGTCGTCTTTTTCTGCCATCAATCTTCTATGTTTCTATGCTTCAATTATGATTTAACTCATATATTATTTGAAATCACTAGCATGTTAAAATTTCAGAAAACACTAGAAAACAAATGGGTGCACATTTAATTATTAGAATGTAAGTGAAGCATTCTGGAATATCACATAAAAAATAGTTTGGCTTTTTGAATACAGACAATATTATAGTGCTACTTCTTCGCATAAGATGGGTAAAATTAACAGGACATTCTCACAATTCTTAATACAGAGACATTAACTGCAGCTTTGGTCCAATGAATATTAAATTTGAAGCCAAATCAAAGTTAAATAGAACTATATGAAAAGAAATGTTAATTTCTACATGATTTTGTCATTTTCCACAGTTCGGCTCAACAATGTTGTGTTTATTTCAAATATTCATGATTTGTATGCCGCCCAAGTCTACAGAAAGGGGCGGCATACAAATCTAATAATCTAATAATAAATTAATTAATTATCCACTTTAAATTTTATTTGTCAGTCTGGGCAGCAGTGTGGGCAACAATGGAGTAACTTTGTTCTGGAAAATAACAATAAATATGATCACTCAGTGGTTCCAATATTCATTCTGATATGCAATAGACCTCTGGAATATAAAATGTGAATATGAATAAGTGTTTTAATTGCTTTTTTAACATAATTAAATATCTGGCCACCTGAAGCATGATAAAAATGTTGATAGATACCAAAAAGATTCTGAATTTTTGGCATCAGAAGGAAATGATGCTTAATAGTGTATTAAAATTCCCACTATATTCTCAAAGTCCTCTCCTTCATATTCATGGTTCATTTAATTTATGATTCTCCATAATCATATTATCTAGATCTTCAACTACTTGGTTTTAGCATAGTAATTTAGCTTACAAATGAAGGTTCTTTTGAAACAAGCTTGATTGCTAGTGATTTTATGGATACATCCATGTACTTTGTCAGACAACCTACAGAAATGGCTTGCCTTTCTTCCAGGATATAGTTTGTGTTTCCAGTCTAGTCCTGGAATTCAAACTTAATCTTAGTTCCCATGATGGATAAAACCTGACTCGGTGCTGCCAC
Organism: Erythrolamprus reginae; assembly: GCF_031021105.1. Lineage (NCBI taxonomy): Eukaryota > Metazoa > Chordata > Lepidosauria > Squamata > Dipsadidae > Erythrolamprus > Erythrolamprus reginae. The sequence goes on along the minus strand of NC_091963.1, from coordinate 102,878,816 downwards.
TGACATATTTCAAATCTAACAAGAACCATATTTTAGTGGTGCATAGAGAGAGAAAGTAAAGGAAGGGATTGTGAAAAAAGCCAATATTTGGAAAATATAGTACAATAAGAGAATTTGAAATTTGAAATCTGATCCAGGTCATTAAGAAATGGTCAAATTTTTAAACTGCTGAAATACTTCAGCCACAAATTGCTTTATTTACTTTTAGTCTATAACTGGCAGCAGCATTAAAAATATTAATACATTTCTGATTTTTCATCAATAGCTGGAATTATGAGTTTATCCCATATGTGGTACAAAATGTGTCAATACTTTCAATATATCAATATATTAATATACCAGAACAAAATGCTTAACAATCCATTTGACGGATCCATTTGACATTTCTGCTTTATTAGACTACAACTAATCAATCTGGTTGCCATCAGATTATCTAACTAGAGCCCATGAAATGATTACTGTACAGTGCTTGGCTTCAGGGTTTAATGACCATGGCCTAGATTTCTTGACAGTTCATTGGCAGCTGTGGCTGGCATCTTGAAACATAAAATGTTCTGCTACACAGACCACAGGCAACTGAGAAGAAGCTAAATGTGATCCTATCTGTACATCCAGGTGTCCTGACTGCTGATTAATCTCTGGCCAAGCTGGTTTCCAACTGCTGCAGGTTGATGAGAGTTGGTGTTGCTTCCTGACTGGTGCTTTGTTCATATCAGATTCTAACTAGTCATTTTTGAAATGTTGAGTCTTGATCGGTTCTTTGTGCTGGTTTTCTGGTTGGTTAGTCCTGTTTGGGGCCTTGTCCAGGCAAAGTTCTGATTTTAACATTTTGGGAAGCTGTTTCTTGCTTAGTCTTGCTTTGTGGAAGATCTTGCCATGGCATAGGACAGGGAAGTAGGCTTTGTTAACTTTCAGGTTTTCTTCTTTCTTGATAAAGCTGTTAGGATGTTTATAGATCTCAATAGCTTCTCTATTGCAGGTGTATATAATAGCCTGAAGTTGTTGACAGCACTTAAATGTTTTTGAACTGAATTTTATTACTTGCATGGCATAATGCAAGTTTCTGCTACTGTTTTTACTGTTCTTGTCTGCAGGGCCTCTCGTGAATTTGTGGTATCAATGTACATCTGTCCACAGCTAGAGAATGTGATAGATACAGAATGCTAAAGAGTTCTCCGATTTTCTTAATTGGCCCATAGATGGCTTTAAGGTTGTACTTTTCTAATAATTTATCTGTTTGATCAGGGACCTTATTTATTTTATTTACCTTTCACACTTCTCTACCGCCCTTCTCCCTCAAAGAGAGAATCTGGGCAGTGTTGTGGTTAGCTCTGGCCCAGCTCCTGCCCCAAGGACTGTGGATGTGGGGGAGACATCCACATGCTGCAGGCCTGTTTTGCCCCCGGTGGAATCTGCTGGTGAAGGCTCCTCTGACCAAGAAGACATGAGTGACAGGGAGGAGGAGAGTGTGGCAGACAGCTCAGAAGGAGATCAATTATCTAGCTCCTCCTTGGATTCAGAACAAGAGTTAATGATACAGCCACGCATGCGGAGTGCGATGCATAGGCAACAACAACAGAGATTATTATCAAAGTAAATGAGGCCACCTGTGGTTGGGTGGGGCTGTGGTAATTAGTGAGGCTGCTATAAATAGCAGCCTGTGGGTTTGGCCATTGTGGAGGATTATCTGATTGTTGTGTTTCATGACTGCTTTACTGACTTTGACTTTTTGTGTGCTGATTTTTCCCCGCTTTGAAACTAAACCAGAGCAAAGTGTGTTTCACTTTGTGAAAGAAGAAGGACTGTGAATTGCCTCAAAGCTGCAAGCTAAGTATCACAGAACTGATAAGGGACTTGTACAAATTACCAGTTTGTTTGGAGACAGTGCTTATATCAAAAGAGGGCTTAGTTTAAGTGAATTTTCATTATAAAGAACATTGTTTTGAATTTTCAAACGTGTTTGTGTCTGAAATTTGTACCTGTGAATTTTTGGGAGGAGTCTGCCAGAGAGCCCGACAGAACAGGCAGCGTGCAGTAAAATGCTAAAATATACAGCAGTATATATGAAAGTTTAAAAATTAGAGAAGGCCAGAGATTAAAAATTGGTTAAAAGCAAAGGGAGGGCTTTCAGGGAAATAACTAGACCCATGGCTGTGTGCTCCTCTAGGATTCCCATGTTGAAGAGCCAGGTCTTAACTCCTTTTCAGAAGGCATTTCATAGGGCAGGGGCAAAAGCTCTCTTCCTAGACCCTGCCAGCTGGAGTACTTTGGTCTGCAATCTGTTTCCCCTGCCTGACCTCGTGGGGTGGGCTAATGCAATAGGATGAAGATAGTTCCATAGGTAGCCTGGTTCCATTCCATGTAGAGCATTTTATAGCTCAAAACTGACACCTTGAATTGGGCCCAGAAGCAAACTGGCACACAAAGCAGCTCGCTTAACAGAGGTGTGTTACATGCACATTTCTAAAATCTGGGTGCCTAAAATTGCCCCTGCAACCGCATTCCATACCTAATGAAGCTTCCGGATACTTTTCAAGGGGAGTCCCATATAGAGAGAACCGCAGCAAATGGGAGATGGCCAAAGCAAGATTGAACTAGTGGAGAGCCTCCCTATCATAATTGTCAGACATAATTGGCAGTCAACACAAAGTTGAATAAAGGTCCTCTTTGCCATGGGTGCCATTCATTCTTTGAGCAGGAGCCATGAGTCTAGAGAAGGGGTCTCCAACCTTGGCAACTTTAAGACTTGTGGACTTCAACTCCTAGAATTCCTCCCAAGAATTCTGGGAGTTGAAGTCCACAAGTCTTAAAGAGGCCAAGATTGGAGACCCCTGCTCTAGAGGATCCCAAGATTATGCATCATATCTGTCTGGGATACTAAAACTCCATTCAAGATCAAAGCCACTCCATCTTACCAGAGTTCAGCTAAAGTCTTTGGTTGTCCATCCAGATCCCCACAGCCTCCATGCATAGTAAAAGAGCATCATTCATTTCATCTGGTACAGAGATATATCACCTACCTCTTCTATGTAAAGAGAAATACCTTTCCTATTGGTAGTTAATGGATGTATTTACTAAACACAGACGCTGGCCATGAAAACACGCACCAGTCTATGGATTACACTCCTACTCTTCTAGAATTGAACACATATATATAGTCCATCGATGGCTCATTTATTTATTGTTGCATGCTAAAAGCACGTGCGTGTGCGACAGCAAAAGCGCTTATGCGGGCACTCATAATGCAATGCGTGTGCGACATCCTGAGCACCCCATTCCCGTGCATGTGTACATGACACCCCCATGCTCCCCAGCCCTCTCACGCATGCGCACGCAACCTCCTGCCCTGCCCACTCTGTACAGGTGTGTGTGAGACCCCCTGCTCCCCGACCCCCCCGTGCATGAATGTGTGACTCCCACACTCCCCGCACCCCCCCCCCAACCCTGCCCCACACCCCATTTTGGGTTTAGCAGGTCTTCCTGACGCCTCCTGCAACCAAATATGGGCCATGGGGGGCACCACAACCCCCCACACATGGGCACACAATCCCCCACACATGTATGCACAGGTCTGTCACGTGTGCCCTGCCCTCCACGAATGCGCAGCAGATACCCAACAATCAGCTGGCCAGTGGGAGCCATGTACACATGAATGGTGGAGCTGAGCTGGATTCGTAGAGGGTTCTGCGTGCCATCTGTGGCATAACATGCCATAGGTTTGCCTTCACAGTTATATAGACTTCTAATTGTTTTTAAGTAACTAAGCTTAGCAAACCTTTTTTACGCTTTAAGGTAAAGATTGGCAGCAACTGACGTGTGGGTGGGTGTAATTGTATTTATGGCTACCTTATCCTCAGCTCACTTAGACTTCCAGGTTTATTCCTACTGATAATCTCTCTTCGCTTTTTTTAAATCCTGGCTTTCACCTTGTGAATAAAACATTCCTGTTTCCTACCTCATGTGACTCACCTGTAGGATTCCACCTAGCTTGGCTCACCAAATGATCATCTGTCATACTGAAGTCCTGATGTTGATCAGCCATCCTATCAGAAAGGTCACCTAAAACAAAACAAAAAAACAAAAGAGATATGGAGCATTTAAAACAAAAGCACTAACTTTCTTGGATAGTATCTACCTTAAGCTTTATAAAAGCAGGTGGTATTCTTTTAGTGACCACTCATTTAACAACTGTTCCAAGCTTTAATGACACTAAGCAAGGAGACTTACAACTGGTCCTTGAAGTTGCAGTTGTCACTATGTTCCCACAGTCACATGAGCATGATTCAGGCACATAGTGACTGGCTTGCAGCGGCCAATAAGGTCCCACAGAGTTGGCCTGCTCCAGGTCCCGTCGACCAAACAATGTCGTTTGGTGGGCCCCAGAGGAAGAGCCTTCTCTGTGGTGGCCCCGGCCCTCTGGAATCAACTCCCCCCAGAGATTAGAACGGCCCCCACCCTCCTTGTCTTTCGCAAGTTACTCAAGACCCACCTATATCGCAAGGCATGGGGGAACTAAGACATCTCCCCCAGGCTTTTTATATTTCATGTTTGGTGTGTATGTGCTGTATGGTTTTTAATTATTGGGGTTTTTATATATTTTTATTATTAGATTTGTCCCATTGTTATGCTGTTTTTATTACTGTTGTGAGCCGCCCCGAGTCTTCGGAGAGGGGCGGCATACAAATCTAATAAATTATTATTGATTATTATTATGATGACGGTTGCAGTATTCCAAAGGCACACTTCACCCTTTGCAACTTCCCACGGCAATTTCCCACAAGATGGAAGCAGGGGAAGATCACAACTGATTTCTAAAAGTTGCTCCTGCCACTTTCTCCCGAGGAATCCCCAAGTTGTGGGGGGACCCTAGGCCAACCTGAACTTCGCTCCCTCCTCTCACATCATGTTGAAGAGAAGGAGGATAGATCCCACAAGGTATCTAAATTGTTTGTTGCAAATGAATTTTTAAAAAATGTGAAAATAAGCCTAAAATCCCCGATCTAAAAATGCATTCCAGAAATTAAAACAACTGTCCCGAGCTGCCCAATTGCCCAACTTTGCCCTGTATGAGATCAAACAGCACACTATAAAATAGACTATGAACTTAATGGACAAGTAACCAGCTGCAATTCTTGTATGACCCTGAGGTGTGACATATAACTTGTCCAAAAGAGGGCAATATAGGAATTCTTGATCCTATTTTTAAATGGAATGTTATTTGACATTGAAGCTTTTGAAAAGTTGACTCTGTTTCACAACTTTTATGATGAAACCGAGTCAAAGAGTACTGGTCAGCAATAATAATTCAGAAGGACATGCCACCTTTGGGTTGGTGAAAGCAATTAATAGCATTGCAGTTTACATTTTATGGTCCTTGCAAATACATACCCCAAACTGATTTATCCTTGTGAAATTGTATGGTAGACGGTTTTTCAATTTTCCCTTTCATCCCAAAGAAAAATCTTAAAGACGCATGTTAAGTTGCTGAATGTCACAAGGGAGAACTGTTGAATATCACAAGCATTCTTTGAATATGATTGATGCCTCAGTCCCTTTCTTTGAGCCATTTTGTAAACTTAAATTGTGTTTTTAAAACTTTAAAGAATTGTATGCTACCTCTTTTCCTAATAGTAACCTTCACATCCACAAATAAGCTATTGATGCTGTGTCCCCCTTCCCCACATAACACTAGCACTATTCCTCCCTCTGGCTTATTTTTTTTTTAAAGTCATTTTTCTTGCCCTCTCAAAATCTTTGGGAAAAAAATACTTTGGGTTGCTGCCTCCACTATACTGATTAAAGTTCATGATACGTAGATATAACCATACAATTAAGTAACTACAAAAACTCTTAAAATATTTAGGTAGTAAAGGAGAATATTCGGTCTAATCTATTCATCAAATGCTTGGAAGTAAAAGTTTTCTACCTTGTCATCCACAGACAGAACTTTCCAGTTTGAAGTGATAAGGACCCTTTAGAGTTTCTCTTAAACCACCCTCTTTGTCACATTGCTCCCAGACCAATGTTATCTGGCAAAAAGTCTCGGAAGTTCTTTGGATAATTTCCCAGTCAGTAAGAATTTAATTTGTTTGAATATACCTAGAAGAAAACTATCCTTTAGGGACCTTGCATTTCTGCCCAATTGTCAGCCCTCCAAAGTAAACCACACAGGAAATGGGACTGGATGAATTAATTCTACTTTATTGTAAAGCTACATTACCAGAATCTTGCCACTCTGAAAACAAAACTTCCCATCTACTAGTTTTAACTTCCTGATCCATTAGACGGGGTCTTTTCTCAGTTTCTATTCATTATTGTTAAGCGACTGTGGGTACATACTTATGGTACCTTAGATTGTCCATAGTCGACCTCTCTCCGTTTCTAAGAGGTCTGTAAGGGATGTGCGTAAGTGTACCGCTATGTCTATCGTCCCTGTCCTACTGTCCTATTGTCCTCTTTTATCATTACTTTTTACTTAAGTTTATACAAACTACTACTATCCTATGCATGTTTGAATGAATGAATGAATGAATGAATGAATAAACAAAAAAACAAACAAAAAAACAAATAAATAAAGTTGGTTGGTAAGTGTATGGTTGTCTACATCTTATTTTGGATTTGTCCCACAGAAAGTAGCAGCTTCCCTTTTGCTTAAGAAGCTAAATAAGATTAGCCAGGACTACAGATTAGATCAGGAAACCCAAAAACATCCTGGAAGAAAGTAACAATAAACCCCTGCCTATTTCTGCCAGGAAAAACATATGGACACATTCATGAAGCTACCATGGGTCACATTCATCTTGAAATTGTCTTTACTATTATCTTTTGAGAATACAGTGGTACCTCTACTTAAGAACGCCTCTAAAGAACCTTTCTAGATAAGAACTGGGTGTTCAAGATTTTTTTGCCTCTTCTTAAGAACCATTTTCTACTCAAGAACCCGAGCCCAGAGAAAAATTCCCAGGAAATTTGAGAGCAGCATGAAGGCCGGCGAGTTTCCTGCCATTTCCCTTAGGTTTCTCTCTCTGGTGCAGTGTATGGGAGGCAGCCTCGCATCAGGTGTATGGGAGCCGCGTGCTCCTCCTTGCCGCCTCAAGTCCCTCTTTTTTTTTTTTAAGCCTTAAAGTTTCGGACTTTTTTGATTCCCCTCATCTCACCTTCTTCCTTCGGCAGCAGCTCTCCTCCTCTTTTTCTTCCTCCTCCTCCCATCCAAATTCAAGCTTTTCTTTCTTTCCTAATGGGTTTGCACGCATTATTTGCTTTTACTTTGATTCCTATGGGAAAAATTGCTTCTACTTACAAACTTTTCTACTTAAGAACTTGGTCACGGAATGACGGCTCTGTCGTCAGACATGGGGTAATTGAAATTTTCCCTTCCCCCTAGGCTTATAGAATTTATACATGGTATGCTTGTATGTATGATTAGCTCTTTAAATTGTTTTTTTTAGATTATTTTTAATATTAGATTTGTTTACATTGTCTTTTTTACTGTTTTTAGCCGCCCCGAGACTTCGGAGAGGGGCGGCATACAAATCTAATAAATAAATAAATAAATTAAGTTCTTAAGTAAAGGTACCACTGTATATAGATTTGCTAGAATGACAGAAAGGAAAGGAGGAACATCTTTTGCTAGAATGAGAGAAAAGGAAGAAGACAGGGCAGTATCATAATATTTGGTCTGAGAACTGTCAAATAAGTAAGATAATGCAGAGAACTTCCTCTCATTTTATATTCCAGATAAAGGGTGGATAGGAGGACGACTTGTGACAATTTTTGACACATACAACAATTGCTGCAGCCCTGTGGTAACATGATCAGAATTCAGATGCTTGGCTGATTCATATTTATAATGGCTTCAGTGTCCTAGGTCATACGATCCCATTTGGCGAACTTCTGATCAGTCATGGGGGAAGCAATAATTCACTTAACTGTGGAGAATAGGTTATAAAATGGGGAAATATTCATTTAAGAATAATACTTAGCAACAGAAATTTTTGGCTCCATTGTGGCCAGCATATCTGTACAATTTCAGATATATTTCTGAAACATGTATGAGATGAAAAATGGAACTATTTGATTTACCTCTTCCAATGTTGAGAGAATTATTAAATTACTTCATTTTTTCCCTTTATGTCATATCACTCCTCTCCCCTCCATCTCTCTCTCTCCCCTCTACCTTCTTTCTCCTTCTCTCCCACTTTCCCACTTCTCTCCTCTTCTTTTCTATTTCTTCTTCTCCCTCTTAACCCTTCCCTGAGTGTATCTTATCACAATCCATCTTATAGTTAACAGACAGGTAACTCATACCTCTAATTCCATTTAATTATCAATAGAGCTCTTAATCTTTTTCCCCGGTATCCATATTTATACACATATCTCATATTTTCCTAGGTATTTTAACTACTTAATGCTATCTCTGGAGCCTGAGGACCAAAAACAGGCCTACCAGCCCTACCAGAAGTCAGGAAACAGACATTTCTGATCTCCAGAGCACCTCTGCAGGAGGCCATTTTCACCCTCCCCAGACATTGAATTATGAGTGTGGGCAATCGCATGTACATGATAGCGTGTGTGCACAACATGCTTTCAGCATCCGAGGGGAAAAAGGTTCACCATCACTGGCTTATTATATTGGTATGGTATTTTAACCATACCAATACCATAATAATATGGTATTTTCAAATAGTGTTTCTCTTTTATCTTTTCCCACACTGCATATAAAAAGTTCCTTATACAATGGTTCTGGAAATGACTATGGAAATGACTTCTACCATACCACAGAAATGTGTGCCATCCTATCTCTAAATCATGTCCCTCCAAAATCAAAAGTCTTTTATTTCTTACCAAATCCATTCTCTCATCGATATCAATACAATATAACTCCCAATTTGGAAGTCTAAATCCTTGCACATTGTAGCATTTTTATATTAATCCTTGTCTTTTTCTCTTGCCATACAAACTTCAGTATCATTTTATTTGCTTCTTTAAATAATTTTTCCTCTAATCTTATTGGTACTGTTGAAATAAAAATAGAAATCATGGAAGTATATTCATCTTAATTAACTATATTTCTCCCATCAGTGATAATTGAATATATTTCCATTTTTCCAGATCTATTTCAGTTTGTTTCTTTAATCTATAATGATCTTCCTTAATTGAAATACATCTCATCCTTCACGCGTACCCTCATCCCCAGCAGCTGCGCTCCCTCCTGCCAGTCGAGAAGCCTTTTCACTTTTTTTGGCCTCTTGTTTGTTCCATGGAGGAGTGCAATCAAAAGGAGGAAGAGGAGGAGGGCGCACCTCTCTCGCTTCCACTTCTGCTTTCGCTGCTTCTTCTTCCAATTAAGACAGTTCTCGAGTCGGTGGGGGAGTGGGGAGTTTGTCACCCACATGTGCGCATGTATGTGTCTGTGAGCGCGCGCACTGCCGCTTTCCACTGGGGAATCCCAGCAGTGGCAGTCACAAGGCAGAGGAATCCCTGTGGCAGTAAGAGAGCGCATAGACCAGGGCTCGAGTTCGTAAATAGAAAATGGTTCGGAAGTAGAGGCAAAAAAATCTTAAACATCGGGTTCGTATCTCGAAAAGTTAATTAGTAGAGGCGTTCGTAAGTAGAGGTATCACTGTATCTCCTTTTGTCTATATTTAATAGCAGCATTTCTTAGCTTTTGTAAAATTTCTGTTCTGAGTGATTTATTTGTAGATCCTATATGGACCTCTCTAGAGAGTTTATTTTTCATTGCATGTCTAGTATGGATTCTGTATATTTCGTCAATTTCATTATCTTTTCATTGTTTTCTTCCATTGCTTCTGCAAACATTTCTGTCATTATTTCCGCCAAGTTTTCTCCCTTCTCCTCTAGCACATTTTGAAATGTAAATAATATTCTGAACAATTCATCTCCAGTGTAATAATTGTTCTCTCTTGTCGTTGGTCTGTTTCTATAAGCGGATTTTAAGAAGGTGAGATAAATTTCATGCTCACATTGTCCTAGCTAAGCCAGCTCATGGCTAAAGTACTCCACTATGACAAGTATGAGATTTATTCAAGCTGTCCCTGGATCAAAACCTAGGGCTCTGTGTACCTTCATGTCAGTCTTTGTTCTCGAGATATGAGAAGATAGCTAGGACAGAATAAGATAGATACTATTTTCTCCTGCAGGGATTAAGACCTCTTAAAGCCTCCCACCCCCCACCCCCCAAAAAAAAGAATACTCACAGAGTTCAATAGTTTTTTAAATGTTTATTTAGATCAATTTCAGATTGTTCATTGACACACTCACACAACATTTATTGTATGAAAATAATTTAATAAACACTACTTTAGCTAACAGCACTATGAATAACAACAATATCATCAACCCCTTGGATAGTCCCATCAACCATTGGGTCAATACCATGGTACCTCTACCTAAGAATGCCTCTACTTAAGAACTTTTCTAGATAAGAACCGGGAGTTCAAAAGAAATTTGCCTCTTCTTAAGAACCATTTTCTACTTAAGAACCCGAGCCCGGAAAAATTTTCCAGGAAATTTGAGAGCGACACGAAGGCCTGGCCAGTTTCCTGCCATTCCCCCTTTAATCCCGGCCATCTTGGGCTTTTCTGGGCTGCCAGAGGAACCTTTTCGTGGCAGTCCAGAGCGAATGAGGCATTTTCCTTTCTCTGAGAACGTGGAGAAGGAATAAACCTCTGCCAGCGCCCAGAGAAAAGAAACGCTCCATTCACTCTGGGCAGCTCAGAGCGAACGGAGCATTTTTCTTTCTCTGGGTGCTTGGAAAGGGAATAAACCACTTTGCTATAGTGACTCCCTCATACTGCCTCCCCTACACCCGGTGTGAGATTGCCTCCCGGAGCATCTGGGTGCAGAAAGGCAAAAGGGGGTGCTTCGCCCCACCTGGATAAACTCGGCTGATCATTTGGTGCTGCCGTAGAAGCAGCCATAGCAGCAGGGAAAGCAAGGCTTCTTTGCCATTCTCCTAGCTGGCAAAACAGAAATTTTCACTATGGCTGGACACGGAAGCATGGGCCTGAGGTAAGGTGCAGGGAATGGCTCGCCTGGGCAGCTACTGCAACAGCCGTTGCAGAGGAGCATCCCTTCTTGCCTCTGATGGGTCTCCCCCACTGTTGCAGCCACAGAACCCAACTTCTGCTGGCACTGAGATAGAAGCAGCCATGGCGGCAGGGAAAATGAAGCTTCTTTGCCAGGCTCCCAGCTAGCAAAACAGAAATTTTCACCAGTTCTGTGGGTGTGGCTAAGTGAGGTTATGTGACTGAGTGGGCATGGGCATAAATGATGTTATGTTGGCCACACCCACTCAAGTTACCCCCTAGCCATGCCCACAGAACTGGTAGTTTAAAAAAATTTAGAACCCACCCAATACATATCTACATACATACAGATTCATTCTTTTTCTTTCTTTGCATTTTTTATTTCTCATCTCTTTGAGTTTAGTTTGACTCTTGTCCTATTATTGTAATTAAAATCTTCAATTTTTTAAAGTTGCAAAGATATTAAACACAAATAATTCCATTTGTTACATTAATCAACCATAGCAAGGAACTAACAAAGTAAAACAAATGTTTCGATTTATGTACGTCTGTGTATTATGGTCAGCTTCTGCATAATTATATCTTTTTTTCCAAGAAGTCACTATTACATTTCCTATAAAAACTATAAGTAACTTAAGATATATGTTTCACTAATATCTCTCTTAAATCAAACTCCATTCTTAAGAATTAAAGAAATGGCCATACATTTTCCTACCAGTAGGTTTCCTAACTGGCCTCTCACCCAATTACTATTTCCATCTCTGCTCAGCCTTTTCAAGATTAATCAAAATTAGTTGTTTAGTTACTATACATTCTGACCAGGAAATAATGATGAATTACCTCCTTTAAAATAATGCTTCCATGCTTAATATACTTTGGTATGAATACCTAACTCATTTCAGGAATCAGGAATCTGATAACTCATTAAAACAGATAAAATGGAGTAGTATACTTCACAGATTTTCACAGATAAAATTTTTAAATATGCAAGTTTTTAGAATTCAGTTATACCTAAATTTTAATTGAAGTTATATTATATATATATAATATATATACTGTATATATAAACCCGAACTCTGAGCAATATATATATAAATATTCAATTTAATTAAAGTAATATCAATTTAAAATACTATTAGTTCCATAATCTTCCAAATATGTGACAAAATGTCTGTTCATGGTAATAGGGAACCTAAATACTTGACAGTCAGTTAAAGTTAATTTATAATTTTGCAGTATTTTATTTAATTTCATTCATGCAGTGTTGCATGTTGTTTTGAAAGCAAACAGAATTGCACTAGTTCAGAAACCTATTTCAGTCTGAGTTCCAGTCTGTTTGGGGACTGATTCACCTTAACAGATTACCTTTATTGAGAGAAAGCCGAGGGATTTTAAACCTATTACCAAGCTTAAGCTATAAATGACATCCGAACCATAGTATCTTACTGACTGCTTCAACAAGCTGGGGATAAAGGACTTGAGACACAATTTTCACTCCATGGGTGAAATTCAGCAGGTTCTGACAGGTTCTGGAGAATTAGTAGTGGAAATTTTGAGTAGTTCGGAGAACTGGCAAATACCATATCTGGCTGGCCCCAGAGTAGGGTGGGGATTGAGATTTTGCAGTATCCTTCTCCTGGAGTGGGGTGATAATGGAGATTTTGTAGTATCCTTCTCCTGTTACACCCACCAAGCCACACCCACAGAAACAGTAGGGACAGTTTTTTTTAATTTCACCCTGGAAAACTCACAAAGCATCAAAGGGCTCTAATTGTTAGAAGACATCAGTCAGAAGAATGGTACAAAAAATTTCCAAGACATTGGATATACCACGGAATACAGTGAAGACAGTTACAAACAAATGGAGAAATATGGCACAAAGTGATATCTCTGAGAGCACCTTCTGCCGCACGAATCCCAGCAGCCAATTAGGTCCCACAGAATCGGCCTTCTCCGGGGCCTGTCGACTAAACAATGTCGTCTGGCGGGACCCAGGGGAAGAGTCTTCTCTATGGCGGCCCTGGCTCTCTGGAACCAACTCCCCCCAGAGATTAGGACTGCCCCCACCCTCCTTATCTTTCGTAAGTTATTAAAAACTCATCTTTGCCGCCAGGCATGGGGAAATTAACACACACCCCTATTGTCAAGGTTGGTGTATGCCATACACCAACCTTGACAATAGGGGTGTGTGTTAATTTCCAGTCGGTGTTAGTGGGGGGTCAGAGGTCGACCCCGAGGTCTCTCACTTGTGGGGTGCCTCAGGGGTCAGTCCTCTCCCCCCTGCTATTTAATATCTACATGAAACCGCTGGGTGAGATCATCCAAGGGCATGGCGTGAGGCAGGGGTCGACAAACCCAGGCGCCTGGTCGCCAGTGGCGCCTAGAAAATGTTGTCTGGCGCCTAGAAAATGTTGCCTGGTGCTTGAGGAGTTGAGAAAGGGTCGGACCACATGGCCACATCCCGCCCTTCTCCTCCCGGACCTGACGGAGCTGCTCTCTCTCCATTCTACCCCCCTCCACCTCCCCGAAGCCATTTCAAGAGGACGCCCCGCCGCTCCCTCAGCCGTCGGGGGAGAGCGGCTCTGCGGGGGCCGTCCACGACCTCCCCAATCGGGGCTCTCTCACACCCCGGGGCCCTTGTAGCCTCCCCGGGAGTCGCGGATTGGCTGGGCGTCCTCCCCGTCCCAGAATGCCTTGCATGGCGCGTCATTGAAGAGAGACCATGATGGCGGCGGCCGCGGCGGCGGCGGGGGGAGCCTCCGAGATGATCGCCCAGCTGGAGAGCGCGGCCAAAGTGCTGATGGTGAGGGAGCCGCGCGAGGCCGGCAGCTCGGCCGGGGGGAGGCGGAGCGGGTGACGGGGCGGGAGGAGCCGGGCTCCGTCCTTTCACAGGGAAGCCCCGGGAGTTGCCCTCTTCCCCCGGGGGATGGCTTCTCTTTGGACTCCTCTAGGGAAGCATCCTCGCATAACCCCGGGAGGTTGCCCATCGCCCTTTCATGGCCCTAAGAAACTTTTTTTGCAACCGGGACGGGTCTTTACTCTCCCGTTCCATCCGGTCGGAAGCTGCAAAACCCCGTGCAATCTTTTCTTCAGCTTTTACGAGCCTCTCCAGACCCCGAGGCGGGCAAAACCCGGGCAGAATCACGTTGTTGGCCACCCTTCGCTTTTCTCCCTGTGCGCTTTCCATTAACCTCTTGGGTGAAGCTTGGATTCCACTTCATTGATACCATCCTATCCCGGCGTAATTCTTTCCTTCTCACTTCCACAATCCACGTGTTCGAATCTATAATCAGGAGTGGTTCCCCCCTCCCAACACACACTTCTCTTCTTCCTCCCCTTTTAATACCATTTTATCCTCCCTCATCTATCTATCTATCCATCCATCCATCCATCCATCCATCCATCTATCTATCTATCTTCTATGCCGCCCAATCCATTCATCATCTAACATTTATTTATCTATCTGTCTATTTATCTATCATCTATAAATCCATCCATCTTCTGTCTTTCTGTCTATCTGTCTTTGACTATCTGCCTGACTGTCTATTTATATCTACCTACCTACGTCTGTCTGTCTGTCTATCTATCTATCATATACCCACCCTACCTATCTACCTACCTATCTATCATATATCTACCTACCTATCTATTTATCTATCTATCTATCATATATCTACCTATCTATCTATCTATTTATCTTCTATGCTGCCCAATCCATTCATCATCTGTCTCTCTGTCTATCTCTCTTTGACTATCACTGTCTGTCTATTTATACCTATCTATCTATCTATCTATCTATCTATCTATCTATCTATCTATCTATCATATATCTACCTATCTATCTATCTTCTAATCCCCAGCACTTCTCCTAGGAACACAGGGAGGCGAAGGGGCGAGGGGGGGGAGAGAAAACGGGAGGCTCAGGAAGGGAGCTCGGGAAGGAGCCCACGGTCAGTCGGCTGCGGGCGGGAGGAAGGCGATTGTTCCGCTGCCGCCAGCATGGCCTGGCTGGCAGCGGAAGATGTAACGGAGCCCACGGGGGATTCGCCTTCCTCCCACCCGCAGCCGAGACTGATCGTGGGCTCCTTCGCAACCTCGGAGAGCTTCCAGGGCATGAAAGCTCACGAAAACCAGGAAGCTCTCCGAGGTTGCGAAGGAGCCCACGATCAGTCGGCTGCGGGCGGGAGGAAAGCGAATGCCACGGGGCTGGGCTCGGCTCCCCCCTCGGCTCCCCCCCTTACCAGCCCCGCCGCGGAAGGCTCCATTCTGTTCCCTGCCGGCCCGATTTTTTTTGTTAAATTAAAAACCAAGTTTGCTTAAAAAAAATTCTGGCTCCTAAATTTTTTGGCTGGCTCCTAGATTCTGAACAACTTTGTCGACCCCTGGTGTATGGTTTGATTGGATTGTGTGATTATTTTATTTCATTATAAGGGTTTTAAATTGTATTTTTAAAATTGGATTTGTACACTGTTTATGTTGTTGTGAGCCACCCCAAGTCCTCGGAGAGGGGCGGCATAAAAATCTAATAAGTAATAATAATAATAATAATAATTATTATTATTATTATTATTATTATTATTATTATTATTAATTATATTACCAAGAACTGGATGTCATTCCAAAATTGATGAAAAATTAAGAAGGAAACTGTTCCAAGAGGCTGCCAAAGAACTACATCAACATTTAAGCAGCTGCCGGAATTTCTTGCAAGAACTGGTTTTTTACTATATGCAACAACAATGTCATGTATTCTTCATATGTCCCAGCTGTGGGGTAAGGTGGCAAGATAGAAGCCTTTTCTTACAGAGAAAAACATCCAAACCCAGCAACATTTTGCTAAAACCTACATCAAGAACTACATGACAAAACCTTGTGGGAAAATATATTATGGTCCCTTGATGGCACATGTACCAAAGATGGCATTCACTCCAAAAAAAAAGGTTAGCCATCAGTGTAACAGTCTGATGAGACAAAGATTGAACTTTTGGCTATAATTCCAAAGACGTCGAAAGCATACCATATCCAAATTGAAAAATGAAGGAGTCAGCATTATCTTTGCAGCTTTTTTTTCATTTGAAGAAACTTTAGTCAAAGTGGGGAAATTATGAACAGTTATAAATTCTGACATAAAACCTCCAGACCTCTGCTAAGATGTTGAAGATGAAATGGAATAGCACATTTCAACACAACAATGACCCAAACCATACCTCCAAATCAACAAAAGAATGGCTTCATCAAAAGATCAAAGTGTGTTGGAATAACCTAATCAGGCTCAGATCTGAACTTAATTAAAAATCTGTGAGTTGACCTGAACGGGGTGTTCTTGCAATCTAACAGATTTGGAATGTTTTTGCAAGGAAGAAAAGGCAAAGATTCCCGAGATAAGATGTGCTAAGTTCATAGGCTCCTACAACAGAAGACTGCAGAAAAAGGTGTTTCAACAAAGTATTAATTTAATTTAACGGTATGGACATTTATGCATCCATATTGCTGTTTTATTTTTATTCCCGCCTCCTAAAATATGTCAGCTTGTTTTCCAATTGGATTGTACAACTTTTATGTTTTATTAAACTTCAAAATTACGAAAGCATGCACAAGTATAGTAAGATATTCAAAATTTAAACTTGGCTTTTTCAAGAGGCAACTGGCCTTCCTGGTTTTGCTTTGAAGATGTTTCACTTCTGA
Organism: Erythrolamprus reginae; assembly: GCF_031021105.1. Classification (NCBI taxonomy): domain Eukaryota; kingdom Metazoa; phylum Chordata; class Lepidosauria; order Squamata; family Dipsadidae; genus Erythrolamprus; species Erythrolamprus reginae. The sequence goes on along the minus strand of NC_091963.1, from coordinate 102,862,083 downwards.
TCCAAGAAACTTGTTCAGCTCTAACTGGAGCTCTTTCCTACCATCTAGTCAGAGCTGAAGAAGCTTCATGGATGAGAAGTGAAACAACTTCAAAGAAAAAACAGAAAGTCCAGTTGCCTCTTGAAAAAGCACCTTTGGGACATTCTGAAATTAGAATAAAAGATATCCTATTTTTTCTGATTAAATGTGACCAATTTACATCAAAACTGCATCAAATGCTTTGTTCAGATATATGTCCAGGCTTAAGGATATTAAGGTTTAGGATCATTATTTGAAGAACTAACTATAGGGAGGCTCGAAGCTCATCTTAAGAAATCCTGTTAACTAATGAACTTCTAGGAGCAATTTGAACAGTACTAGCCCTTTTCAAGGCTGTGTAAAGTAAATCTGTAATCAGTTTCTTTAACCCTAGGTTCATAAGTAAAACACAGTCCTTTAATAGAGAAGACCCAAATATATATTCCTCAAGCCTTCTATGACTTATAGTAGTCCCTCCTTCCCAATTGTGATGCCTTCAAAGAGCTAAATGATTACAACTCTTTGCATTTCAAACATGCTGCCTGGTGCTATAAGAGCTAAGGAAAAACATAATGCTATTGCAGTGGTCACATCTGAATTTTGAGACCATCTAAAGCAGGGGTCCCCAACCTTTTGAACCCCAGGGATCACTAAATTCATAATTTTAAATTTCGTGGACTACTAATATGACCTGCCTAATGACTGGCTTTGGTGGGCATGGCTAGATGGTCATGTGACTGAGTGGGCATGACCAACTTAATGTCACTCACATCAAGAGATGCCTCGACGGTCTCTATTCACCTCTCCCCTCCCAGCCACTCCTTACCTGCCCTCCTGGTCTCATTAGGGCCCCATTAAGAAGTAGTTGTTGGAGCTAAGCAGACACCACTAGTGGTGGCAAAATGGGTGGCTCAGTTCAAATTGGATCTGAACAAGGAGGCTCAGCGGAAGCACTTGCTGAAGACTAGGAGCATTGGCTTTCCAAGCAGAGGGAAGACCTGCAGGAGTTCAAGGCCAGGTACCGGAGTTTGGAAGCTCAGCGTGCTGAGATGGTCAGTGAGTTCCAGGCCATTATGCAGTCGCGCTGGAAACAAGGCCCTCTGGCTATTTGCCACCAGCGGCACTTCCCTCCAGTCTTCGCCCAAAGCCTCACACCAGGAGGCTGAAGAAAACCGCAAGTTGGATTTTCTACCCCCCCTCTGACCCACACAAAAAGCCCCCAAAGGGGGAGACTCCCTACAGCAACATATGCATTCATTGCACATATCCGCCCCAGGATACATTTGAGTTTATACTGCACTGAAACAGGAGTTTATATCTTCTGATTTAGTGCAATATAATAAAATGCAAATTACTTTTCTGCAGACCACCAAAATTTTCTTGCGGGTCACCAGTGGCCCACGGAATACCAATTGGTGGCCACTGATCTAAAGGACACAATCACAAAATTGTTGTTTTGGTGATGTGGCCAATCACAAAACAACTCTATACCAAAATGGAACAAAGTGGACATCAGGTTGCCACCTCTCTCTTTATTGTCAAAGAGCACTTGGGAGTTACACGATGCCTTAAGAGAGGCATTGTGACAAATACAGATCATGCATGGTGACAATACCTTGCTTTATTACTTGAAGGCATTCCCTTCTTTTTTATTTTTCAATTAAAGAAATCTATAAAAATAATTTTAAGGGAGTTTGCCAGATTCCAAAGAACTTGCCACTAGACCAACCATGGCTTCTCAGCATAGCATTGGGGGTCAGAGGAACTCCAGACTTTTCTTAACTTAGTTCATTAATTTACTAGGAAGAATAAACTGCTCTTCTAACATGGGACATAGCATAAATATAAACATACCATTAAAAAAAGCTAAAATGCCGCCATAGGGTTTTTTTTAAATATTAAGCCAATTGCTGATTTCTAAAATTAGTAAAAATAATCATTTATATTACTGGCAAATGGTTTCTCTGTGATTTTCAGTATTATATTTCCTAGAACTGAAGAGTATGTGACTCTTTTTAGTAGAAAGGAGTTATGTCAAGATGATAATTATCTCTCATGAAACACATCAGCGCTAGAAAGGAGGAGGCAGAACATCTCCGCCATATCTTCTGCCAGCCATGAGCATCTTGCATGGTAAGAAGGATAGGTCATTATGCAAAGGGGCTTCCTCCAGGCCCCTGCAATAATTTCTCCTCTGGGATTTTCGCAGGAAAACAAGAACTCAGCTACAGCAGGTAAAATACTTTAATGCGGAAACAGAGATCTCTAGTTATGATACACAGCAACTTGGCCCTGGCTAAGAATCTGTTGCTCTAGGAAGGTAACCAGTCAAGATTATAATTCTGAGTTGCCTTTTCTTGTCCTTTTGTAAGAGGCATTTTCTCTCTCCCATATTCTAACTAGGGATACTTCCTGCACCAAATTTAGTGGCAAATCTGTATAGATTTAAACAATAGTGCGTGAATTTTAAACATGCATGAACAAAAGGGCCTTCACTACAGGCTCAATTTGGAACTGTGGAATACTCAATTCATGGTTCATTAGAAAGCAAAAAAGAAAAGCCCCCCACCTCATTTACTAACTTTTTAATATGTGTATGTTAAGATTCCTCCTTCTACCAATTAGAGAATTAGATTGCTTAACATTTCTCAGTATTTAACCAACCTTTCCCATTGTTGTCCCATCCACATTCGATAATCAAACAACTTTTCCATACTAGTTCCTTATAGAACTCTCTAATATCATCAAGCTTTTGATAAATCATGCACACATTACTGTTATTTTATCACAACAATGGTTGACCTCATAAGATAGCATAGGTCATTATGAGAATTTTACGAAAGAGCAAAATAAAATACAATAAAATACCACACATTGTAGCTTTCTGAAGAAGAATACAAAAGAGAGTACTCATTTTAAACAAAATCAAATGTTGGTAGATTACAATACAGCAAGTGATTTTATTTGTAGTTGGGATATATTTTGTATATACAGTATATATATTTGTCTACATAAGCATACCTTTTGGCAAAGAGATGAAATCTTCCCATTTTGATTTATACCAAACAAGAACCAAACATAATCAGATTTTTAAAAAAGAAGTCTTAATATAAATCACTGCTCTAGCCTCAATTACTGCTTTTGTTAGATGCATCTTTCCCTACCATATCTACAAATCACAGTTTTATTTTATCAAATGAAGATGTTGTGAAATATACTTTATAATTAGGATGAGCATTTATAAATACACATATCTACTATGTGCATGAAAGCATATCCTTCTTTAGAGTCGGACTAAAATAAGAGTTTCCTACAGTTTTATCTATCTAGTCATGACTGTCCATGAAATCACACAACTCAGCATCATAGCAGCTTGAATAAACTTTAAATTCAATTATTGCTTCAAATCCCTCCTCTTGTAAATGCAAGATATTTGCCAAATCCCCTGAAATAGGACAATAAGCTTCATTAGAATTAGACATCCAATTATGCTCAAAATCAAAGGCAAAAGAAGGTCAAGAGTTCAGCAATGTCTTTTCAGACAAAATTAAATCATTTCTTAATTATCAATTTTTCAAAAGTGACAAACACTGTACCTCTGAAATTGTTTCACTCAATTTAAGTTTCAGTGGTCCCTTCCAATTCTGTGTTTCTCCTTGAATTAAGCATTAGATTTTATTTCTAAATTCAGATTCCAATATTCCACTTTAACTTTCATTCAGTTTTTAACTTTGAACAGTCACTAAATGAACTTTTGTAAATCAAAGATTACCTGTACAGGAAACCTTTATTTGAAACAACTATTTATTGTTCAAGATAGAAAACATAGGCGTGTCCCCTTATGTCATCATGATAAAGGACCACTAGGCTAGCTAGGCTAAGAAACAGCAATTGACTGAATAATCTCCATGTCGTGAAGGCCCACTCCAGTTCTATTATAAACTCAACATATTAACCTTGATACGTTTCTCAAAAAAGTCTCAGTCCTAATTTTACTACTTGCATTTGGATGACTGGTTAAAGTTTTGACTTTGGTCAAAAACATTTATTCTTCTTTCCTCACTATATTTCTGCAACTGAAACACTTCATTTTATTCAGGGGCAATTTAAAATTTGTACCATTAGAAATAATTGTATAATAACAGAAATGTAAATACAACCTAAAATAATTTAATGTTTCATCTCTAAATTATAAACAGATATACATGGGTAAAATACATTTCTAAAAATGTATGTTCTGATGAAATAAAAGTGGAAAAATAGAAATATATCAGTAAGGAAAATCTTATTTTTAAAGGGCACTATCACACCATTATCACTACACCCATAAAAGTAAAGGAGATATTAATTATGCCATTTGCCCAATAAATTTTGGCAATTACCTTAACTTGTTACACTGTAAAATCAGATACTGATCATGAAATGGACTGGAGATGCTACAGAGCAAAATAGATTGGAGACCATATTTATTAATTACCGGTAAGTGGATTTATATGCTGCCTCTCCTCAAAGTGTATCTCTACAGAAGATAGACTACAAAAGAGTGTATTATCCTACACAAATGCAAAAACAGACACAAACAATTTCCAATTTATATTTTAAGGTGGGAGGGGAAACCAAATTGTTCTAGTTTTATTCCAGTCTAGAGAAACCTCACTACAACAAGACTTCTAAAGTTAAATGCCCATGGCATATTTCTGTTAAAAGTCAAAAGCAATTTGTTCCTCCAGTGTTTGCTGTCTATGAATGCAGGCTTTCAAAAGAAAAGTATTACACAATCAAGACTGCAATTAACTAAATAGCTCTTGTAACAGAGGCTCCTCCTCTTCCCATGCTTTTAATGAAGAACCCATTAAAAGCAGCAGGAAGATACATAATGCCTGAAAAGCCAAAAAAGGATGTAAATGTTTATTTATTTATCAAATTTATATGGCCACTCAATTAATAAAAAGCAACTCTGGGCAGGATATACTTTTGCATCTTAAGCATCATGTGTTATGCCAGAACATCGCACAAATAAGCCTTATTTTGAAAAGGTTTATCCAAATGAAAATAAACAAGCTGCAATTACAATTAAATTAAGGGAACTCATCTGATTGACTTCTTCAGCCTAACCTGCCATGCCATTCCTCACATTAGAGGTACATGCTGAACTTTACAAAATTATAATAATCTTCCTGTAACATTTATCCAGTTGCCAATTCTCTCAAAAGCGTAAGTGTAAAGGTTTATCTAATTTGGCCACAGAAGTTCCCCAGGCATAGATAACTTTTGCTGGAACCTCCATCAGCCAAGAAATTGTACATTCACATATGTGAGAAAGCAACCTGAGAAACCTCTCAAAGCAGTTAGGCTGAGCTATGCAGAAAATAGGCTTTCAGAGAACAAGGAAGAAAGCAACTTCAAGGATTTTGTTTGTTTGCTTGCTTCAAAGCACACCACAAAACATCCATTCAAGTGCCCTGAAAAGCCTAATTAACATAGTCTCTATTAGTGAGTATCCCTATGAAACATTATACATGACAAATTACAAATAACCATATTATTAATTAGAATTAGTAATTACTGAACATTTCCTGTCTTTCCTCTGCCTTTCCAATGTAAAGCCTGAAATGGGAATAGAGGTAGGGAAAGTTCGAGGGGTGGGGATGGGGAGAATAAAGATTATTTTTTTAATAGTCATATTTTCAAGATCTTCATTTCTCTAAGTTCTCCTGCACCTCTGCCAAAGATCAAAACCAACCATCTAGATCACAAAGTACAAATGGAATCAAGCCATAATTAAAAACTATTCACTATAATTAAAATTAAACTATATGGTCAGAAAAGCAAGCAGCATTTAAAAAAAATTAAAGAAGAATCCAATATGTTTCTTTAAAAAATTTGCCCAAGGGGTGAATTCTAATTACTTCAGAGATAGTTTACAATGCAAAACACAAAATTAAGATGAGGCAAAAACTGAATCCAAGTTTTACTGTAATAAAACAAGATTTCTTCAGCAGCTATAATGGGATCATTGTTTCATATGCTTCTCTGTCATTCAGTTTCATAAAAGAAAGCTGATGTCATCTCATAATTATTAGGAGGATATTCTCATTCATGTGCTAGGGGTAATATCAGGTATTGATTTGATGTGTAAATTTTCTGGTAAATGTTATGTTTATGTTGAATTGTGTGGATTTGTAGAACGCTTAAAGTCATGTGGATCAGGTGGCAAGCAAGTCTTATATACATAAATGTGCCAGAAACCCCATGTTCAATCTAATCTTAGCTATATGCCCACTGGATGGTTTTTAATGTTTCTAATTTATTATCATCATTATCTAACCCAAGACACTATTATTACATGAGCAATCTACAGTTTTCATACATTATGAAAATCAATAATCATCAATGCTATATCTTGCATATCAACTAGTTTAAGACCTAAACAAAAGCATACAAAGAATTATATCAAAATGTTAAAAATGTATTTGCAGCTCTTATTTATAGCACTGTGCAGGTTTTCAAACTATAATCAGCTGCTACCCCTAAATGCAGCAAAAAATATCTAATAAAATATATTATTATATTAAGCCTAGCCCACCTGTAAGCATAAGCAAAAAAAAAAAGCCACTTACAGCTAATGGTAATACTAGCAGTAGACAAAAGAGTTTTTCCCTTCCATCCCCACCCTAGCTAGAAGAACATACCACAGCTTTTACCCAATGAAAATGGCACTTTGCATCCATGTATTCTGGCTGAGTAGGGGCGTGACCAGCTGCTGATATTAGATCCATTTTTCTCTGAGAAAAATCAGTGGAGAACTGAAGGGACACAACCATCATGTATGTGAAATCACTGGATGGTAGCAGGAATTCTTTGAAAGATAATCTGGGAGAAAAAAAATCTCCCCAAAGACCACTACATCTATAGCCAAATGAGTATAGACAGATGTTTGTGGGGGAGGAGGGATAGAGAAGAGGGGGAAATTACACGTTTTTTATTTTTCACCAACTCACCAATCACACCCACTGAAAACGTAAATCTCATAATGCTGACCTACATATCTGGAACAAAGCAGTTTGTTTCTCAGGAGAGCTGGTCTTTATAAAATTATTTCTTCCTATGCTTAATGAAAATGGATTAATTTATTAATTTTTGCAAATGGAGAAAGAATATTGTTTTCTTTTCATAGGTATTGGAAGGTTTTTTTCACCATCTAATCGTTAGAAATGTGACATGGACTGCAAAACATGGCACCACAGAAATGAAGAGCAGGGCGCCCATCCTTTTTCTCTTTCCAAGATCCACACCTACTGCAGTACCAACAGCATATAATTCGCCATCACCCTCAACAATTAAAATGAGCTATCCAAACAGAAAACCAAATGGTCCAGACTTTGGAGAGAAGGAAAATAACAGCAGAAAGGAAAGAATAGGAAGCAAAAACCAAGGCATCTTTAAAATGTAAAGTGACTCATTTGGCAAATTTAAAAAAAAAATGTTTAAAAGCAGGCACACGCACGTGAAAATCACATTTCGCGCTGCATTTCTGCAAATGAGTGAAAATGAAACAATGCTATATGCTTTTCAAAACCTCCCCAAACCTATGCCGCTTCTCACACTACAACTACCCTTGAGGGTCTCAGAGACACACCCCTCCTGCCCCATTTTGTACTGCGAGAATCTCCATTGAGTGCCGAGCTTACAATACCACCAAGAAAGAAAAGCGCCAATTTGCAGAGGAGAGACAGGTGGCGAGTGCGTATTGGCGATAGGCATTCTCTACTCCGAAGAAGTGCGGTTAAAGGAGGTGAGGAGAGATTAAACTACTCCAAACGCCACGGGCTAAGAGGACCAGTAACAGCAGCGGTAAAGAGCGAGCGAAGGTGTCTATCCGCCGACCTTCCGCTCCACTCGAATTACGCTGGGCACTGAAGCCGAGGACTCCCGAGATATTTTATCTGCACGACGCCTCCCTTTCCAGACATTGCCGGAGCAATCGCTGCGTAAATGCGCGCACCTGTGCGTTCCACGCACCCCACCCGGCCATCCCCGATCCCCCAACCGCTTGGAAAGCCTGAAGGCCCCGGGTGTACCTTCCCCACCGCCACCCCTGTGGGAAACCCTACCTGGTGCTGCGGCTGCTAACTCTGCTGCAAGGAGAGCTCGCTGGAAAGTCTCGCTCACTAGAGCCGGGAGGAGGGGGGAGTGACAGGAGAAGAAGGAGCGACCAGGAGAGGAACGCGCATTAACTAAAGCCGGGGACGCGCCTAAGCTCCGGAACCTTCCCCAGAAGAAGCCGTACACGCGCGTTCGCGAAGGCCCACCCAATGCTTGCCCGAGCGGGATCGACCAAGCAGGCGCAAAAAGCTCGCCCGTGTCCTCTTTCATCAGACACCACCCTGCAGGCGTGTGCGCATGTGTCGAGTCCTTGCGCTTTTTCCCAGCCCGTGTTCTTTGTCTCCTGTAGGAAAAAAGGCTATTTCCCCCCCTCCCCCCAAAAAACCCCGAGTTGAGGGTGAGGATCGGGAACGGATTCGCGCCCCCTACCAGGCAAATAAAAATAGTAATCCGCTTCAATACCATACTTCGATATGAGAGGCCGAGACGGGTCTTTTCTGCGGTTTTCAAGCTGCTTTTAGTGACAGCTGAAAGGTCCTCGAAGGATGTTCCATACAAACAATGGAAGCCAGCGAGACTTTTTAAGGGTCTGGTTAAAGAGCAGCAACTAAAGGGAAAGTAAATCCTGAAAGGAGAGCAAGAATAGAAATGGGTTATACAGCTCCCCTTAGCTAATATGGCATTTCTATTTTGAAATAGGTATGTTTTTTATTTTCTTTTGTTACTTTAAACCATTTGCATTTTGATAATTTCGATACTATATATTTTGTTTTTCTGCATTGTAAAAAATACCAAGATACTAGAAAGGATGAATTATAAATATGTTTCATAAAGATTGCAGCATCATGGGAAGGGCCTGGCAACCCTATTTTTACCAATCCTCACTTTGCCCTGTCCTCAGCTCCTGATTTATGCTCAGCCCTTCTTTGCTACTTTCAGTAATGCAACTCAATCCTACATAAGCTGTCACAATCCTGCCACTGTGCCACCTACATACAATTAAAAGTCTCCCGTATGTTTCTAACCTTCAATTCGGGAGCAATTTTTAAAATCAAGGTGCCTGAAATGGACTAACTAAAAGAATGCATCCAATATTTGGACTGGAATGAAAAGGATTTTCACGCCAGTTGTGTTGGTGAAGTTATTTATTTATTTATTCATTCATTTGTCCAATACACAAATACATAGGAAGAAAAATAGACATGTAATAATATATAAAAGGGTAAAGTGAACTTAGAGGAGAGGATATATGAAAGAAAGAAAATAGATATGATAAGTGAGAGAAAGGAAAGACAATTGGACAGGGGACGAAAGGGACGAAAGTTATGGCCAATGCAACAATGCTGCACCGCCCTGAAGCACCCCGATCCTGGTCTCATATTGTCATGATTTCCAGTGATCCCTGTCAACTTCCCATAAGTAAAGTCAGTGGCGACGACAGCAGGAATTTGAAACTCACAGCCACTACCATTCAATTCAATTCAATTTATTAGATTTGTATGCCGCTCCTCTCTGAAGACTCGGGGCGGCTCACAACAATAATAAAAACAATATTCCAGCGAAAACAAATCTAATATTAAAAAGCACATAAAACCCTATCATATTTTAAAAAGCAAACAACATATACATACCAAAACATAAATATTAAAAAAAGCCTGGGGGAAAGGTGTCTCAACTCCCCCATGCCTGGCGGTATAGATGGGTTTTGAGTAATTTACGAAAGATGAGTGTGGGGGCAGTTCTAATCTCCGGGGGGAGTTGATTCCAGAGGGCTGGGGCTGCCACAGAGAAGGCTCCTCCCCTGGGGCCCGCCAAACGACATTGTTTGGTCGACGGGACCCGGAGAAGGCCAACTCTGTGGGACCATATCAGTCGCTGGGATTCGTGTGGTAACAGGCGGTTCCGGAGGTACTCTGGTCCAATGCCATGCAGGGCTTTAAAGGTCATAACCAACACTTTGAATTGTGACCGGAAACTGATCGGCAGCCATTGCTTTTTTGCCTGCCTGTGATCATTCAGTTTATCAGTTTAGCTAAGGAAACATCCCTGAAAAGATGACCTAACAAATTATGGATCATTTCTAGACAAGAGGTCTCCAACTTTGACAACTTTAAGATATCCACCCAACTTCCTTCCTTCCTTCCTTTTTTTCTTTTTTCTTTCTTTCTGTTTTGGAAGGAGAGGTCACGAGGGCAGCTTTGAAGCATAAGGTGACATGGGAGAGAGCACCCAAATGCTCTATGCAACTTCTTCATTACATATGGCAATGTATCACTCAGGGCATTTCTGACAAGGGAATAGCATGATACTGGATGAAATAAATAATGGTAAAATAGCCCAGCTGACAAATTGTGAGATAGAGGAGGAGCTTAGGATGATGCACAAAACAGTTTTTTTCAATGTGGTGGACAAGTCACTTTCAATTAACCCTGTACTATTCCATCTCTGCACCCAGTCAGCTCAGCAATTTAGGGATATTGCCAAAAGCCTACTTGACATATATTCAGAAATAGCCCATGTAATAGGACACTGGCATGGAGCAGCACCATATTAGCGACCTGTCACTTGGGCGACTTGAAAGATAATTAAATAGCTTATACCCCAAATACCCACTGATTCATCGACTGCATCTCATGTTAAAGAGAATTATTGGTTACCATTTTTTGTTGTGAGTTCTGAAGAAGAGGCAATACAATTGGAGGAATCGTCAACTCTTGCATCAAAATTATAAACACATTACTACACGTAAAACGTATTGGCAGTTTTATTCAGAGCACAGGTATCCAGCAGCCCAACTTATATCAGTATTTATTTATTTTATTTTATTTATTTATTAAATTTTTATGCCGCCCCTCTCCATAGACTCGGCGCGGCTCACAACAGTAATAGAAAAAAACAATGTAGTATACCTTTCCTGACAACTCGAGGAATGGAATAATGCAACCTTGAAGAAGAGCCTTAAGAGCCTTAAGCGAAAGGGAAGGATGTAATAAATCTGAATTATGTATCATCAAATCACTGTTATTAAGAGTAAACACTGATTTGATGACATAATTAAAATCACTTTCTTATCTATATGCACAAATCTGATAGGATCAGACCATTGAGATTTTATTATTGTTATTGTTATTACTCTATAGACATTATTACATAGACCTTCTCTGGAATATTTCTCCTCAATCTGGCTCTTCAGGTTTTGCAACAGTAATCTGTCTTTGCTATAATTCACTCTATTGCCCTTTGTTCTCTTCTTCTCTTTTCCTCCAATTTTCCCAGCATTATGGACTTCTTGGGGAAACTGCATATGGTGTCCATTATTTGAGCAGAATGTGTCCAAAATATAATGCAGTGTTCCTCGATTTTCGCAGGGGATGCGTTCCGAGACTGCCCGCGAAAGTCGAATTTCCGTGAAGTAGAGATGCAGAAGTAAATACAGTGGTCCCTCGATCATCGCGAGGGTTCCGTTCCAGGACCCCTCGCGATGATCGATTTTTCGCGAAGTAGCGGTGCGGAAGTAAAAACACCATCTGCGCATGCGCAGATGGTGTTTTTACTTCCACCGCAGCAGCGAGGAGCCGAAGATTGGGGTTTCCCCGCCGCCTCGCTGCTGCTGCTTATCCGCGTGCGCGCCGCCGGGGCTTCCCCCACCCACCCGGTTAGTGTTGTTGCTTCCCAGCTGGGAAGCGGGCCTCGCGCGCGCGCCGCCGGGGCTTCCCCCACCCACCCGGTTGCTGTTGTTGCTTCCCAGCTGGGAAGCAGGCCTCGCGCGCGCGCCGCCGGGGCTTCCCCCACCCACCCGGTTGCTGTTGTTGCTTCCCAGCTGGGAAGCGGACCTCGCGCGCGCGCCGCCGGGGCTTCCCCCACCCACCCGGTTGCTGTTGTTGCTTCCCAGCTGGGAAGCGGGCCTCGCGCGCGCGCCGCCGGGGCTTCCCCCACCCACCCGGTTGCTGTTGTTGCTTCCCAGCTGGGAAGCGGGCCTCGCGCGCGCGCCGCCGGGGCTTCCCCCACCCACCCGGTTGCTGTTGTTGCTTCCCAGCTGGGAAGCGGGCCTCGCGCGCGCGCCGCCGGGGCTTCCCCCACCCACCCGGTTGCTGTTGTTGCTTCCCAGCTGGGAAGCGGGCCTCGCGCGCGCGCCGCCGGGGCTTCCCCCACCCACCCGGTTGCTGTTGTTGCTTCCCAGCTGGGAAGCGGGCCTCGCGCGCGCGCCGCCGGGGCTTCCCCCACCCACCCGGTTGCTGTTGTTGCTTCCCAGCTGGGAAGCGGGCCCCGTGCGCGCAACGGCGCCACTTACCGGGGCAAGAGGGGGAAGACCCAGGGGAAGCCGCTCAGCCCGGTGGGGAAACTCCACCATCTACGCATGCGTGGCCATAGAAAAAAAAGGGCACGCATGCGCAGATGGTGTTGTTTACTTCCGGGTTGAAAACTCGCGATATAGCGTTTAGCGAACATCGAGATCGCGAAACTCGAGGGATCACTGTACACTATTTTTGGCTATGAACAGTATCACAAGCCTTCCTTTAACACTTTAAACCCCTAAATTGCAATTTCCCATTCCCTTAGCAACTATTTAGATTATTACTCACCATGTTTATTTATTAAAGTTTATTAAAAAATATATTTATTAAAGACAGATGAAAGTTTGGCAATGACATATGACGTCATCAGGCGGGAAAAACCATGGTATAGGGAAAAAACTCATGAAGTATTTTTTAATTAATATTTTTGAAAAACCATGGTATAGACTTTTTGCGAAGTTCGAACCCGCGAAAATCGAGGGAACACTGTAATTTCACCCCAGTTGTATGTACCTTGATGGGAATTCTGATCTTTCCATGATACAATCACATGTTTTCTAAGCTTAATGGGGCAGATAGTTCTAATTTAATTTCATTTCATTTCATCTAATAATTTAATTTATTTGACTTCTATCCGCCCAATCCCAGTGGGACTCAGGGCCGCTTACAACAAAAATAGTGCATGCAATAAACAATTCAAATAATTAGTAATAAGAACATTAAAAAAAACCATAATAAACCAAAAAAGAATTAACCAATCAAATTCACAATTATACAAAACAGTTGCAGTCGGACATGATGTTACAATTCACGTCCCCCGTGCAGGGGGAAGCAGTGTGGACATCAGGAGGGGGGGTGTAGTTGGTTCCATAACATCGGGGCAGCCACAGAGAAGGCTCTTCTTCGCAGGCCCATCAACTTGCATTGTTTAATCGATGGGACCTGGAAGAAATAAGGATTGGTGGCAGCATTGGATAAGGAGTTAACACAGAGATGAAAGGATTAAATTAGATATTGAGTTAAGAGGTTAAGATGTTTATGTTTTATTATAAATAGAAAAAGGAAATATAAGGGACTAGATTTCATAATATTGTTATCTGTAGATGAAATATATCTCATGTGTAGTTAATTTTAATTACCTTAGCAAAGAAGAGGATAAAAAGTATACAGTATATTGAAAGTATCATTAGTATTTTTTTCTCTGAATGTTTAACGTATCAAAGAAATATAATTAATTATTATTTTAAGCATTGATTCTGTGTTTTTTATTGCTCATGTTGTTTTATTGTATGTTGGAAGAAAAATTTTATACCCGTAAAAAAAAAAAGAAAGAAGAGGCCAATTCCCTATGATTTGATTGGTCTCTTACAACCACAATTGAATCCAACGTTTCTGTTGTTAAGTGAAACATTTTCAGGTGAGTTTTGCCCCATTTTAGATAATCGGCTTCTTCCAAGGACTGCTGGAAGGGAAGGTTGGAGACTGGGCGATAGTTGTTGAGAATGGCTGGGTCCAGGGAAGGCTTCTTGAGGAGGGGGGTGCACAAGTGCCTCCTTTTAGGGACCTGGAAAGGACCCCCTCCCCAAAGAAGCATTGACAATCTCCTGGACCCAGCTCCGTGTCACCTCCCTGCTGGCCAAAACCAGCAAACAGGTGGCAGAGCTCACAGCTCCAATGGCCTTGTCCACTTCATTAGGTGTCACCAGATCAAACTCTTCCCAGACAGGTGGACAAGTACGGGTTCCAGTCACCTCAACTGACTCGTTGTCAGTCGACTCTGTTTTCCAATTGGAGTCGAGGTCCGCCCAGATCCGAGCGATTTTATCAGCGAAAAACGTGTTAAAATCCTCGGCACTACTCTGTAAGGGCTCCCCAACTCCCCCCTGGTTAAGAAGGGAGCAGGTCACCCTAAACAGAGCGGGTGGGCAGAATTCCGCTGATGCAATCAAGGTGGCATGATAAGCGCATCTTGCCGCCTTGAGCGCCACTTTGTAAGTCTTAATAAAAGCTCTTACAAGTGTTCTGTCGGATTCAGACTTACTCTTCCTCCATCGCTTCTCTAGACGTCTCTTCTGGCATTTCAATTCCCGGAGCTCCTCGTTGAACCATGGAGCTCTACAGAGTCTAGTGCCACGGAGAGGTCGCAACGGTGCAATCCGGTCAAGAGCCCCCGCTGCAGCCTTGTTCCAGGCCTCAGCAAGGGACTCCACTGAACTGTGGATGAGTGTATCTGGAATAACCCCAAGCGCCTTCTGAAAGCCCTCTGGGTCCATCAGGCGTCTGGGGCAGAACATCTTAATTGGTTCCTCCTCCCTGCAGGGAAGGATTAGAAACATAGAAACATAGAAGTCTGACGGCAGAAAAAGACCTCCTGGTCCATCTAGTCTGCCCTTATACTATTTTCTGTATTTTATCTTAGGATGGATATATGTTTATCCCAGGCATGTTTAAATTCAGTTACTGTGGATTTATCTACAACGTCTGCTGGAAGTTTGTTCCAAGGATCTACTACTCTTTCAGTAAAATAATATTTTCTCATGTTGCTTTTGATCTTTCCCCCAACTAACTTCAGATTGTGTCCCCTTGTTCTTGTGTTCACTTTCCTTTTAAAAACACTTCCCTCCTGGACCTTGTTTAACCCTTTAATATATTTAAATGTTTCGATCATGTCCCCCCTTTTCCTTCTGTCCTCCAGACTATACAGATTGAGTTCATTAAGTCTTTCCTGATACGTTTTATGCTTAAGACCTTCCACCATTCTTGTAGCCTGTCTTTGGACCCGTTCAATTTTGTCAATATCTTTTTGTAGGTGAGGTCTCCAGAACTGAACACAGTATTCCAAATGTGGTCTCACCAGCATTCTATATAGCGGGATCATAATCTCCCTCTTCCTGCTTGTTATACCTCTAGCTATGAAGCCAAGCATCCTACTTGCTTTCCCTACCGCCTGACTGCACTGTTCACCCATTTTGAGACTGTCAGAAATCACTACCCCTAAATCCTTTTCTTTTGAAGTATTTACTAACACAGAACTGCCAATACAATACTCAGATTGAGGATTCCTTTTCCCCAAGTGCATTATTTTACATTTGGAAACATTAAACTGCAGTTTCCATTGCTTTGACCATTTATCTAGTAAAGCTAAATCATTTACCATATTACAGACGCCTCCAGGAATATCAACCCTATTGCACACTTTAGAGTCATCGGCAAATAAGCAAACCTTCCCTACCAAACCTTCCCCTATGTCACTCACAAACATATTAAAAAGAATAGGACCCAGAACAGACCCTTGTGGCACACCGCTTGTAACCTGACTCTGCTCAGAATACTCGCCGTTAACAATAACTCTCTGATGTCTACGCTTCAGCCAGCTGCAAATCCATTGAACTATCCAGGGATTAAGTCCAATCTTCACTAATTTATCTATCAGCTCTTTATGTGGAACCGTATCAAAGGCTTTGCTGAAGTCCAGGTAGGCAATATCCACGGCACCACCTTCATCCAACACCTTTGTGACATAGTCAAAGAAATCAATGAGATTAGTCTGACATGATTTGCCTTCAGTAAAGCCATGCTGATTTGGGTCCAATAAGTTATTGTTTTTTAGGTGCTGATTTATCCTCTTTTTGAGTAGAGTCTCCATCATTTTAACTACCACTGATGTCAAGCTAACTGGCCTGTAGTTACCAGCATCTTCTCTACTGCCCTTCTTGTGGATAGGCACAACACTGGCCATTCTCCAATCCTCAGGAACTTCTCCTGTTAACAAGGATTGGTTAAACAAATCAGTCAGGGGGGTAGCAATGACAGATCTGAGTTCTTTAAGAACTCTGGGGTGGATGCCATCTGGACCCATTGCCTTATTTATCTTTAATCGTTCAAGTTCTTCTAAGACATCGGCTTCTAAGATCACTGGAGCTGAATCCGTACAGGTGGAAGCAATGCTATATCCCTCCATAGTATTATTTTGTAAGGTGTCTTTTGAGAAAACTGAACAGAAGTAGCTATTGAAATGGTCAGCGATCTCCTTATTCCCATTAATGCATGTATTATTCCTGGTACTAAGCTTCGTGATGCCGCAGTTTTTCTTCTTCTTATCACTAATATATCTGAAGAAGGTTTTATCCCCCTTCTTTACTGATTTGGCAATTTCTTCCTCTTTTGAGGCTGAAATTGGATTGGAGCCAGGAAAATGATTGGATGATGGGACAAGGTAAGACGATATATGGTGAGTAGAATCCAAGACCAAGCTACAAGAACCAAATTGGAATCACTTTATAATATGTAAATAGATACTTTGCTCTTGGTTAAAATGGTTTATACAAGAAACACTCCCAATTTGGTGGTGGGGTATGAATATTTGTCTGGTGGTGGGCACAATTCACAAAGCACTTGTTTTATGTTGTGTGGGTGTTTATATTGTAAAAAATCAATAAAATTATTTAAATAAAAATTTCCAAGTTTGGTTGCTATTTAATGTTAGATCCAATTTCTCGCCATCTTTTATTATTTCATTACTAGTGCCTATGTTATTTGCATTTTCAATTAACAGAATAATGTAAGAGTAGTACAGTCTTTCTCAAATTTTAAAAGTTCATACGCCCATTTTGTTTCAATTCAGGTTCCCTTAATGTTTTCAGCATGTAGATGAATAAATAAGGAAAGCAAGTACATATTATACTCCTTACTGGCATGGAGTCAGTCTATTGTGCTCTGTCCAGGATGTGGCTTCTCACCAGTGTAAAAAGATTTCATGTAAGATTGAGAACTTCTGGGAGTCCAGTTGAGGATATACCCACTGCTTCATAATTAATGAAATACATATTGATTATGTTGTTCTTGGTTTTGTTCTTTGATTTTGTTTTTCAGCTTTCTTAGGTATCTAATATGCCTCAGCAATGATGAATCTTGTTCTTCAGCCATTCCTAAAGTTATCTTAAACATCTGGCATCTCTCTCTCCAGGAAGAAGTGTAATCTGATTCTGACCTGAATGATTTGAAGCATCATTTTGCTAGGAAATAAAATTAATATTGTATGATCACTTGCATTCAATCAAGCCCCCTTTCTTTGGTACAAAACACAGATCTCTTTCAATGGCCATTGGCCATTATGTCATTCTCTAGATTTCCTAGCACAGCATGATTAAGATCAATTGAATCTTGTTTTTTCATGTCTACTTCCATCTTTAGTATCTTTATAGATTATGTAACATCACGTCTCTTCAAACAGATTTCTGATTGTTGAGATAAGCCTTATTTAATTTCAGCCTCTCTTTTCTCCTTTCTTTTCTATTCCGATATTTTGTTTTCTTATGCAGTAAAGTAGGTTTTATGGGGTGCGGGGCAGGGATTGCTCCATCTGGTGATACAATGGTACCTCTACTTACGAACTTAATTCACTACGTTACCAGTTTCTTAAGTAGAAACGTTTGTAAGAAGAAGCAATTTTCCCCATATGAGTCAATGTAAAAACAAATAACGCATGCGATTGGAGAAACCACAGGGAGAGTGGAGGCCCTGTTTCCTCCCAGGAGATTCCTAGAGAGGCCCCACAGATGCTTCTCCCCACCTTTTATGGCCATTTCCTCCCAGGAGATTCCTAGAGAAGCCCCACGGTGGCTTCTCCCTGCCTTTTCCGGTTACAGTTTCGGAGGCTCGGGTTTGTAAGTGGAAAATGGTTCTTGGGAAGAGGCAAAAAAATCATGAACAACTGGCTCTTATCTAGAAAAGTTTGTAAGTAGAGGTGTTCTTAGGTAGAGGTATCATTGTATTTATGTTGTGTGATATTGTGCTGTCTGATTGAAGACTATATTTGCAATCAAGAAATTTCTGTTACTAAGAAAGACAGTTGTTATTATTTAGTTATTATTTGTATGTCTAGGCTGCCCTTCTCTAGGGGACTCAGGACAGCTTACAGCATAAAAAGAATACAAAATAGACAGTTATAAAATCCAACCCTAAGAGCTACATTTGAAAATCCAAACATTTCGAACCTAATCTTAAAAACTGTTAAGTGAAATTTGCCCTTTTCTTGCCACAGTTGTTAAGTAAATCATGATGGTTGTTAAGTTAGTATCATGGTTGTTAAGTGAATTTGGCTTCCCCATAGATTTTGCAGAAAACTGTTAAGTCATGGCTGCATGGAGTTAATAAGATCTTCAAAAAGAGAGCAGTGAGAATCTTAGAAAACAATGAGCAATATATGAAGTGATGCAAAGGAATGATGAATATAAGGATGTTTTGCATTAAAAATATATATAATATGGAGAAACATATTTGGTGTTGGTAAAAAAAACACTTCGAATTAGCTATATATTTTTTCCCTTTTCCCCCTCTTCTGTTTCATATCTTGCCTCCACTTTGCATAATTCTGCTTTTTCCAAAAAAAGGGAACATTTTAATGAATACCTGTGTAAATACTATATATAAGGACAATAAGAAAAACCTGCTAACAGTCAGTCCTATCTTCTTTATAGAGTTGTCTGCCTCCAGATCACTGATTAATAACTGAGTGTATTATGTGAATGTACTGACAGCTTTACCACTAAAATCTTATACAGTGGTACCTCGAGATACGAGTTTAATTCGTTCCGGACCTGGGCTCTTAAGTCGAGCAGCTCTTATCTCGAACGACTTTTCCCCATAGGAATTAATGTAAATAATTTTAATTGGTTCCAGCCCTCAAAAAACTCACAAAGTTAGTCTAAATTATGCAGAAAGACATGTTTTTAATGAAGAAATGTACATGTACATATAAATGAATAATGAAGTTTCTTTCACTTAACTTGTAAACTTTCTTAAACTTTTAAATTTACATATGTTCAACTTCTCTGCCACCCAATCCTGTAGGACAGAGGTCCCCAACCCTTTTTGCACCAGGGACCGGCTTTAAGCGATCAAGAGAGGAATGGGTGAATGAATGGACGGAGGGTGGGAAGGAAGGAAGGAAAGAGGGAAGGGACAGGAACAGAGGAAGGAAGCAAGGAAACTTATGAAAGGGGAGAGTAAGAGAGGAATGAGTGAAGGGAGGGAGGGAGGGAAGAAGGTGGGAAGGAGAAAGAAAAGAAGAAATAGAGGAAGGGAAGGTAAAAGAGAGAAAGAAAAAGAGCAAGAAAGAAAGCTGCAAGCACCCCCCCGAGCCCCCCAGGCCGGCTGCAACCTTTTAAAACACGCGCGCCGCTTCGCAGCTGTCTCCTGAAGCCGAACGCGGAAGTTAGCGTTTGGCTTCAGGAGACAGCTCCTTGGCGCTTGTATCTCGAATTTGGGCTTGTAAGTAGAACAAAAATATCTCTCCCCTCCCAGCTCTTATCTCGAGTTGCTCTTAAGTAGAGCAGCTCTTATGTCGGGGTTCCACTGTACAATAGTTAGAATCTGTAACATTGGGTTAGTCTATAAATATATTTAAAAAATAATATTTTCCCAATCTCCGCCCAAGTGTTTGCCTCTTTCAGCTAGCAATCTAAAAAAATATTTTCAGTAGGGTATCTTTTGCATCTTCTAATACACATTTTGCATTTTTTTTTAATTCTCATCCATGTTGGCTCTGGATCAACTCAGCTATATGACATAGTGTTTTAATAATTATTATTATTTAGATTATTTTCATTGTGTTGCATCAGTTTGTTTGACTGTAGAACAGGGTTGTCAAACTCATAGCCCATGGGCTGTATATGTCACATGCTGGCCAAGCCTACATCCGGGTAGCGACGTGGAAAAAAGTCACAATACAGTAATGTCATATGATATTGCCATGACAATGCGAGTTTGACAACTCTGTTCTAGAAGAAAGATTAAGCTATATTGTTATTGTTTTGTCACACCAAGTGTTAAGTATTGAGACTGCATAGTTTACTCTAAGGTCTGCAATTCAAGTAGGGAAATGGAGACTGTTGATTGGTTGAGCCATCTGACAGCTCCTTATAAAAAGGAGCTCCTTATATATGGCTAGTTGCTGGATCATACTCATTGCTACTATAAACAGTTGTTGTTTAAGTCTGTTTCAAGCCTCTTCAGTCTTAGGATTTAATACCAAGGTTTTGAGTTTATGTAGTTTTCAGCAGCTTTACTCCACCTTCTGGTCACAATAAGTTATTTATTATTATGTGCTTTACCTGACTATGCCAAGGAAAGAATACATGCAATCTTAGTACAGGATACCTCGTCTTACAAACCCCTCGTCATACAAACTTTTTGAGATACAAACCCAGGGTTTAAGATTTTTTTTGCCTCTTCTTCCAAACTATTTTCACCTTACAAACTCAAGCCGCCGCCACTGGGATGCCCCGCCTCCGGACTTCTGTTGAGAGTGAAGCACCCATTTTTGCACTACTGGGATTGCCCTGAGGCTCCCCTCCATGGGAAACACCACCTCCGGACTTCCGTGTTTTTGCGATGCTGCAGGGGAATTCCCAGCAGTGGAAAAACGGGCGCTTCGCTGGCAATGGAAGTCCAGAGGTGGGGTTTCCCAGCGAGGGGAGCCTCAGCGAAATTGCAGCATCACAAAAACACGGAAGCCCGGAGGTGGGGTTTCAAGGACTTCCGTGTTTTTGCGGATGCTGCAATTTCGCTGAGGCTCCCCTTGCTGGAAACCCCTCCTCCAGATTTCCGTTGCCAGCAAAGCACCCGTTTTTGCGCTGCTGGGATTCCCCTGCAGCATCACAAAAACATGGAAGTCCAGAGGTGGGGTTTCCCATGGAGGGGAGCCTCAGGGGAATCCCAGCCGTGCAAAAACGGGCGCTTCGGCTGGCAAAAGGGGTGAGTTTTCGGTTTGCACGCATTAATCGCTTTTCCATTGCTTCCTATGGGAAACATTGTTTCGTCTTACAAATTTTTCACCTTACAAACTTCATCCCGGAACCAATTAAGTTCATAAGACGAGGTATCACTGTATTAATTTCTCTTGCAAAAAAAGAAGGGGACTTTCTTAAACTAAATAAGTGTTAGGTCAGCAGCTTTTCCCTGCTTATATAAGCAATATACACTGAACTTTTGTCCTACAGTTTCTGAGTTCAGGTGAATTGATGTCATTACCGTATCACCACTATTACTTTGCAAACACAGAGGCTTCACACCGCAATGCAATTTACATCCAGGCAGGGTGAAAGCTAGCTTCCCAAAACTGCACCATTCTATCTTTCCAGCATCACTGCTAGCTGAGATTCTTTATAAAAACACAGAAAATGGCACCTTCCTAGCATAATGATTACCCAAATAGTGGCCAATAAAACAATGCATGGGTGCACATAGAAAAGGTAAGAGAAGTTGCACATATCTTCTGAAAATATGTAGAAAACAATAGATGCTAGAACTTTTTTTCCCTTTTATATGAAGTGGTAATAAGTAGCTTTTACAGCTCAGGGCTTCTTCATGGATTACTGCCTTGTCAAGGCGAAGGGGCCTTTGTAGCTCAGTGATGCTATAAGGACTAAGACGCCTTAAACAAGATCTTAAGTATTGCCCACAAGATCATATGCTGCAACGTCCTGCCTGTCGGCGACTACTTCAGCTTCAACCACAACAACACAAGAGCACACAACAGATTTAAACTTAATATTAACCGCTCCAAACTTGACTGTAAAAAATATGACTTCAGTAACTGAGTTGTCGAAGCGTGAAACTCATTACCGGACTCCATAGTGTCATCCCCAAACCCCCAACACTTTACCCTTAGATTATCCACGGTTGACCTATCCAGATTCCTAAGAGGTCAGTAAGGGGTGAGTACAAGTGCACTAGAGTGCCTTCCGTCCCCTGTCCTATTGCTCTCCTATATCTCCTATACCTTTCTTCTATTCCTATACCTCTTCTTCTATTCTTTCATTGATATGTTCTATTACTATATCTTCTTTTCTATTCTTTCTTAGATATATTTTACTATGTGTATCTCCTCTATAACCTTCATCATGTATTTTACTATGTGTGTATGTATGTATGTATGTATGTATGTATGTATGTATATATACAGTATATATATATATATATATACAGTATATATATATATATATATCAAGAATAGTCCTAAAAATGCGAGTTCCAGGTACGTGTGTGAATGATGAGGCAGCAGCCATCTCGATCACCGGAACATAGAAACTTTAATAAAACCACTTAGCTTTCGTTAGCGTGCTGCTAACTTCGTCAGAGTATTAAAAATGCCATGGGATTGGTTTTATTAAAGTTTCTATGTTCCGGTGATCGAGGACGTTTCGGTGAAATCACATTCACCATCATCAGGCTGAAGTTTCAAGCTTCGTGTTGTATAAGGAGCTGTGATGTTCCTTCAATACACCAGAGTGATTTGACACAAAAATATGTAACCCTTCCCTGGTGCAGAGCTGAAGGGATTGGATACTGTAGCCTAGAGGATAATTCTCTGCCTTACAAGGCAAAGGTTGCAGGTTCAAGTCCCAGTGGGTATGGCTAGCTGATGAGGCCAAAATAAGGCCGAAATAGATCTATCCTAGTCTCCCTTAATTTTCAAATTCAGCAAAAAAACATGTGACATATATATATAAAACTAAAACTCTCATTGTGTATTGGACAAAATAAATAAATAAATAAAAAATAAGGGGCCTTTGCAGCTCAATGATGCTATGAGCTATGCCATGCAGGGCCACCCAAGGCAGACAGGTCATAGCAGACAGCTCTGAGAAAACATGATCCACTGGAGAAGGAAATGCAACCCACTCCAGTATCTTTGCCATGAAAACCAAAAGGCAAAAAGATATGACCCTGGAAGACGAGCCCCTCAGGTCGGAAGGTGTCCAATATCCTACTGGGGAAGAGCAGAGGGCTATAACTAGTAGCACCAGAGAGAATGAAGTGAGTGGACCAAAGCCAAAAGGACACTTAGCTGTGGATGTATCTGGTGGAGAAAGGAAAATCCGATGCTGTAAAGACCCAGAATAATCTACAGGAACCTGGAATGTAAGATCCATGAATCAAGGCAAGTTTCCAAACAAGAGATGACAAGACTGAACATCAACATCTTAGGAATGGGTGAATTTAATTCAGATGACCATCAAGTATACTACAGTGGGCAAGAATCCCTCAGTACAGTGATGGCAAACCTATGGCATGTATGCCACAGGTGGCATGCGGAGCCATATCTGAAGGCACATGAGTCATTGTCCTATGTTGGACTGCAAGGTGATCAAACCAATCAGTCTTAGAGGAGATCAACCCTGACTGCTCTTTAGAAGGCCAGGTCTCAAATAAACTCAAATAATTTGACCACCTAGTGAGTAGGAGGGACTCACTGGAGAAGAAACTAATGCTGGGAAAGATTGAAGGCAAAGGGGGATGACAAAGAGTGAGATGGCTGGATGGAGTCACTGCAGCAGTTGGTATGAGCTTAAATGGACTCTGGGGGATAGTAGAGGACAGGAAGGCTTGGAGGAACGTTGTCCATTGGGTCACAATGAGTCGGACACGACTTCGCAGCTAACAACAACAGCAGCCCAGGGAGAAGGGTACATTATTTTTTTTTAAAAATCCTGATCAAATGGCAACATCACATATTGTTATTCATTCATGTTAAGTTATTCATTCAAAACAGCCCTTTTGAACATAGAGAATTCTACAGAATTTGAAAGTATGCAGTCATTTTGTCACATAGTTTTTCAAGCAAGTGTAGTTTGAAATGTAGGGACAATGTGCTGAATAAGAAAGCAGGAACAAAGTACCACCTTGACCTAAATCTTCCATTCATCAGCTCTACTGCATTGTAATCCACAAGTCAAATCTATTAATCTCTTGGTATTTTCTTTTTAAGAGAAAGAAAATAAATCAGAGCTGGCAATGAATGCCCAGAGATAAGGAAAAAGAGCAGTCAGCAGGAAACTACAAAGGGGCAAAGTATAGAAATGATGTATGAATCTTAATTACAAAACTCAAAAGTTAATTAAGAAGAATAGAAGTAATATTTGAAGACACATAACCCATCTTAAATCATTTGTCAAAACTATTCAAAGTCTCTAAGGCAGTTAAAAGCCAACAGTGACACCTCCTGACATGGTTGAATAACAGAACAAGTCATAGTTGTACTGTAGTTTGTGAACTGCCCCAGGTCTCCAGAGAGGGGCGGCATACAAATCTAAATAATAATAATAATAATAATAATAATAATAATAATAATAATCCCCACTAATGGGTACGCCTTGTTGTGGTAGTGGGGCTTGTGTGCTTCAATGAAGCTGAGAGCTGTGCCGGTGGTAGTGTAACCTACTGATAGGTCTAACCTTGCCGGAGTGGAGGAGCCAGACTAAACGTATCTAACCCATTTAAACTAATGGAGAGACAAAACAAAAAGAAGTCCATACTGGCTCGGTCGTCGCCCAGGATAAAAAGGACTGCGGTGGCTGCTGTGGAACCTGGGCAGCCATCGACAAATGAGCTACAGGAACAAAACAAACAAAGCTTACAAATCAAAAAGTGGCAGAAATTCTCAATGTCAAAGAATCACACAATCATGAAGTGTTATTACAACTCGGAGCCTGAAAAACGTGGATATCAAAGACGGATGTACCAGTTATGGAAACAAGAACATGCCGACTTAAAAATAACGGAACTTCTACTGGCCGATCAGCGACGACTCATAATCAGGAACCAAATGTTCAGTGAAGTCGAATTAGAAGAAATACAGAAAACTTGCAAAATAGAAACACCAAAATCTACTGGCATCAGTAGAAGCTCCAATAAGATCTGGAGTCACTGCACAACTGGAACCTGATGAAAACTTGGAAAGACAACAAGAAGCTGCAGATGAGACACTTGGCACAATGACTCAAAGGCAGCAAGAACTGAAGGACCAAATACTTGCTCATGCAGGGTCCAATGCAGAGCGAAAGAGACTGCCAGCCTTAAAAAACATAAGCAAGAAACGACTTATCCCACTGATGGAAGATATTAACTCTGCATTTGCAACCGTCAGTGTAACTTCAATTGAAGAATTGAATCAGCTTGCCTACAGTACAACTGTGATAGTAACTGAAGAACTAGGGTTACTGCAACAGAAACCAATTGGAAAACCAACTAAAAATCCAAAATGGAAAATCCGACTAGAACTGAAAATCGAAAGCTTGAGATCAGATGCAAGTAACTGAAGAACATTAAGGAGCAGAAACTGAACAATCAGAAGATCAAGGACTATTTGACAAAAAAGTACTGGCTTAGTACAAGAAAGATTGAGGAAGCTCTGGAAATTGTAAAGCAGCAGATAACAGCGACAGCGAGAAAAATTGAGCGATATGAAGCTAGGATCACCCAGTACAGGCAGAATCAAACATTTCAATACAACCAGAGGCAGCTCTACCAGAACCTGCATCAGCAAACAGATAAGAAAATTGAAAATCCAGAGGTGAAAATAACAACAAAGTTCTGGAAAGATCTCTGGGAGGTTGAAAAGGACTATAACAAAACTGCTGGGTGGATAAAGGAGTTTGAGAAAAAATTCTCAAAGAGCAATATGCAGCAGCTGGAGATAACACCTGAAATGATTGCAAAAAGAGTGAAGAAAGTAAAGAACTGGACATCCCCTGGCACTGATCAGGTGAAATACTTGGCTGAAATACTTGACCAACCTGCATGCAAAAATGGCCGAATTGTTCAACAAGATGCTGCAGACAGGAAATATCAGTGAATGGCTTACAACTGGCAGAACATATTTAATACAGAAAGACGCAGCGAAAGGAGCCATACCAGAAAACTACAGGCCAATAACATGTTTGCCGACCATGCTCAAACTGCTGACAGGTATCATAGCTGACAGAATTCAGGACTACTTAGAAGAAAGACATCATGCCAGTGGAGCAAAAGGGCAATAAAATACGAAATAGAGGTACAAAAGACCAGCTCCTAATTGATAAAATTATTTCGGAGAACTGTAAGAACAGGAAAACAAACCTATAACTGACCTGGATTGACTACAAGAAAGCCTTTGACTCATTGCCACACAGCTGGATCATAAAATGCCTGGAAGTCATTGGAGTCAATGAAAACATCAGGAAATTCACACAAAAGACGATGAAATATTGGAAGACTGAGCTTTTTGTTGGAAATGAAAGCTATGGACTGATCAACATCAGAAGGGGCATCTTCCAGGGGGACTCTTTGTCCCCATTGCTATTCATCATTGCTATAATCCTGCTGTCACTCATCCTACAAAAAACAAACCTAGGCTACCAAATTGCTAGGAATTAAGCAAAAATTTCACACCTGCTGTATATGGATGAAATGAAGTTGTATAGAAAATCAGAAACTGAGATACAGTCACTAACCAACACTGTGCGAATCTTCAGCAAGGACATCAGCATGGAGTTTGATCTGGATAAATGTGCCACAGTGGCACTGAAAAAGGGGAAAATTACTGAAAGTGAGGGCATTGAAATGCCAAATGGTCAAACCATCAAGTGCCACCAGCCAGAAGCCTACAGATACTTGGGCATCTTACAACTGGATAATATCAAGCATGGTCATGTGAAAACTGTGATCAGCAAAGAGTACATCCAGAGGACCAGAAAAAATTTGAAGAGCAAACTGAATGGTGGCAACACTATCAAGGCTATAAATACTTGGGCCATACCTGTCATTAGATACACAGCTGGCATAGTGGACTCCAGCAGAGCTGGACAATTTGGACAGGAAAACCAGAAAATTAATGATGATCCATCATGCACTACACCTCCGCAGTGACGTTGACAGGCTGTATTTACCAAGGAAAAGAGGGGGCAGAGGACTTTTGCAAGTGAAGCAGACAGTGGAAGAAGAGAAGCATGCATTAGCTGACTATGTGAAGGAGAGCAAAGAGTCAGCGTTGATGGAGGTCAACAATAGGAAGCTTCTCAAGGTGAAGCAAACTAAGGACCAATACAGAAAAACTGTAACTCAATGTTGTATGGACAGTTGGCGGAACAAAGCATTGCATGACCAGTTCTTGTAGAAGATTGAAGGCAAAGTGGATAAAGAAAAGACCTGGTCATGGCTTACAAGTGGAACACTCAAAAAGGAGACAGAAGGACTAATACTGGCGGCACAAGAAGAGGCCATTAGAACAAATGTTGTCAAAGCCAGAATTGAAAAATCAATAGCTTTGGCAGATTTTGTAGGGGAGATTATCTTTCATCTACCCCAAAATTCCCATTTTACCTTAGCTATTTCCATACCTTTACAATTGATTAATTTACAATCATATATGCTTTGAATCTTGCTACCATCTTCAGGGATGGAGGAAAAACCTGGGGCACTATTTATTATTAATTGTCAAGGATTTGCTCAATCCTAGGT